>NC_142369.1:27871875-28193437 GCF_059441005.1 Hippichthys cyanospilos | reverse complement strand
GAGCAGGAGAGCCATAAAGGCAGAGCCCTGCTGGGTTAATGTGGCCTGCTCAGGAGGGAAGGGGCAGCGCCGGGGTCCTCCACCTCATTCTGCTGCAATGACTGCACCGTCAAACACCGGACAACATATGAGAAGATATACTGCCGCATGCAGATATAATCCCCATTTGTAAATTCACGATACTCCGGAAATCTTGCGGATATTTTTGCAACAGACCGGCTTCGCCCATGTGTTGCAGTTTGACGTGACCGTGTCCACTACAGGACATACTGCTCATTACAAGTAACCCTGACCTCCCGCTGCTCCGCTCCCAGCCTGCGACTTCAGTGCACGGCTCCAGCCTCGTATCGACACCCTGTTCATCTAATTGCATTGATCCATAAAGGTCTCCCAAAGCTAACTAATCGAAACAGAATTTATTTTCTGTCAATATTTGCAAAGGTCATCTCTCTTAAAGGTGTGCAGTAGACATTGTGAGCCGGGAGGCGTCTGTGTGGAGGAGGAGGAAGAAGGGGGAAGCTGTGGCATCTAGTCTGTAACTGGTTCTCGGCCAAGGTGAGCTTTAACTCTAGGTTGGCAGTCAGGATCCAAGGCTTCTAATCCACCGTGTTATTAAAACTCGCTGCCAAAGCGACACACTAGAGAATACAGAGGGCTTAGAGTATTTATTTCACAAAGGGGCCAGTGTCACCGCTGCCGTGCTCCACGTCTCCTTTGACTTCACATCATCTTCTTTGTCGAGACGCCTGGATCAGTGACTTTCAGCTCCAGAAACTGGGAGCGGGATCAAATTACCAGTGCAAATCTTTTGTTCTGACAAATGAAACAAAAGGATCCACTTTCACTGATGTTCTGAAAAGGTTTAAAAAAAAAAAAAAAATCCTTGGCCTACATCTGCATGGCACAAAGAAACTCAGAGACTGCCTGCGGGCTCTCTATTGCATGTACAGTAATTAACATTCCATTAACACATTAATACACATTAACTATTCCCAATGTTAATGACAGAGTAATTACCATACCTGATACCACACTGTAGCAACTTTGTGTGTCACTGTCTCGGGTGAGTGAGTCAAAAATGATTTTTTAAACTGCTCATACAGCCATTGCCTTCACCAATAAATAGTATGTTATTTTTTATTTAAAAGTCATGGGGCAGCTGGGGGTAATGAGTATGGCATTTATATTGTCAGCATTATATTCTCTGACTTTGCTGAGCTTTCATAACCTTTCTAGAAGATGTTGTGACATTTTTTTTCTGATCCGCCTCATCCCAAAGGTGCTTGATAGGGTTGTGGTCAGGGCTCTTAAGTGTTCCTGTACCTGGCAACGGTCAAACACGGCGAAGAAAGCTCCCAAAATAAAGATACTTGTGAAACCAAGTGGCCTTGCCCAACTCCAGATGAACTTAAAACGGATTGAGAGTTCACAATACACAACATAAGAACAGTGTTTAAAAATCGATGGCTATACTTTGCAAGCCGGGTGGTTCTAGACTCACACGATTCAAGGAAGAACACAAGCTAAACAGGGGAATCCCTGTCGAGAATGATGATGTATTTCCCACCCCAGTGAGTGATAAGCTAATCAGCTGTGCTGACAGTAAAATGTTAGAGCCGCTCGGTGCCAGAGCTGGGTCAAGACTTCCCCTATCAGACACCCACGGTACACAGAAAACAGGCAGTTGTTGGGCTAGGCTTGGATGATGAGTGACAAAAAGTGATCATAAAAGACGATCTCTGTCAGGTCAGGTAGCCTTGATGATAATTTCCCCCTTTCACCACCCAGTAAATGTCTGCGAGAATGGCGGCAGGGTGGTGTAATGTGCCACTCATGACTTCCCAGTAAGACGTGGGGAGTCGGGGTGGGCACAGCATGGGGAACAACACGCCATACGAATGTCTTGAAGACATTTTGCCAGGCGCACCAAAATTAATCACTGTCCTGCAGTGGCACTGACATTTGTGTGAAGTGACACCCTACATGACGAACTAGGATTCGAGGATGGGGGTGGAGGGCTGCCGAAACAAGAGCCACTGTCACTCCCTGTCATCACAAGTACACGTGTGTGCCTTGTGTTTGTATTTGGACATGTGAGTGGCTGCTTTGTTTCCAGCTCTCGAAGACTACACGTGGGCAAACAGCCAAGTGGTACAGTGATGGCTGACCACGCTCAGCGGTTGGTGAGTCCGGCCAAGTAAGTGGACAGGACCTTTGCTACAGATCACAAAACAGACTGACTCACCAGGAACACAGCACAGGGCCTCAACATAGAGCTCAGATGCTTGACAATGTCTGTATGTCACACGAATGGGCTGCGGTCACAAAGATTCTTGTATAGTCGCACTGAGCATCAAGGATAATGTACTCAAATGGCAAGACCACAAACAGTTTTGTTGTGTTTATTCTCAAGAGTTAAGATCACAGTGGTCAGATATCTTGTATGATCTTGTATTACATCGATCTTATGGGGTATGTACTATTTGCGAGCTTTTAAATCACTTTCCTTGATATTGTATATATAATGTATTGATAGTCTTGAGATGCTTTTCTCAATATTCTGCAAAGGTGGACTGATTTATTATTCAGACCCCAAGCAAATAATGCAAATGTGGCACTGAAAGCCACTTATGAAATACCCCTAGGCAACTAATCAGTCCTTCTCTCATTCCAGCCTTTCTGTAGCCTCCTAATTAGAGGATGGAGATTGCATGAAACCAGGTCACACAGCAGGTCTTGTACACACAGATAACAGATTTACAAATGAAAAAAAAAAAAAAAAAAAACCTTGTCCCAGACAGTAAGCCAAGCATCATGTTTCCAAAGCTAGAGGTGAAAAAAGGTAATTAATCTTTTTTTCTTTTTTTAATTACCGAAGATAAACTGCACAAAGCATTTTGTGAGTCGTCTATATTTTGTTTCGCAGGCATACACATGTTGGCATGTGTACGTGCGAAGGCTACATTGATGCATAAACAAAGCAACGGCATTGGTAACATACAGCTAAACACGATCCACTGCCAGAGAGATTATTCTTTGCAGCGGCATTCCTACAAGAGAGTTGACAGTCCATCATTTAGATTTTGCAGTGTATTCACGAAAAGGCTGCATTGCCTGAAGCAGAAGGAGCTGCTCTTTCCCCCAGTGTCTTTTGTAGGAACGAATTCTGCTCTAAATTGTAAAGCCCCAATCCTTTGCTAGGCGCGCTGGCGTGTTAAGAACTCTGCTGTGAGGCAAGTGAGGTTACGACTGAGCTTGATTCTCAGGGAGAACTGCTAAAGCTCACAAAAAACATCCACTTCTTGTGTCTCCAGCTGCACGCAGCCTTGTTTCTGGAATCATCCGGAGCCTGATGTTGCAGGTTACAACTAGGTCTGCAGAGTGCAGTGTGAGGAGTGGGTGGGCAGATCAGGTCTGGGCCAACAACAGCTTGTGACAGAAGCAGGCCAAAGAGGATGCTGAGACACGCACAGACTTAACAGGCAGCCGGCCTGCCATCCACTCTTTTTCAGCTCGCCTTACACTCAACACATCACTTCGCATTCATTGCAACTGTCCACCGATGGACAAAATAGACTTTGGTATTAACATAAGAAAGAAGTGGAACAAAATTCAAAACAAATTAGAATCCCTTCTCATTGAGATGGGATCATCAAAACAATCTCAACACTGAGCAATGTGATGAGTTGTACACCACTGCAACGTGATAATCCACTTAGCATAGATGAGATTAATTTTAGGCCATATACATGATATTTCCATAGACCTATTGTATTACGACTTACTACATATCTGTGGAATATTTGTGGCAGCCTGAGGAACCAAAAAGCCAACGTACAAAATATTCTATTTTCGAGCCTATGCGACGGGTTGGAGCAGAGGTGCGGTCATTAACTGTGACTTTCCGTTATCCAATATGAACTGTGCAGTCCCCCTCGTGTCACCGTTGTCATCTGTACCCAATCCCCCTCTGAATAAAATCCCCTGCTTGGACTTCAGCGGAGCAGAGATGAGGCGGCGCTGAAGCAACACAACAGCTCCCGTTGCGTCTCTGCATGAGGCGAAGGAGGGGCTGGAGAGGGGTAGAGCTTGGAGCTCGTGCCCATAATTACAATAATTAACAGTTGCAGATTTAATTGGAAGGGAAGGCATTAACAGGGCGAACACTGTGGACGTGCTTGCAGGGGGAACCTCTGCTGCAAGACGCCTTTGTCTTCCTGGGCACCTAATGGTGCTTTGACTGCGGTTGGCAAGTGCTGACACGACACAACGCAACCTAGCGGAGGGTTCAGATGGCAGGGCTTGTCAGGACTCAGATTGGAGGAAGATAATTAGGTGACAGGTTAATGAGGACGCCAACTCTTGATGCCATTCCGTTACTGTATGTCCGCAATTAATGGCTTTGTTTATGTTTTTATTGTTCACTTGAGTGGAAAACAATTAATTATTCACCACTTGCCTGAGTTGTGTTTCACTGGCATGCAAAGTTGAACTGTCTGGGATCTGTGAGCGCTTTTACCTTTTGCTGCACAGTAAATCCAGTTCAGGGATCGGATGATATCTGAATCCGCCTGTATGATAACTTTGAGCAAATATGTCACGGTATTGCTGTATTGAAGTTACAGCTCTAAAATATATACATTTTAAAATCTTTTTTTTCTCTGAAATTAGCCATTTAAACAGTATAACAATTTAAACCAGATATATAAGACATCATTTGCTGCAATAAGAAACATTTACCATGCACAATAATAATAAAAAAAAAAATATGTCCAATATTTAGAAAAAATCATTTATTTGAAATTAACTACCGTCGAGTGGTAGTAGCTTATTTTAAAACAATCATTCAACTACTATGTGTAATATTTAATAGCACAATATGGATTCTATCATTTCATGGCAACGAGGGTTCGCTTTCTTGACCCGGACTTTAGTTTGATTGACTTCTCTCGTCCTACCTGGAGTATATCTGTAAAAGTAGCATAAGCATGTTAGCCACGTTAGCCGAGGAAGTTAGCTGCCGTAGCTAACTTACGGTGGAACCGAAGACGACAAACCGGGAAGTGGGCGTGATTGGCTGAGGCAGCCTAAAAGTATGAGTCACATCCAGAGAAGGACCCCGCTGCAGGCTGCGAATTGCCCGTCAAGGCACATGACGGAGGAAGAAAAAGAAAAATAACCGTGACTTTCAAAATTGTGATATATTGCCATTACGGTTATCGGCCCATGCCTACTCCTGATAAAATATTGAGATCCAACAATCCTAAATTGGATCAGGATCAAATGAAAGAAAATCCTGGATCCAAACCAACATTTTATGGTTTCTTCCTCATCCCAGCCCATTTTGTAGCTTTTGGGTTTTGATTTAGTGTAATCCTTACAACTGGCAATCAAATGCAAGTAAAACATACCCAAAAGAGACACTGAAACTACATTTTCAACAATAAAAGGTGAATAGTTTATCTATGCATATTTTGAAACTGCGCCAGAAACAGTTTTTACCTACAATTAGTACTTTAAAATTTGCTACCTACTGTTAATTGAAAATTGCATCACCTGTACACATGCAAATATCGCATGACCAAACCAAGAAAACAGGTGATCAGTGATTGGTTGTTAACTGTGCCTTGAGCACATGTGATGTTATTTTCTGTCCACAGCTAGGGGAAAAATGTTTTCCAACAGGATTAGTTGTACATGAAAAAAATCATGCAGTTATCAAAAGAATTCTAGACAAAAAAAAATAAAGTTAGGATCACTTTAATTGTAAGAGGTTTTGATGAAAAATTGCCGATCAATTTGAAGTAATGCTGTATTGAAATGATCCTTGCATTCGCCCATTAATTCAAAGAAATCTGAAAAAGATCAATTCTTTGATCATACTCTTTGTATTTTTGAAGGGTTGATGTGCAGCGTATCCAAGTATTGCAATGGGCGTCCTCACAAAGGGTTAACACAGTGGGAGTTAGCAAAATGTAATCTCAGTTGGCTCATGGTGATCACACTGCATGACCTTTTCAGAGTGTATTGCCTCATGTCAAGCTCTGAAGATGTCAAGCTCAAGTGAAGTTGGAGGTCAGGAACAGGACATGGTAGCCATAAAAATACATCGCAAAAAGGAATCCTGACCTCATGGCCTTAAGAGTTTGGTTAATTCAGCGTATTATGTTTCATGATGGTTTTGCAAAATTCTATAACCCTTCCACCCCCTACAAAAAAAAAAAAAGTGCTTTACTCGCAGGGGATTTCTTGGCAATGAACCCACCTAGAGGTCCTGTGACTTCCACCCAACTACTCGACACTTTCTATTTCCTTGTAGCTATTGAGTTGTACCTTGCCTGTGGTGGCCAATTAAGTCCTATAAGAGAAATGGGAACCCACAACTTTAATGTCCATCTTTGTAATAAGCTTTGGTTAAGAAGACATCTCAGTGAAAGGGTTCCGTATCTTCACAGTGTGAGAGAAAAGAGGTTTATTCTAAAATGAAATGCCATGTAAATACTGTTGGAGGTTTATGCTGGGTGGGGATCACACTGTTGGCTGTGACTTTGGTGTTGCCGTTCATTATCTCCTACTGCAGTTGTGCAGATTAGTCAGTGCAAGATGATTTTTAGAGCCTCGTGAAATCAAAGCTTTAATACTACTGAATCAGTAATCATGCTAACAGAGAAAAGTGTGTGTGTGTGTGTGTGTGTGTGTGTTTTATTCATCATGGGAACCACAACAAAAATCTCAATTTATAAAGCAGTGAACGCAAATTGTTACGTTCCAAATGAAATCAGCCAAGCTGTTTAATTACATGCGAACCACCAAAAAAAAACTTTCAAGATTGGCAATGCGTAGCAGTATCATGGGGGATTGTACGGCGTGACAATATCTAGAATGGCGCATGGGGCAATAAACTGCATGAGCGTGTATGAATGTGAGAGAGGTGGAACATACGCATATATCTAAGCGGGCCACGGAGTGCTCCTTTATAAGTGTGTGTAACTCAGTCAGGAATAATGTAAATGTCTGGAGAGTCTTAAGAGCGAGCAGGCCCGTTTAAAAGCACCCTGTTTCAGCCTAGTAAAACAAGTCAATAAATACAGCGGAGAAGCCGCTGCTGTCTTGTGCTCTCTCCCCTGAATGAAAACAGAGGTGAACCGCTTATTTTCACTCTGGCATCAGAGCTTGACAGCAGCATTAATGTGCGCTCATACATTCTGACTATGGCTCGTCACAAGCTATATCTGTCAGCATTACACTCGAGTGCATTTTAGATGCAAAACAAGCATACCTCGGAAGGTGTATTTATGACTTCTTGTGGTCAGCTGCCGAACGCTTCATAAGGCCACACTTCTGATGTTTGTACAGGAGCCCTCCTACTCACTCACTTCATTGGTTTGTCTTTTTGTTGATTCTCACAAGCGGAACAAACACAGATGGATTACACACTGGGCCTCAGTGGGCCAGCAGTTAGCAGCTTCTTCCTGCCTGCACTCCAAATGGGAAGCCGATGACACAGACTGAGGCTAAATGGAAACACCATTAGGAAAGCAAACACTTCACCGTGATAACGTGCACCTGATTACCATGGGAAAGCACAGGTTTGGTTCCTGTTTTTTTGTTCTTTTTTTTTTTTTTAAACTGTGTCAGCACTTTGGGAAAGCAAATATTTCACAAAACTCTCCCAGCGCTTTAATCCATATGCAGCATTCTGTTTGACACCGAAGACTCAGCATGGGTTTTCGGACTAGAAGGAGCTACTCGTCTCTACGCTTCTGGATCTGTATTACACAATGAATACACAGAGGTCACACACCATATCACACTGGGGCCAGAGCCAATCCTTTATTAAATTACCTAGCTATCTCATATTCTGTCAGCACATTGATAGGGGGGTTATCTTTTTCATTTATGCAGCGGATTTTCAGGGGATTATGCATTAAAGATTAAAGGGGTGTATGCCCAATACCGCAGCGCAACAAAATGCAATATGTGGGAAAATACATGTCTGATGTGTGTGCGGAACGGCAAGCAGTCGAAAACAAATCTCCAGCAGCCAGAGCAGGACAGGGTTTATTCTCCTCAGACAATACAAGCTGTGACTCCACAGAATGTTTCCCACCTAAAATACTGTGGTAAGCAATACAAATCCCTTGGTCAAAATGAAATGTATTAAACATGTGGATTTCATAAATCTCCCTTCCCTCTGTCTGGGTCAGAGGTATATTCACTGTAGAGCTCAGCAGGCACATTGTTACTTGGAGTCGCAAGTGCTCCGAGTGGCTTCTAAATGAATGTCAGCAAAAGCTGCATGTGTATGGATCTTCACGGCAACACAGTTCACATCATTTGCCTCTGTTACTTTAAAAGAGTATTACAGCGGTGGAGGGATTTAAAGGTCTGCTGTTGAAATATAACAAATGGAATACCAAACTAGATAGGCTACAGAAGCTCGGAAATGGATATGCACTTTTGAAGGTTACCGATTCTATGTACTTTACAGGACTCATACTATACAGTGTGAACAGTGGCAACAAACACAGTGCTATCTATATGTGCTGTGTACATGTTCAGAGGTGATGTGGGGAGACTGTTAAGCACTCATTTCAGAGGAAGAATTTAACATTGGGAAGGCACGGTGGAAGACTGCTTAGAACGTCTGCCTCCCGATGTCCTCCCAATACTTGCGTGGGTCTTCTCCGGGCAGGCACTCTCCGGTGTCCACCCACATTCCAAAAACATGCATGGTGTGTGTATTGGACACTCCAAATTGCCCTTAGTTGTGATGGTGAATGGTTGTTTTTTTTTTTTTTTTTTTTTTTTTTTATCTGTCCTTGCTCTAGTTTCTGATGAAAATGTGCATGTTCTGTCACTTTATGACAATCGTATGCAATAATGGATGTTACGCAATTATATGCCGTGCGTTTCTGGGTTGGGTTCATTTGAAACAAACTGCGATGCGGACCGTTTATCCAAGTGCACGAAACAAGCAGACCAAGACCACTTGAAAAAGTGGCTCCGGGTCTGCTAGCAAGTGTACTCTGGTGCGGTTCGCTTCAATTAATCTGGAATGTGGAAGCGGCACAGAGGAAATGCATGACCGGCTGGGAAAAGAAATGAGGAAAAAAGACGGGGGGATAGCTTTGCATGCGAAAGGAAAATCCTTCCCTTGAGCTCACCTTATGGTTGAAGCTAAACAAATACTGTAATACAGTCTACAACGTCTGAGCCACTTCAGTGGCATTGTATAATTCAATCATTATGGTGACAGCTCACAATTACTGCATCATCACATAAAGACAGATTTAAAAGTTGTCAAATTAAATATTAAAAAGGGGCTGCAGGGTGTGTGGAATATTTAAAGGAATAACACAGATCGGTGATGAAATGAGGCACCTATATGCATATTTAATGCCATAGGGAACAAATGCATATATTATTCCTCTAGGCCACCTACTTTGTAATAAGGAATAGTGAGAGTATATATATGTGGTAATGCAGCCCAGTGGAAATATGAAAGAGAAATTGGTTTTACATAATGATGTCAAAAGGAATATGGCTCTGCATGGTCATGCGGAACAAAGATAAGATTCTCTTTCTCAGCAAGTGAATATTGCGCTAATGGTTTCTTCATTTCCTTAAAGCATGAAGAAGCGAGCTTTATGTGAACCTCAGATGAGCTTCTATTGAATGAAGGCGGCGTTTATCTTTCAATAGCAGACAAGATCTGTTGAAAATGCCCGGGTGGTGCTGCATGCTGAATGTAAAAGCTTTGTCGCGTGTTGAAATAAAGAGAAAGTGACAAGTGACAGAAATGTTATCACATTTTCAACACAAGGAGGTTTGAAGTGGAGAACAAAGCAACCAAGAGCAAAGCAAGAGGGTTAAATCTCTATAAGGAACAGAGACCAGGGTGCATTTCACACAGTCAGCATCCCTTGCCGTAAACAATCACTGATCAATACGCACATAAAAGGCTCATTCTAGCAAGGACTTACAAGTAAATTTCATACCTTTTTTTTCGAACAAACATGAGGTGGATTTTTTAAACCGAAGTTCACCGTTTTAATTATCGCCCTTTTTTACTGCTCTGGTGCACAGATACACTTTTGTCATTGCACTCATCTTCACGAAATAAACGCTATTGTCTCCGAACCTCCCCTTCTAAATGGTTCAGCCTCCACCATCTGCACGCATTCCCAGGCACTGCCATAATGATGCATGACTAAGTACAGTTAAAGTGTTGCAGTCTGTTGGCAAAAAGCAGTCAAGCACCTTGCTATAGTGTCACTACAGATAAACCATACAGCTGAAGGTTGACATTGGATAAAAGGCAGTGACAAGCCAGCTCATGTGTGTTTTGTGTATTTAGCGTGTGCGAATGTGTACGTGAGCCAAGAAACCATGGCGCAGCAGATTTGGAAGTTACACTTAACGAGGACGTTGAAATAAGGTTGGGCCCAGGGAAATGAAACGCTATGCTGAAGTCTGTTGAAAGTGGGGCATTCTTTCAAAGTTATTCTCTCTGCCAAAGAGCGGCCATTGTGCTGCACTGCTCTGGTTTTAAGGCGCGCCGCAAATTGTGTTTGTCACACACACTTCAGCAAATGGTTGTTCGATAGAAGAAAAGAACAACTTCAGCTGCCTTCGCATTGCATCTCTTTAACATGTCAGCTTACTGTATTTGCCTCGTTTGCACATCTTGAGCTCAGTAACGGTAGACCTAGTACGGCTGTATTTATTTATTTATTTTTTAATCAAATCCACGTTGACATGTAGTAACCTGGATACTCCTGCACTTTACCGGCACTTGCGCCAACCTTCCACAGGAGTTGCAACAAATAATCCACAACTAATCAATTATCAAATTGTAAACGGTCTTTCACTCATATAGCACTTTTCTACCTGAGGTACTCAAATCACTTTATACTGACTAGTCATTTACCTACGAATGATGCAAGAGAAACAGAGAGTTCAGTGTCTGGTTGAGGGCACTTTTGAAATGGTCAACTTGGGCAAAGGCTCGAACGCACCACCCTTTGTTCGGGAGACAACTACTCCACCACTCGGCCATTATTAATTTTTACAATAGTTTGGATAATTTATCAAATTAAAATTGTCAAAATACTTGCAATGTCGGCTTCTCAACAGTAAATGTTATCTCATACCTCATATATCTCGAATCCTCCCCAAAAGCAGAGGTATTATCTTTGTGTTGAACCAAAAAATATTGACTTGTATTTAGGAAAACAATGATCAGCATTTATGACCATTCTCTTATGACCTAACCAGAAACAGAACCATCATTTGTGTGGAAATTTCTTAAGCAATTTTTATAACTAACTATATAACTAAGTAAACATGTAAACATAACCACAACGGCTGCATTGAAACTGTGTTCTTGTCTAAACTTCACAGAGCCTATCTCGTTTGCTAATTTGGCACTGACTCATTCCTTTGTGGCATCCTGAACCTGCGCTCTGACCATTTTTGTGTGACCCCCCAACCCACAACCCAACATTGATTGATTGATTGACTGATTGACCATATAATCACAAATTTCATCGAAACAAACACAATCTTAAGAAAGGATCAATACATAAAGTATAGTTATATGTTCAAAGGAGTAGGGAGAAGTTCACAACGTATCTAGTCCTACCCCCTCAACATACTTTATGTTAATCAGCAGCAACTGCAGATGAGTCGTGAGGAGACAAGGAAGTGCTCAATATACTGTACTCTATTTGGCAGCGTCTTTAGCGTAAAAACGCTCCACACACTGTGTTGCTGCCTCTGTCGGGTTCACTGCAGCAGCTGCTTTCATGTAAATGGTCTTGAAAGTCATTTTCTAAAGACTGCATTTTAAAGAGAAAATCTCAAATTCTGCCACAGCATCTTGTCACAAACCCTTTTCTTGACTATTGCCCTCCCTTTCTCTCACCCGCTCGGTGCTGCTGCAGCCCGCAAACTGCATAATTGATGCAAATACTGTCACACGTGTCAAGAGTGGAGACTCTTCTAGTTTACTTGTGTGGAACATTTTATCGGAGGACATTAAGTGAAGAAAGCGGCCTAATGCCAGGGCTGGAAAATCATCTTGTCAGTGGTCTCATTCACACAGCCTTCAGGAATGTTTCATCAAGGTGATTGAAAACAAATAGCGAGATAGAACATTGTAACCGATAGTATTTGCGAGCCGTGATCTTGCTCCCACTGTGTGTATGTCAGATTTCAACTCCATTCTTTGGCATATTCTTTCTTCAAGAGCCAAGCCAAAACATCCCAATTTTGAATATGACACAGATCTGACAATTAGAGAAAAATGCTTTTAAGAAGCTCTGATGGGCCAGCTGTAATGGATACTGGGGTGCAGAAACAGGATTCATTTACCATGGCAATACATGAAGAGTTATGTACAATTGAAACATTCCTAGCCATTTAATGAACCATTTTCACTAATGTCTAATTTTATGGTCTATACTGATAATAAAACACACCGCCTGCTGCACTGTTTCTGTCTATTTTGAGCTTTGTCTGAAACAATGGTGCATAACAGAACAGGCAGGCAGACATGCGCGTCTTTCCCGTGCACGCAAACAGGGAGAAGCACTTGTCTGCTGTCCTTTCCCCTCCTCCTCCCCCCTACCCCCCTTTTTTTAGCTCCAGCCTGTGCTGCAGATTAAGTGACTTGATCCTGCAAACATCTGAAGAATTCAGCTCCACAAAAAGGGGTCAAACAAAGGCCAGAGGATAGCCTTGCAGGTCCTCCTCCATTAGTAGATCCATATATTTGTCACCAGAGGACTAAACAAAGACGCCTCAAAAGGAGTCGCTTCACCTCTGGATCAACAGCAATAGTAACATACGTCTAGGAACAGGACCATAATTTTCTTCACCCTGAATGTGCAAGTGCACTTGGAAAAAAAACTGAACAAAACCAAAACAAACAAAAAAAATCCACTTTTTTTGCAAACTATTTTTGAAAGTTTAGTGAGAGCTGCAATGCTTAAGCCAAGTGCTGACTGTCTCTTTGTTTACATGTCTCTTGATATAGACTACAAAAAAAAAAAAACACCCAGAATTTTCCAGGCGATAGCGTTCACAAAGAATCTGGGGGCCGCGAGAAAAACATTTCAACTGTAATAAGCCTCCTCCATGAGAGCCTGAAACATTTCAGAGGGCTCCTTTGAAGCTCTCACTATGTTGACTGTTCATTTATGGACTGCGCTTGGAAAGCTTAAGCGCCATATCACTATAACCTCGCTGTGCATGTGCATTAATAATTAATTGTCAGTGCAAGTAAACACCAGTATAAATGTAAGAATACTCCAACCAACACAAGTTCTGCTACTAAGAACTTGGCACCGTGCTTACAGCGATGCAAGTATATATGTGGTTGCACTGCGGATAGCGTCTAGTTTTCTGATGTAAAGATACGATTTGAGCAGGCTGCTCCATCTTTCATCCCGCAGACACCCATATTTAGTCGGGCCTGCTCAGGAAGAGATTTGGAGGTGTTGCTCTTGTGTAGTTACCCTTTAGCTTGCAGGCAACACACTGTGAGTTTACGACTAACACAAGCTCATTTATATTACTTATAGTGAAGAATGTATTTGCCGAGCCTGCAGAACATGCTGACCTTGTCATTGTAGCGGCATCCAGCCCCGCTAGTGAGGAGCCCACTGGTATTCAGGTACCAAACGGCTCTCTGCTCATGCAATACACAAAGGAAAAATTAAGGGCCTCTGAGTTTGACAGCAGAGCCATTGCGCACTTAATGTCAAGGCGGTAATGCGTCTGATTCAAGTGTCATTTCATTCACTGTTAAAAAAAAAGTTCAAATCAGCTTTTTAGACTATTACTCACGAGGAGAAAAAAGTGGCCGGTACAATGAGATGAATAAAACAATGCACACATTTATCCTTTATCCTCCACATTTATGCATCTGTGTATGCATCATCGATAATTCTTATTTAGCTTGTTGAGGAGGACATGGACATGAAGTGCTATTCAGGGTTCTGCAGCAAGTAGAACACCCTTTTTTCTTCCAATAAATCCTCATTATTTCTAATAGCACTTGTGAACGCTAAAGAGTTGAGCAGAGCATGTTCTCTTTATACTGCAGTCACTAACAGACATGGCCAAGCACTATGGGTTAATGTAATATCACAGTCGGATGCCTCCTCAACTCACTTACATTCCCTGTTAGCTGCAAAGCCATTCTGTGGGAGGGAAAAATGCATCGTATGAAAGGTGGTGTAGCGAACGTAATCGCTTTGTGTATTGCCATAAAAGCTATACAGCCACAACATTAGGTACACCTCTTGTTCCAGTACAGCTGTGTGTTAAATATTATATTTCTCTCACTCTCACTATCTATCTATCTATCTATCTATCTATCTATCTATCTATCTATCTATATATATATATATATATATATATATATATATATATATATATATATATATATATATATATATATATATACATATATATATATACATATATATATATATATATATATATATATATATATATATATATATATATATATATATATATATACTGTATATTTATATTTATATTTATCATTATTACATGTGTTATAACATCATCCCACTCTTTTAATTTGCATTAAATCTGCAATAACATTTTGCAATATTGTAGATCTCTTCGCAGGTCTACCAAAATTAAACTATATAAAACCGAAATGATTCCACACAATCTTTGCATGAACTCTGAAAAGTTCACGTCCGCAATATCCATAGCTCCATTTTGTCAAGGCATAAACGTTGATCCAAGAATAGAAATATGGACTGTAAAAAGTCCATGGTTCATCTACTGAGACTGGCATATCAATTAGGAATGTGAATAAGAGTGTAATTGAAAGCAACAGGAGCAGAAAGAAGCGGAAATTCATCAAGGCAAGCATGGAGAAGCACAAATGAGCTCAGAGCGAGACACACAGAGCCTCTTCCCTATTCTTCTTCTTCTCATTCTTTGCCTTACAGACACACCTAATCTCTCCAGGCATTACCAAAACAATGAAATCAGTAAGCAAACAACTCTGCTGACTATAGTTTCCTTGAATAATTTGAAAGAGGCTAATTGTTTTATTAGAGGTACACATAAATATCTCCTGGACTGTCCCTCCTTCCAGGCACCGCAGATTCATAAAGTTAGCGTTAAAAGCACACTGGGTGTTAAAGTGTACGGCCGCGGGGACTCAATAAACAGAGCAACGAGATTTATAAAAGAGAGAAAAGTGGAGCTGGATGTGTAACATTAACCAATTACTGTTAGCTCATCAGTCTCTACCTCTTGAATTGAATCAGCTCCCCTTAACATTTGGGAGCTAGGAAGAACTCGAAGCGGTGATAAGGTCGGAGGTCAGATTAATGTGACTTATCAGCGACCTTTATTGGGTGTGTTGTTGTCCAGTGTGTGTTTTTCTGTTGCCAGCGCTGGCAAGTGAACACAACAGTGCAGGCCCGCCATGCAACGGTGCCACAGGTCCACTGTCACTAAACGCATACCCAGTTCTCCCCTTCCTAGACATGGGCTTCTACAGCTGCAGCCTAATTTCCTGTGACTTGCCTAATTACTGTAATTAAGGATTAATTGCCATTAATTATTCACACATAAGCTCATCGCAAATCATGGGGTAAATGTCTTATGAAAGCTGCCATACAAGCCATGTATAAACACACTAGGATCCTCCAAGCTGCCGGATCGATCAGTCAGCCCTCCCTCCGCGGCAAACATCCAGGTCACACTGACAAACACACTTCAGTTCTTCTTCGAACAGAGTGTTTCCTGGTGATGGTGGGATCATTTCGGGTGTTTAAAATATCCCCTCCACATCCGGGTACTCATTTTTACTTCCTGCTGCTTAATCTCAGAAACATCGAGGAGACGGACGATAGAGGTCGTGGCCAAATGTACAAGATACAGTAGATTATACGTGAATACCTCAAGCAATGCAATTCTTGAATTTTCCGGTTTCGGTATGCTGATTAGATAGATTTTTAATGCGTGCCGCTTGATTTGTTGGGGCGTAGGAAAACAAAGGTCATCACACCCACAAATGGACACTGCTTGGCTGTCATTGTGTTTGGCATTACCTGATATGCTATCCCTGTTGGCAGGGCAAGTTCAGGTTATTTTGTTTTATATCAATCTTTTGATCTACCACTCGAACAAAATGCATCTAAAATTAAAAGAAATTTCTGAAATATTTAGGTTAGAATAAAAAGAGATCAGATCAGTTTAATTACAAAATCAGTTAAGGTCTCATGTTTTAAAGTTCTTCAAAGCACCATTATAGAATAACAACTGTAATTAAGATCTTAAAAGAAGTTTAAACCCTGTAATAACTATGGACTCGTGATTTCTGCTACAAAATGGTTGAATTTGGGGCAAATGTCCATGAGCCTTTTTGAAGCTTTTTATACTCCATATTCTTTTCACAAGATAGCGTTGCGCAAGTTCATCAGTGGGCCACGCTGCTAAATACATGCTGCACCAGCATGGGGTAACACATTCTAGATCAAGACGGTGGGATAACAAGAATTCAGACCTTTAGTCAGAGCAGGCAGAATTTTCCCGGATCATCGTTATAGTTATAGTTATAGTTTAATTTACTGAGCTGAGCAAGTCCAGTTTTATATGTTTGTCAGATTAATGAACAGAGCAATATTTTATTTTACTGCTATGGTCTTAGATCATGTTTGGTTTATTGGGATTAACCTAAGATTTGAGTCCAAGTTTGAAAGAGAGAGAGAATCGCTATCTACTTATTGAGTTTCAGAGCTTGAGTTTATGGTATCAACTACAGTATGTCCTCCATTTAGAGTTGTTCACATAAAAACCATGCATGTCAGCATGTACTTTGAAATACACTACACGTTTAATTGTTAGTTTTTGAGGACGCCCCTGTGATGATACTACATTTACTGGAAAAAAAAAAAAAGGGGGGGGGGGGGTTGGGGGGCTTGTCACGTGTGTGACCAGCAAGCTATTTGGCACAAGCATGGCAACAGGTCGCTTCTGCTTGTACGTTGCAGCGCTCATCTGGGCATTTCTTGTAAAAGCAAGATTTCTGATTTCTGAAGATGGGCGTGGTCCTTTTCTTTTTTAACGATGCATAAAACCATTTTGCAGGCCGAATTAAACCTACTACAACCATGCGATGCATCATTGCATCACTGATGTCTAATTGATACTTCCATATTTATGGTCCTGTTCCACCAGCCGGCGTTCTATCTTATCTGTTGTTACATTTATAGACTCCCCAACAGCCTGATCCTGGTGACTGGAGTTCACGTGCTAATTGGCGTGAATACAAAGATGGGAGTTGCAGACACTCTCTTCACCATGCAGCTATAAATTTTGGCTATGATGAGTGAGTGTTGGGCTGCAGTGGCAGCAACACTGTCTGCTGGAAACCATTATTCCTGCCACTAGATTCATTCTTTGTTAAATATTGAAGTTCACAACGTCATGAAAATATTGGGGGAGTCTTAAATAGGTTTTACCTGGTCTGCAGGTTGCTTGTAGATGTCAACTTTTAGTGTTTACATTATCTTATGGAAATGGAAATATGAACATTATGGATCACTTGTTATTTTGTAATAGCAACATTTTTGATATTTGCAATAGCTGTTATCGAAACGAAATGCAAAAACAATAAATGTTAGGAGGATAGTATTGATACAAATGTTAATTTAAACAAGTCAGCCGTATGAACAGAGCAACAATGTATAAAACAATGTATCTGAGTAAAATTGAATTCAGTATCATCATAAAGTGTGTTACATTTAAATTAAAATTGTTTCATCATTATCACCGCATGTAAAAATGTTACTCTGAAAATTTACAGGATTTGGGAAAAGGATTACGAATTGGTCATTAAACTTTTTAACTCATTTAATGCCAAACACATATTTTTCAACAGTCCAGACATTCAATCCCATACAGCAACTTATATATTTCTTTTCAACATTTCTATAAATGGTTGGTACTCAATGCACAAAGTAATCAATTAATTTTGGTAATTAAGTACGAAAGTAATCAAGTACTTTGGTATGAACAGATACTTTAGTACTAAAGAAGCTATCTGCTAAAATACAAAAGAAATCAATTGAATTTGTTACTAAAGTAACCTAATCAGTTACTACTAATTACTATTGTAATTGATTTCTTTAGGTCTTGGTCACCAAAGGTAATTAATTACTTTAGTACTTATTTCATATAGGTTTGTCATTCTGCTTTTGCTGTAATACAGATAGAATGTTTTTTTTTTTTTCTGTCAGTAAATGTGTCATAGAAATGTGGTTCATATTACCAAATTTGATGCCCAGTTACTGTATTTTCCCCAACATATGATTAAATATCATAATTTACAATAATATGAACGCATGGTATGAGATAAATAAGAGAGAATTACCTGTTGTAACAAAACGAATGGTGTTGTTTTTTTTTGTTATCTACCCATGAAGCCCTGTTGATGGATAAGTTACTTGAGGGGCCAAATAATATCAGAAAACCGTATGCAACTCCTATTCCGTGCTATTTTCCTTATCTGCTCCAAATGACTCCATTTCTCTGAAATATGAGACACAATTATGCAGATATGAAATAGCAAACTTTTGCACTGATTAAAATCGTGTTTCCTGCGTAGGCTTTTACAATGTAAACAGAGCAATGTATGTTTTGATCTTTCCTTTTCATTTTCAACTTGGTTCTTTTTCAACTATGTGCTGTCAGCAGATGTCCTTCTAACGGAGACAAAGAAAATGAGAGGGGGCTGGATATCATCAGCATAGAAATGAGCCTCCTCTCGATGCTCCTTCTAAGGCACAGCCACAGCACCGCTTCAGCCACTGCACTACCTTTTCAACTTGCAAATGACAGTGTCACCAAATGCTATCCTTCCATCAATCAAGTCGGGGGGGTCATGAATATACAAAAGGCAAAGCGGAGACTGCCTGCCTCCCGCAGCTTTACTTGGCCCAATTATACAGGCTCTGCTTTCTCCTCTGAGCCTCCACTTTTTGTTTCCGTCTAAAGGGTACAGTCCTCGCAGCCCGGGGCTTAATCAAGGTAGGTCACGCATACTGGACCTCTCAAGTGGACTGCAAATGCAAGTTAAATGTGGACACCAAATGTCATCTTTCTTTTATATCATTTCTGCTAGGGGATGGGGAGAAGGGGGGGGCAGCATGGGGTCAGCTGTACCCCCCCCCTCCTTTTTTCTGTGCACCCACCACCATGAAATCCTCCTCATTACCAAAAACACAAGCCCAAAGCACTCAGCCATCCCGCTCCCCTACGCTAGGCCCTTTCTTTACCCCAGCTGTCAGATCATAGTAGAGAATTAGCATTCTAACGGTTCCGCCTCCACGCAGGGATGAATTAGCACACGGGAGCAACTTATGACTGCCCTTCTGAACATAGATCTTATTGCCAATGGCAGAGTTGATCAATAGTGCTGTTTTGGATCAGTTCACATTCTCTTTTGTATTCTCAGTACATTATAATTGTGCGCAAACATTTATAGCGTTACAAATCACAGTGAAAGTTGTCTTTTATCCATTCCAATCCATATGCAGCAGTTAAATCCCCCTTGAAATTTCTTTTAGGAAGCATGGGAGAAGAAAACTCCCTTCAAAAAAGGGTCTAGTTTACTATGATTCCAAAAAGTGGGAACTAAGGCATAATTGTACACGTAGACGGGTTCTTGCAGAACAGCCGTAGACGTTTCCGATTTGCCCCCATCATCTATTTGTGCCCAGGCTTTCTTTTTTTCTTCATAAAAAAAAAGGTGTCTATGGTCTTGTCTACATGTAACCAGCTCATTTAAATCCACATAGTCTCCCCCTCGTCGTTGTTGTTTATTTAAAGACGTCACATCTATACGAAGCATGCCAAGTCATTAGGTGGCAGTCATGTTGCCAAATTATGTCCAATCAGAAATGACCTCCGCCTCTGGCGTTATCAGTGGCCACCTTTTTGAGAGCAACGCGATGACACAAATCTCCATTTAAGATGGTTACACACGACCACGAAACCGGAGGCTTGGGCAAATCTCCCCTTCGTTTTGACTCATTCATTTTTGATTTAAAAAAAAAATAATAATCCGCCACCCACATATGGCAAATAGGGCAAAATCAAGAGATTTACTGCCCGTTTGCAAGAACCCCGGCTGTGTGTAGACAAGGCTAACCAAAGTGGATAGTTGCCAAATCATCTGGATTTGCTTTTGCGCGTCACAATCAAAAACCGGAAATTTGCGTAATCAATCTACTCTAACATTGAAGGTGCAAACGCGGGTGATGTTAGGACACTGGAGTTCTTTGATTGGACAGAAATTGGCAAAACTACTGCCGCCTAGCTGCGTGGCATGCTTGTAAATTAATAAAACTACATGGTGCAGATTCCTTGTCGCAGGATTCTTTTTCAAAGTTATACAAACAAAGCTATATAGACGTTTTTGTTTGCTGTTTTCATTTTTACAGACAAAGAGGGGGAAATGATCTGGGTTTAAATAAACCTGGTTATGTGTAGACAAAACCTAAATTGCATTTTCACATGAACAGATTTCAAGAGCTATTAGTGAGTGTGTTGCGTGTTTGACCTACTAAGAATGCAGTATTTTATTTAGTTCACACAGATTCCTCTGTTACAAACAATAAATCTATCACACTTATAATTTGGTGATAGCCAGCAACCATGTATTAATATTTATTTATCTATTTATTTAATGCTGTTTTTCCATTAACTTTTGAATCAGGTCCTAAGTGTAGGCTGACATGTACATTGACTAGAGAGATTTATAGAAAGAAAACAGAGAATGGATAGGATGAATCAAATTCACATAGTGTTGTGGTATGAATATTCTCTAGCAGTATAGTATAGTATAGTATAGTATAGTATAGTATAGTATAGTATAGTATAGTATAGTATAGTATAGTATGGCTGTGTATTTTGTTTGGTCAGCTCAAGTAGTAAAACAAGTATGTATTATTTTAGTGAACCAGAAAACGTCAATATGAAAGTCATGCAACCTAAAATCATTTTTCATAGATTGAATGTGTTTTTGTGCTCACACGTTTTAAGAGGTGACTGGCAGTCCATTGATTCAAAGTGCTAATTTGAATGAGCGTGAAGTTAAAGTTTATGTCTTCAAATTGGAAGCAGCTCTGTCGTTAAAATTACAATATTAAATGTGACAATGACAAAGATAGCAGGTACTGCCTCGAATCTCACAGGATTTTAAAATTAATTCATACATCGTGTCCAAAGAGAAGTTGATTGATAAAAGACAGAAGATGCCTGTCTCGATTTAAGGCTGGGCATCTGAAACGTTGAGTCGCAAAAAGAAAGGGCCACGGATCTTGAAAACGTATTTTCATCTTCATATTCATGTGTCAAAGGAGACTGAGCAATCAAGACCCAATATGTCTCAGAGGAGCGTAAGAAACCAGAGGGTTCATGCGGTCCTACGGCTGAGAAAATAAATTACTCTAAATATGTAAGCGGACATTGGAATGGTGTCGGTAAAAGCAGACTAGGTTTGGGTAAACCAACGGCGTGTCGGCAGTAATTTATAGAGCGCTACGATAAATACTGTTTGTCCATGACATTCGCATGAAATAATAAAGCGTTGCTGGCTATAAACATTGCTAAATCCTGACACTATTGATTTATAATGTCTAACAGTGACATCAAACCTAACCAGTGACAGAAACAATGGAGGGGCTTTAGGAGTGGTTTGTCAACTATTAATTCTGTCAAAGAGGGTTTCGCTCGAAGCAGAGCGCGCTTGTCTTGCACTTGTCAATTCCTGCACTGGGAAATGACTGCAGCACGTCCGCCGGCGCGGGCCCTAGGCACTGCTCTGTTAGCCCTAATTACCTCCATCCTTGCTTTGGCAATGACAAGACCAGCCCCTGTTTAAAATGCATGTTAATTATGCTAATTATTAATTGGGCTGGTGCTTGAGGATTTGTGTTTATGCCTGGATTAGGGTTAATAACTATCAAGCTTGGTTTTAAGCTTGCCCTATGACAAGTAAAGCTGAGGTGCCGAAAGGGATATTTTCCAATACATTACCCTCTTCTATCTTCCAAGTCCATTTGCGACTACAGCGTGCTAAATAAATGACATACAGATTCTGCTGCCTCATAACAACACCCAGAAGCGCCGGATCAAGCCATACCGTCCTGCTGTACCAACCGTGTGCTATGTGAAACAACTCAGGCCGTACAGCAGTTTGTACACGCGGGTGACTATCAGGCGCGCATACATTTGTACTTAACACAGGCCTAGGCAGATGCTTAAACGCGCACACGTAAACACTTGAGACTTCTATTTCATGGAAGCCGAGGACTAGCTGTCAGGCTAATTGCACGCACCTGTGATGGGGACCACACACGCTGCGTCACCACCTGCCATCTAGAAAAGTCCACACAACTAGCTAGCAGCACTTTAAAAACACAAGTACAGCTACTGAGAATATGTTTGCAAAACATTCTTGTAAAAACAACCGGTGCTTTTTTTTTTTTTTTTTGAGAAAGATTTCATATACACCAGATGAGCCCCACTCACACAAACTGTAATCACACACTGTTCACACACTCACTTATTAAAGAAACATTAGACCAACATAAACAGTTTTGGGACACTCCATTTTATTTCGGTTATATATTCCATGTGATTTTTGAGAACTTGGCTGGTGTGACACAATTTTGATCATTCGGTGGTGGTTGTTTCAGGCTATTTGATTTGGAACCAATGGAGTGTTGATCATCTCATAACTTTTTGTACATTGTTTTTGTTGAGTTTAGTCTATCTTTAACAAATTTGAATGAACACTGCCACACTGAATTTCAGGCATGCATTGTACCGTAGTTTGATAATACTAAGGGAAAGTAGAAATCTAAACTGTCACAAAGTATTGAGGGATAACAACTAAACAATACACAAAGCAATTCTATAAACCAAATGAAAAATGTCCGTTTGCCTCCTATGGCGCTGCTGTTTGATGACAACACCATTATGAGGCACAAAGGATTTGATCGTTGGCGTCAGCCAGTCAGTAGTTTCCATTTTCTGCCACGACCGAAATGGTTAAGGGTGCATTAAGCTGTTTTGTTCAATGGCCCTTGACCAATATTCAGAAGTAGTGCGATAGCATGCTGAGATTTATGTGCTGTGAAGACAAAATGAAAGCACATCCATATGACAACACGTAGATGGGATGGAAAGACGGCTGGATGGATAGACATATGGTGACAGACACATTGTCCAATAGACAAAGACAAACAACGGTGGGCATCGTGGATGAATAGTTTTGTTTGGTTGTATCTAAATTACAGCTTGATTAAAGTCTAACTGAGGGCTACAGTAAATCTAATGTGAACGTTTGCTGCAGTTCCTCCGAAATGGGAAATATTGATCACCATGATTTCCCTGGGTAGTAGGGAGCAACAGGAAGAGTGAGAGACATTATTTAAGGGACCTGGAGCCTCGGTTAAAACCAGGAGAGAAAAAAAAAAAGTGTCATTATGGATCATTTCTTGAAACATGGCTTAGTCTGAGTGGCCTTTGATGAGAAGCAAAAAAAGGTAGTTTATCTTTGGCTGCATGAGAACCAGGGGAGTGGTTGTCTTGTGTTGGTTTTACATTATTAATATGAGACACAGAAGGTCATTGAGGCGGCTACAGTCGTGTGAACCAGTTGTTATCTTAACACAGCTGTCGAGCTGGATCTGGATTGACTGATTACACCATTGATTGGTTACCACCGTGAGAAGGGAGCCTTCGGCAATCGTTCTCGATTCGATGCTTTTTCAATTCCATGATTGCGCTATGTCACTTCGGAAAAGGGGCAATATTATTTTGGAAGATATTCTCTTGGATCAAGCAGGTTCGTCAGAATATTTTCTGAGCGGCAGTGAGTGAGACACCTTCGATATCCTGTAAGCAAATCAAATGCAAATGGAAAATTGTCGCTAACGCGAGCGGCTGCAGAAAAAAAAACCCTGTGGGGTAGCGATGGGAGAAGGTGGGGATGAATTGAAAATAAACATTATAAAAACTGTGAAATCTCAAACAAAGGGGTTGAATCCTGAGCAGCTGGCAAGGACTGAATTCTTCTGGAGAGGGAATGCCAGTTTCAGAGCGCCCCGAGCATCGATTTGGAGCCAAGGCAGTAAACAGCTTTTATCAGCAATAATGATGGCATAATCCCAGCTAAAGAGGAAAGTAGCATATGGTGCAAAGCTCACAACTGCAATCCCAACAAAGTGTGTATGTGTGTGTTGGGCGGGGGGCATCACTTTGGCAAGATCCTCTGCCAATTTACCCCGCCTCCCCCCATTCAAGAGTAAATATGTATTCATGGAAAACGGCCCTAAATTGTATATTCATGTAAGGCGCGTGTCAGATGCACATGAGTTGATTGAACAATGTCACAAAAGTGCACCGCTACAATAAATGCAGTCATGCTCTCTTGGTAAGAGGCTTTGCCAGAGAAGCAAGCTGAGGGTCATTCTGATGCAATGCAGACATGAAGTGGTAGCGTTGCCTACTCAAGCCTCAGTCGCAAATTCAAATGAAGTTCAGGCAGTCGAGTAGAGCTGCCACTTAAAGCGACACGAGCATTCCTGCTGCAGTGTCTATATTTCACTTGTCACTTTTATTGTATCCGCTTTCATTAAAGCCATCAAGTTTTGCTTTTGATCAGAGAGGCGACGCCAGAAGACAGCTCTTTTCCACAACCCGTGTAACATTGCCAAGTAGCACACCAGGCCGACCAGACTGCTCTCATTGATTTTACTCAGAGCTGTGACCATTCATTGTTTGTGACATTCTCCTGCCGTCTCCTTAACACCCTTCAACTAAATCAATCTCATATTTTTGTCAATGCCTTGTGACTGCAGGGGGTAGATGGAAATGGGCATCGCGTAATTAGGAATTATTCATGTCTCTGGCAACAATCTTATTTGTTGTTTGTACACTGCTTGATTGCCCGTCTTGATGCGTTCACGAGAAACGACGTGGGACACGTTTCTGTTTGGATTTGGAATAACTTGAGGTCCCGTGGAGGAACTAAAGCTGGAATGGTGATCTAAAATCAGCCTTTTTTTTTAGATTTATAAAGTATACATTTCTTTGCACGGTCTTATGTTTACTATGTCATACTGTAAAAAATGACCCATAGTACAATCTTTCCGCATGATGTTACAAGATGTATTAGTTTTGCATTGTAGGGCTGCAACTAGGCATTTTTGTAATCATCAAGTAACCCTCTCTATGATTTTGTGTATTAATTGATGAATCACATAAAAGGCATGTTTTATTTCCTATCCCTTTACTTGAAAACAGAACATTACTGTATTTCAAATAGGCTGCAATGAAGACCGTTAATAAAGACTCACTTATCTGATTTGGTCATGTTAGAAATAAAGGACAAAAATCTTGATTTTATTTTTTTTTCCCCAAAGTAAAAACAAATGTTTGCTAATGAGTTGTATTGATTCAAAAAAACAAAAATACTAACCCTGCCTGCTTACAGGGAGGACAAAAGAAATAGGAGAATATTTATGGGGCAGATGTCGAAAATCTGAGGATTTGGTCAATTTAAATTAAACTATGTCTAAAACTTGTAATTATTTATTTAAAATGGTTATGTAATTGGATGATTGACTCATTGTGAATTAATTGATGTATTGTTGCAGCACCATTACTCTATCACTAGAAATGAATCTTGAAAAAAAAAAACCACTCTGTTTTTTTATGATTGCAGTAGTTTGACTTTGAATATGAATGATTCTTGTGGGGGAAAAAATGCTACTTGTCTAGCAGCTCTCCAAATGCATTTTCCCACAGGCCACTTTGTTTGCCCTCTATTATACTCAGGAGAACACGTACCAAGAGCGCCAACAATTATAGCCCGAGTGACCTTGACTTCCTGTCTGGACTCTAAAAATGAAATTTGATATCAATAATATTAAGTGCAACAATAATGAGATGAATATTCCCGATTTGGTGTGGCAGCTCCGGGACATATTCTGAAGGGAGAAAGTGTGTGCAGCTACATGCTGGTCACTCTTAGTTGTCAAGGCTGATTTATTGCCTCCTAGCTGTTCAATTTCACATTTTGTCCTCGTCATATCCCCGACTCATGATCATTCTGCACTGACCCTTGTAGGGCAGGCAGGGAATATTGATAAAACAATTATCTGCTCGGCGTTCATTTGATTTTCCATTTCAATTACGGATTGGAGGAGGCAAAAAGAAAAGATTGCAGCATTGATTTTCTTTTTATACCTTCCAACAGGAAGGAGGCCGGATTTGATGGGATGCTTTGGTGACACGGATGAAGGCTCGGTGGAATACTTGCTTGGGGTGCCAGGTTTATGGTTTGGGGGCTGTTAGGTTTTTGCTTCACGTACTTCATAATGAGTCAAATCCCTCACCTTTTATTCTCTACAAAGCACATCCAATTGGAGGCGTAGAGGAATTGACGATACAACTGATTGGCAAACTTTTTTTTTTTCTCCAAAGGGGAAAGGGCCATCACCGGACAGCATGTTCACACCGCAGCTGACCGGAGGTAAACACTGTATGTGCCGCATACTTTGAGGCCAAGGGGCCTAAAGGGCATAGCAGTTTGTCAGTGACACCATTTCACTCTTCCCCGTTTCTGATGGTCTGCCACTATGTATTTGTCACTCTAAAATGACAACAGAGCTGCATCATCCCTTTTCCCTCCTGCAGCACCGACAATGCTCCACCACCTCCGTATTGTAAAGTATCGTCACCTAAAAGAATGTATCGAGAAAAGTTGCTGTGAAACAAACTAGCCAAAATAAATAAACCAAAAAAACTAAAAGCAAAGTGAAAGATTGACCTGGGGATGTCAGCTGTTCGGATCCACTAAAGCAAGTCATAAATCCATTATCATATAAAGCAAATAGATTCCTCTGCAAATGATTAGGAACATTACTAATGGGTAACGACCAAATGGGAATCCTGGTCAAATAGCCGTTGGGGAGCCTGAAAGATTTGCCTCAGCGTAGTTCCTGGCTCGTGGCCAAAACCTGTGCGGAGGGGCAGGGAGGGGAGACCCAGCAACACACACACACACACACACCAGGAGGTTAGAGTAAGTGAGCAAGCAGACTATTGACTAATCTACCCTCACCCATGATGTTCATTTTGATTCTTGAACATTATCGTGTAAAAACACTTGAGATTTGAAAAGGCTGATAAATCGACTCTTTTCCTCTGATCCAACACGGTCACAGCCGGCTGCCGCAACGGCGGCACAGCTACTTCCTATGCTTCAGCACACATGGCAGCTCCCAGGGGATTTCGCATGGCTCAACTTAAGTAAACTTGGCTTTGATCAAAGTTTGGCTTTAGCATGATTGGTCTGCTTGCTACAAATCAGGGGATCAGGAGATGAGACCAGGGCCAGGGGGTCCTGGCAAAGAATCCTCCCCAAAGCTCTCGTGCAGGCTTCCAGCACCAGATTATGTTGGGCAATTAAGGTAATGAACTGGATAACGCAACAGTGTATAATGAACCTTTTAAAGCATTCTCTAAGGTATCTCTTATAGCTTCTCCGGCATATATTCTGCCGTATCAATTATAACACCGTCTCCTGCAATATTTGCAGGAAATTAATAAAAAATATATATGTGGAATCTGCTGTGACTGGGAGAGAGAATTGCATTGTCCACCTTTGAATGGCATGGTGTATTTAGGTGTATTTAGCCTAAGTGGTTTACGTATAAGAGCAAACGTCAGTACATCTTTGAGTTCAGGTTCCCACTGTCCCTCGTAGTGCGATCAGCCTGCCCCGCTCCCTTTTCATTCGAACACATTTTCTACCCCAAAATTTTACTTCAATCTCACCTCATCTCTCCATACTACATTAACCCCTGGCAATTGCCTTCCAAATGACCCCATTAAGCTGTAATTGCCTCAGCAGGCCTGCTCCCTCGCTTGTAATTCTGTGCAGCGAACCCACCAGACGTTCCCCCAGCATTGTTTCATGTTCTGGCTCCCATCAGCCAGTTCAGATGCTGACCCACCCACCCCCACTCCCATCTCACGCCTCTCTCTGTGGTGAACAGTGCTAGTGCTGCTTGCCACTACCAGTGACGCCACTCATCTCTAAGGACATCATTTCCTTAGCTAACATTAAAATTACAGACCATCACCAAAACAACCATTTACAGAGGCTTTCATAGCTTTTGTGACATCTTATGATGGGTTTTGGTTCATAAGGCCTTAACATCAATAAATAATCTCATCTGCTCTCTCTGGCTCAGTGTAGGGTGCTGAGAGTACAAACTGTCGATGATGACACGCACCACAGCTGAACTTCTTTGTTTTCTCTCTAACCCACGGCTGGATTCCTCCATTTTTTTTTTTTTGACAAAGGCCTCCATGGATAACTAACGGTCAAGTGAGGATGGCTGTAGAAAACGATTCTGACAGTGATGCATTGCAACTAGTTGCAAATGCCAAAAACAAGATGCTCTGCCCACCAATTCACAGTATGTGCATAAATGTACATTCCTGCCCCTTCGTGCGAGCATGTTTTTGCGCGGATGATGGCTGTGTGTGCACATGCGGATGTTCATGTTGCCTCCAAGTCGTTACATGTGACATGGTATGAGCATGGACCAGGACTAATAATCCTTTCAGCACTCGCTCCATTTCAAGCAGCACATCCTCCATGACGCCCAGAACAGATCGGTTAGCTCATAAAATCGCTCAGATGACACAAGCATGCACACACAAACCTACAGCCCTAGTAGCATCTTTAAACCTCCAGTTACCTTCTGTTATTTTTGTTTTTGAGAGAGCCTTCTAGCCAACACTACTTTGAGAAATTCAGAGTTCAATTTTCCCTTTCGCACTACAGCTATTTACTGTTATATGAAACATGAATTGCAAATTAATTCTAAGCTTGAGCTACGCTATCTCTCTCTGAACACATAAACCTTCAGAAACGCTTTAGATCATTGCGTACCCTGGTTGCCTGTTTATTTAAATTCACCCTTTTCCAAAGCAAATGTTCCCGGGAATCAAGGTGTTTTTGTTGCAAAGCTCTAACTGATCCAGTGGGATTTGCTTCCAACAGCCTGTCTCTCCCCCTCGCCTTTCAACACCAAACTCTGTGCTCCAATCAAAATGAACCACCAGGGACCCCCTCTTCCCTCCCCCCTGAGCTACGCCTGCTCCAAGTGCTGTGATAGCAGCCTCTCTGCCATTGATCGCCGAGTTTAGCACGGCGCATGCATGCCACCGTTAGCAGAAAACAAAGACCTCGCTCCCTTTAATAGCGGCTCACACCATTAATGCAGGTAATGTCTTCTGTTTCCTTCTGCCCTGAAGAATTGAATGAAAGAAAAGCAGACAGCAATTAAAAAGGTTAACGAGGATCACCTTCTTCACACAAATCTTTTAACCTCATAAACATGCTGTTGTTTGAAGCAGCATCCACAGGCTGCAAAAAAAAGAAGGAAAAAAAAAACGTGCCTTCATGTCATCATTTTATAATGCAAATCTAATTGTGGATGCTGAATTTGAAAAGGCAAACACGATGCCATCGATCCAACCGTAAGAGACCAGGAGGATCTTATGAATTAGAAATGAGATAAATCACCATTTAGCCCAGACAACCCAGCTTGCGGTCGACCACGACACACCGCAAGCATCTTTTTTTTCTTTAAATATTTGGTATAATTCTTCTTGGGATTTAATCTATACTGCTCCTCAATGAATACTACATGCAGGTCTGTATTTATTTAATCAGGGGCTGATTTAATTGTGACAGAGAATACTTTTTTTTTTCTATTTTTTGTGAGCCTCTATAAAATTGCCATCATTTTTAATTAATTCTTAATTAAAATATATTACACCACAGCTTCTACCCATCTCTCTTGATATTGTAACATAATCAATTCAGAACCATTTACATATCATTAATTAAAAGCTTTCCTCTCTCATCCTTAAAATCATAATGAGGGCCGATTCCTCATTAGGAACCTATAAGGGAGAAAATAACAATACAGTAGAGAATAGATGCATTCTGCAGTGACTCCTTTGTATCAGTAGCAGTATCTAAAACAATTTTAAGCAATGATTATCATTTTCATTCCAAACATTAACTCAGTGGATATCATTATCCGTTATAGTTATGCGGAAAACTGTGCGCGTGAGCAACATTTGAGCTTTGTAATACAGAGAAAATGAAGACAGTTTTACCACTACAAAAGAACTATTTCCGATGTGCACGTACCGTAAATCTACGTCCTCGACACGATCCACCTGTGGATAATGATGGCAAACCAGATCAAATGTGCAACCCTTGGAATCAGCTGAGAGCGAGCAGGCAAACAAAACAGGGCCCTTTGCAATAAATAATTCTGTGTGAATAAAAAACGGCATTCTATACTCTTTGATAAGGTCGTATAATTCCGTTGAACTGTACATTTGTACTAAAGCTATGCTAATAGTACCCAGGATCATTTATTATCAAGACTTAAAACTCACACCCGTACATATCTTTCTACCGTGGCCTGACTTCAAGGAAGGCGTAATAATATCAAATAATGATGGCCATTGTTATGCGGAGGATTGGGCATATCCCGATTGTTATCACCCGTCTTTCAAAGGTGTTTCGGCAATACATGTCAGTGTTGCATGTCTTGGGCTTCCGCACGTCAGATAAAAATCGCTGCACTTGCTCTTACGGCAGCCTGACAGCAATTTGTTTTAATGTTTTGTCACGCCGCTGTCGGTGCGTTTTGTGTGGGCTGCTCGGCGCAATGGCAACAGCTCGCGGTATCCTTCCAATCGTGTGCACACATTAGCGACACATCACAGACACACACTGTATCTGCTGCATGTCTACTAGCTGAGCATGTAAAAAATCTATTGCAAATGGAATCTGTTGATTATTATCTAACACCTCAAATGGCAGGTGTCACCAGATCATTAACGCTTGTATCACTTCAAAATTCACAGATTCAAAGCTATGTTTAGTCTATAAAACACATGTTAAATAAGCAAGATGAACATCTGCGTAAAAAACTTTCAGTAAACATTATTTCCTAAGGCATTGTTTGAGACAAAATTTTCGGCATTTTGGAAAAAGTTTGACTTTGACGTGGAGCATTGAGTGAGTTAATGAAATCCTATCAAAGACAGGAACTCTATTTTTACACCGTGATAATTAAAGTACGACACAGTTATAATTTACAGCCTGAGCTTAATTGCATAGGAAAAGTAAAATGGGGAAGATCTATGAAAGGAGATTAAAAGTGTGTGTGTGGGTGCGTGTGCATGCATATGTACAAATGTGTGTGTGTGTGAGTGTGGTTGTGCGTGCATGTGGTTGTGCGTGCATGTTTGCACACGTGCATGTCTACGGCTGCAACGCCCGAATCAGAAAGAGCGACTATGAAAGCGCATCTAAACAACAGGACGCTATCTTTCAGCATCACGGGACGTATCAAAGATTAGGTAATGAAATATGCATTGTCCTATTTTTCTACTCGCAGACCCTTTGACAAATCGAGTACAATCCAAAATCTCCATAAATCACTATTAAAGACAAGTATATCATCACCAGCGCATATATCTTCCCCAACCTGACCTGTAGACTAATGAGAAAAGGCCCAGACTATCTTGTCTGATTAATTAATTCAAAATGTCGGCTGTTATTCAAATGCGAGGCTGGCGTTATTTGAATAACACTTGACAGCGACGCCTGAAGAAATAATTTCTGCTTTGTGAGGTTGCTGCGACATTACTGATGATAGCGTGTGGAAAAAGAAGAAAACGGGGAGTCCCCCCCACCCCCACCCCGTCCCTTTGCTTACTCGGCCTCACCTTTGCTTTCATGATCACTTCGAGAACTTTTTCATTATTTCGCCGTCCGCACCCACTCACAATTATGGTTTTGACTATTTTTCTCTGCTGTTTGTATTCCCTCCCACCGCCAGTGCAGATCTACAGGGCAGAGCATTGGCTCTGTGAGAGACATGCTGGCAAAGAGGAAGGTCATGATTTTAACAACTGCAGCTCCCCATAGCTGACAGCCTGTGCTGCCAAAGTGACAAACTCTGTTTGGCTTTCCCACATTCATGGAGTGCACCAGCATTTTGCCTTTATCACAGTGCTCGCCGCACACAAACACAAATTCACACTTGCGTCAAAACAAATGCATATTTGTTCTATGTTCACACAAACAAGGTGTAAAAAGAAAAAGTCCACAGCGATGGAACTTTAAAAAAATGAATGTAAAAAAAATCACATTTATCAACGCTAACTGTAAGGGTACTAGACCCAATCCAAGTCTCAAAAAAGTTATTTTTAGAAAAGTAACAAACCATTGTTTGCGAAATGAGAAACTCTGAATTATAGATGTTGACGCTGTGATATTGAGTTGACAAAACTGTGAAACTTGAAGTTGTTCCAAACACTTTACTGATGGAGCGCAAACCTGGTGCGGACAAATGGTTCGACTCCCACATTTTTACAACCTAATTATCTACATACCCGATCTTAACCCACACCTGTATTGTGGAAACATCTGTTAGACATAATTTACTTTATCATAGTATTAAATTGAATATTAAAACGTTTTACACGCATATGCATATGCATTGAAACTTGTCATGAATGATACTGGACATTGAGATTTTGGCAATGAAAACAATGGATAAGTATAAGTAAACAAAGTCTCATAGCCAAATACTATCTATTCAGCAAGTACTAAACCTGCTTGAAAACAAGTTTGTTCATCTTAGATATTAAAAAATATATTTCCTCATTAAAATAACATTTTCTCAGTCTTACACCATATGTTTTTCCATATGTACATTGTCAAAGTAGTTGCAATTGTAGTTCATATGAGTTCAAAAGGCCACAACGCACAAAAAAAAAAGTTTGCAAACAATCAAAGTTGCCAACAAGTTAGAAATAGTCCTGCTTTTTTTCTTCTTTTTATATACGTTTAAAAAGAAGTCTACAGAGAGGATGGGCTGGATTAAAAAAAAAAAAGCAAACCGAGACTCTACGTGCGAGGGCCTGGGGGCACTGCAGACCCTTCTATCGCTTCCCTCATCAAGCATGGATTCTAATCAGGGCTTGGGAGATATAAGACGCTCAGTCATTAAATAAATTAACTCTGCCACTCCATGCTCTCCTTCAGCACCCGGGAGACGCTTGCCGTGCTCTGCATACTTACACAGGCATCTCCAAGCATCACACACTTCACCTTCACACTGCAGCCTATCAGGCCTGCCAACACACACACACACGCACAATTTAACAACTAATGCTGAATATTTAGAGGAGAGGAACCACCCCTCCTGTCCCTCAACAACTGATTCTGTTTGCATAGAAAGCTTTTACTTAATTGCATTAAGGGCACAAAAACTAACCTAAGCGCAGCGGTCTGTGTCCCTTTGCTTCAAATGCAAGATGACAAGAATGTTCGAGACCTACACTGTGGCTGTTTGATCAAACAAATGCACGCACAATGGGGACGGGAGCTCACTGTCGGCGTGCAACGTCGACACAGGCGGTCAAAGCTGACAACCGTCTTCACGGCGCACATGCACTACAAATGGATCAATAAAATAGGAGACTCATTCACTGTTTAACTCATATCCTTGCGCTCACATCATCTTCCAGAATGGCGAGATGTAAAAAGTGCACGCTTAATGCACATCAATCATTTTGACAGAGGGAGTGCTTATTTCAAGAAGCCAGCGTGAGGCGCACGCAGCAAGTCAGCAGAATGGCGGTTGACAAAACTTGCCATTTGAATTTCAAACCGCATTTTGCAGAGATAAACATCCTGAGAAAGCCCTTACGCTGCAATTTATTTCTTTTTAATTCACCATTACTTAGTGAGGAACTACCTGGGAGGGAGGGGGGGCACATTACAGTAGAGAAAGTAAGAAATGAACACAAGGGTCTGGGGATTCTCTCGTGCAGACACAATTAAATATTCATGTGTCTCCACCTAGGACACAACAGAAACAGATCATTATCATGGCAACAGCGCACCACCATTTTGTCCACACGTTTTCTGCTAGCTCAATGCATATGTGTGTGTGTGCGTGTGCGCGTACAATTTCAATGGAATGACACAGTTTTTAAAAAGTGATTTATTACAACCGCGCAAAGAGATATGCAGCAATTAGAGGATCACAAAAATCATCATTACTATCATTTATTTATCGAATTATTTCTTTATTTTTACAATACTTTGCTAGGACAGGTCGCTCCGTAAAATGATGGTCACAAAAAGAATGTGCATGTGAAGATGCGGATGTTGGGTTTGTTTCGTTCGCGAGTAAGCAGGCACTGTTAGACATTTTGCTTAATTTCACCCTGAATAATGTATGAACTCTAATGACAAAATGCAGACACATGTATGATGTGGGTCACTGTGAAGGCCTACAATTTGGTACAGATCCAAATTAGGATTGTTCGGTCTTGGCACAGACTGTGCCGTACTGAGTGCCAATTCGGCCATATTATCTCTTTAAATCAGCTTGTGTTACGTTATGAAAAATACTATCGGTGTGACACTCAGGATATTTTAAATGCTCTCAGTTGCAATTATAAGCATGTCCAGGTTTAGGCGTTTCTTTGCTATGTGTCGTGCCAAGTTTTGTACATTTCTGTACTCTTGATGACCTCCACTTTGGAAAGAGAAGGGAACCTCGTATCGCTGTCTTTTTGTTTTGTTTTTCAAAGCCTATCAAAGAGGAGCATAGGGAGGAACAGCATTCCCCCGCTCGCTGTCATTAATCATAGCTTTCTGGGAGCAACTGCATATTAATTTCTGTCATCCCAAACATCATTTGGTATTGTTAAGCCACGGCTTAGTGCTCGTTCACCAGCAGACGCCGACCGCTGCTGCTGGTTGAGGGAAGACAGGGCCTGTGTGGCTGTGTTTCGGAGCAAGAAGCCTTTATCCCCGGGGCTCTGACACCAATTAAGCCATTTCACCGAGAGACGAAAACAGGGCCCGCTGTTTCAGTGTAACATGAGCCAGCACCTAGCCTGCTGGCCCATTGCCATCTTTCCATTACTTAAGACACAAAAATGCACTTGAAGGACTTAGAATAATAATAATAATGATGGAAAAAAATAGTGCGCTCAGCCAATGGTCATACCTTACTGACAGCTGGCTAAATTACAAAGGCAGGAGAGTCGGTTTTTATGCACTGATCAGCGGCTAGGGTCATTGCCGTCTCCCAGTACAATAGTTAATTAAAGGCATTATACATGCATACTTTATCTAAGACAACATCAAAACAATTTAATAGTTGTGTGCCTCAACTCATATGAAAAAAAAAAAAGTGCAGTTTGCACGCCACTCCCGACACATTTGGCTCCTTGAAGCAGCAGTGTGGATCTTAACTCAAGGCTAACACAGAATAATGCAAGGTTTGTTATGAATTAAATATTAGAAATCTTAACACAGCAGCCAATAAGAATTATTTGCCTTATTAAAGCGGCAGAAGACACTGATTAAAATTTCATTGCATTGCCATCTTTTTTTTCCCTCTTTCTGTGTTCAATACATCATTCTAATGTAGGAAAATGCTGAAGAGTGGAACGTTGTGAAGAGCTTTTTTTCCTTGCGAATGAGGGAAATAACAGCATATATTTCCCTTTTTTGTTTTAGGAAAACAGGAGTGATGTATTTTTATCAAAGAATATCAAAATAAGTGTGATACAAAAAGCTTTTTTTTACCCTCATTTTTTATTATTCCCTCCATAATCGGCAGGTAAATTCCTAGACTCACAACAATGTGAGCAAAGCACATATATAAACACACACACACACGCACACACACGCACACATACATACATACATACATACATACACATACATACATACATATACACACACACACACACACACATATATATATATATATATATATATATATATATATATATATATATATATATATATATATATATATATATATATATATATACACACACACACACACACACACACACACATACAATGCAAAGTAATGAGAGTGACAGCAAAGGACAGCCGGACTCTTTCCAACATCCCTGCTCTCACAAATGATCGGTCATTTAGTTGTCCGCATGTAATGTGTACAGAGTAAATGAACATCATGGTGTCTATTGTCCCAGGAGGAAACACTAGAGCTAATGAAATAGGGACCTATAAATAGCAGAGTCATTACTGAGAAAGGACTTGCATTGCACCAGTCTCACTCAAACCTTCTTTGTACAGTACTAATAACTGGCTGTGTGATCAGAAATATGGTGTTTAGTAGAGCTGTGCGATGCTTGAGATTTTGGCATCAATCAATACCAAGTAAATACTGCTGCCAGCACCAATGATACTGATACCAAGTACTTTTACATTAATAAAATGTTATAGTATTTTAAATTATTCATCCTATCATTAAAATTTTTTTAATGATGCTTTCGTGTTGAGTTCTGGACCATGACATAATATTTAAGTTCAACTTTAAGCATGAATTAATAAATAAATAAATAAATATGGGTCGCACAAATGGTGATAGGAATCAAAGCAGCAATACAAATTATGTAAACTTGAAATTGGAATGGAAAATATCAAAAAAATAAATAAATAAAGCGTACTCCAAAGTAGTATGTAAAATAATGAAAATGCAAATAATTGTAGCCATAGCATGTCGGGCAGGCAAGTGTTTCCCAAGTGCATGCATTAAAGAAGGAAAATGTGTGAGCAACCATGAGAAAGTAAAATAAATAAATAAATATAAAATCTAGAGGATACACACAGTTTGGTAACGATGTGTATCGATCGACTTTAGTATATTTTCTATACTTGAAATGATCTATAGCCCTAGCATATACTGGCAATGTGTTGAGGAACAAACAAGTCAACACAATGATACAAGGAAAGATTCAAATAAAAAGATACTAAAAGAAGACAATGCTGAACCTTTTTTTTTCCAGGCTAAGTAGTTTTGTAAGCCAAAATTCCCCCTTTTTGTGATAGAGGTGCATTTATAATAAAAGATGAAAAATGCAGTGGAAACCTCTTAAAAAAAAAAAAAGCAACCTTGGATAGAAGGTCTGTTTGAAATTATTATTTGACGCATTTTAAATCGAGTCAGCGGCAGTCTTTTTCTTCTAGGGTCAACTTCTGAGAGCCTCTTTTGTTCTATTTCACGTTTGCATTTTTTCTTACTAAAGCAAGAGAGCGCAATGAAAAAAATCTGCGGCAGCCACGCGCTGTAAACTCTTTTCAATCAATCCTTCCCTTTTGCATCCCAAGCAGCCTCTGCTGGCTGCCACCGCCTGAAGATAACTATTTCACCACCTCTGTCATGCCTAATTAACAGCTCAGACGTACAATTCAGAAATTTCGCAATTAACCTACTAAAATATTGTTGGAGGATGCTAATTGTTATGCCAGTTGCCATAAAGGCTCATTTGCATAACGTATGCGCAAAAAACAATGATGAGCTGTTGATCGCACAGGAGCCCGGGAAAAAAACGCTTCCGGCGACGGAGGAGAAAGAGAACGAGAGCGAGAGACATGGGCAAGATGGGTGCAGATGGAGGGACACCGCCGGATCATTGTGCAAAAGCCTGATAGTTGCAATTGCAAAGACATCTACAGCCACGGGACAAAGGCATTTAGCCCTCCAAATGAAATGGATACATACTCTTTGTTTTCGCTTCCCTCTTTCTTTGTCTGCCTCTTTGCTGATGGGAAATAGGAGGCTGTTTGTGAGCTGCGTAGATAATAGCTATATCTTGCCACGTCCCCATCGCACTTTAGCAGAGGAAGCACATGAAGCCCCGCTATAGAAGCGAGTCGGGAATCCAGCTGTGCTCGAGCCATTGGGCACAAGACTATCTAGTTGCTGCAGCCGCATCACTGGGGCTCCCCGAGACAAAAAGCAGCCAAAGTCAATTGTCTTAGCCGCTGAATAGCTTGCTGTTGTCTCCTGTGTGTGCACCGGAGCTTTTTCAACACCGGTGAAATCACAAAAGCAAATCCAAACAAATAGAAAACACCATTATGTTCGAAATAGTTTTGCTGCGTGGCTTCAAGCAGTTAAAAAATTATAATGCAGTGATAGACAAATGTATTTGACCACCATGTACAATAAAGGCTCATGCAAAACATGCCACAATTAGCAGCATTTTTAGTGACTTTTTACGATTCTGTTTCGGTGAACAAATATGTATGTAAAATGATGCTTCTAATGCTAGAGCAATCAATTACCGCTCGCCACAAATTTGAACATGAAAGCTATTATTTGAAAAAACACATTTTGATGTCCTGACAAAAAAGTAAAACTACAGTTATTTATTCATCATCCTGAAATTTGTTTTAGTGGCTCCATATTATTACGGATACATTTCAGCCTTCTCGGAGAATCCGAGTGAAGCAACTCAGATGTTTTCATTAAAAAAATAAATAAAAAATATTTACCATTCCTGTTCAAAACGGTAAAGTACGGAATTGATACTATGGTCTATTTTTTTGAAGCACTGTTTATGTCATGAAATAATAACCAAGAATGCATTGATCATGGCGATAAAGCAATTGAAAGGAGCTGCCTCATTAGGTGCGTGGAGTAACGTTGAAATGAACGTTCCCAATAGATTTCAGAAATGCTTACCTCCTAACTCTATTTACTGCAGGTAATGCTTTTAGTCTGCCTTGCTTGTGGTTAATTACAGCCTCATCTTGGCCTGCATTTAGTTAACGCCGTCTCCCCTGCTCAGCATCACACATAACATGGAAGAGCTGGTAAGCATTCCTGAAAGCATCTCTAGCTTTTCAAACATACTGCGGGATTCAAGTGAATGCAATCTTTGCCTAATTTGTACTACTACATTTTGCAGACCCCACCCACTGTTTTGGAAGCTGACGAGTCAAAGGTCAGCAAAACAACCAGTCAATACGTAGCCAAAGCGGCGCGACGCAGCTGAGAGAGCTGTGGAGAGGACTAAGCCTCTCCGCGGCGCTCCGTGATTTAGCCTGTAATAGTTCTCTGTAATCTCTTTCTATTGATTAAACCTCACTTCAGAGAGGAGTCCCGCAACAGAACCTCTCTCTTCCTGGTCAGAAATACCATATGGAGGTAATCTTTCACCTTTGTTATTCTTGCCTCTCCCGCTGCTGCAGCCGCTGTGAGCCACTCGTCCAAGCATGAAAGCAAGACAGGGGAGTCGCCGGCAGGTTCAAATAAACCCAGCGCACAGGAGGAACTGCAAGACTCATCTGCATGGCAGACCATTTTCGGCGTATACTGTATACAGCTGGCGGCCAAGGGTACGGCACGAAGCTGCCCTTTGTTCCAAAACGATTGAGGATCAATTGTTTCGTTCATCTTTCAACGGACAGAGGAACTACAGGATGGGATGCAAGCACACCTCTGATGAGTATTTAGGGACAAGCAAACCCAAGGAAATTGTATGTGGCCGTGGTGGTAATGCGGGTGAAATTACAGCTAAAAACACTAAATTTAGTGACAGGCAAATGACTTCACGCTGCCGCTTAATCCCAATTCTCGCATAATGCCTGATTAGCATATCAAAGTGAATTAGGGCATTACTAATGCAGAAATACGCTGGCCCTCGACAAAAGCAAAAGTCAGAAAGTTCTGAAAACGAGTCGCGTTTGCTTGACGTTGTAGTCCTGTGCCGTCCTCTCAAATCTCAACGCAAATTTAGCCTTCATGAGCACTTCGGCTTTCAAGCAAATATTTGCCAGTATTTTTGCAACAAGAAATGATTTCCATACTCTTTCAGCAACTCCCACTGCTTTTGGTTTCAGTATTACAGATCATTTCCATAGCAAAGGTGCAGCCCTATCCCCCTCCCTGTGCGCCATTTGAGGAGACATGAAAAGGGCCAAGGAATCCCTCAGAGCGATGCTACATGGGCCAGTAAAAGGTGCACTGTGTGCTGCAATAACAAGGCGGTCAACAAGGCCACCACACCAGCTGAGCTCTGTCAGTGACTCCAAACCACAAGTTACCGTACACGCGCATCCACAGTCCTCTTATGCAGAACGTTTACTGTATGTATACATGTGTGTTCAGCCTTTTCATCTGCAGCTTTTGTCTTTCTTTTCAATTTTTATAATTGTGGCTGCTTAAAACTATGACACTTAGTTGAAAGCAGAAACATTCTGAATGAGCAAAAAACAAGTCATTCTACGTATGGTACGTTGGCTGAAGTGTGACCATTGCATGCTCCATACATAAAAATAATTCTAAACGGTCTGCAGTTGACTGGGAAATTTTATGTAAAATAAAAACTGAAACACTACATGAGCAACAACCTCCCTTTTTCTCCTTCTGTTGTCTTAACGAGAGACCAAATCTGAGCACCTCGGCTCGAATGCAGACCCGGTGTCTGCCTCTGTGACCGGCACCTGAGTAGGGGGGAGTTCATAAACTTTTATGATCTCCCCCGAGCCAATTTCCTCATAAACCACACAAAGGTCACAAATCTGACAAGTTATCGGGGTGCTAAAATTACGCCAAACCCGCAATGTTGTTCTCTTCCTATTCCAATTTGTTTACATACTGCTTTGGTGTTCCATGACAAATTTCTTGATGTGAGAAGCAATAGTTTTAAAGTCTTGTCAATTTTGCAGCAGCAAGTTCAGTATTCTTTGCCGTAGATGGCACAAAACAAAGCTTGAGGCAAGAAGCTTTTATGTATACTGGTTTCCATATTATTGTCATTATTTTATTATCATTAAAAAAACCTACCGTGTTTCATTTTACAGTGTGCATTTCAGGGAATTTTCACCACACATGTTTCTTCAAAATTGAAACACATGTGCAGATAAAGTACTCTACTAATATACAGTGTGGAAGCTTTAAACTTCTGTTTTGCAAAATTACACTGAATAATCAGTCACAATATCAATATTAGTTCAATATTTCATTAAATTGACATATATTTATCCAGTCACTAAAATATAGACACGGCACTCACACACGAAACTTGCTTGCAATAATTCTCCAAAATGAACAATTATAGTACAATTGCAAATGCTGTTTTTTATATTTTTCTCAAATTCACTGAAATTAAAAAAAAGATGTCTGCATGAAATTTGAATTCACCAAAAGGCAAAGAGCACGGTTGCCAATTAGGTGTACACAATGCATAATACAAAACATGCAGTCAGCTGTGTAGGGCATGCGTGTGAGATTTAAAAGCTAAAACACAGTATTTGTGTGTGAGTATGTGTGTGTTATTTTTTTTTTCCCTACAAGCAGCAGTGTTTGGATAGATGAAGGAAAAAGATGTTTGTGCAATAATTTGTGTATATGCCGCCGCTATTTGCTGTCATATTTTAAATAGGTGGTTGAGTAAAATGGACAAAGGTCCCCTGTAACCTGGAGAGCAGACTGTCATAAGTGCACTTAGAGGCAAAAGTGTGTGATTGTTCTGTACCTCATCTATAAAATATGTTATTACTTTCTTAAAAAAAAAACTTGGAAAGCATACCTGTCTTTTCTTTGATTTCACAGAGAACGCTGAAGAGTGCAGGTTTCATTCTGTGACAGTTGAGTCCATGTTTCCTGTTTCAGTATAAGACAAGAGGAAATATTGAAATAAGTTCACTGATGAGTCAGATCTGCACTATTGATAATGAAAACGACTGCTTAATACAGGTCTAAGGAAACAAAATGTAGCCAGTATTGTGTCAAACAGTGCAACATGTCAATAAAACTGGACGCTCAATTTGACTGTTCAATGAAGCCCTCAGATGTTTCCAGTTGTTTTACTACTCTTTGGCAACTAGAGGATGTGTGCACATAAACTTTTTGCGCACAAGTCAGGTTTGCGTTGACAGACAATCATTTCAATTAAAAACTGTTGTTTCCACAGTGACAACCCTCTCGTGTGCTTAAGCTTTATGAGGCGCTAAATGCACCTGATTATTGTCACTGTCATTAAACGCATCCAGCTTGCTTTTATGCCCGATGGGGTGGCATCTTTTTTTTTTTTTTTTAAATAATAATGCGTGTTCTCTAGGGGGGGGGGGGGGGGGGGGGGGGGGTTACAAGTTACAAAAACGTAAAAAAACAACCAACTTTGCTTGCGCCTCGTCCAGACTTTGATCAGTTATGGTCATTATTTGATGAAGAATGTCGCCAATGTCTTGTTTGCGTCCATCCCCGTCCGTGCCATCGTGTCCATGTGGCGGAGGGAGAGCCATGCCCCCTTGTACCGAGTGGCCGGCCAAACTGACGCCGCCGATCGACTGCATGATCCGGGCTTGATCGTCCATCGGAGCCGCCAAAGAGTCTGTGCACTGAGCCACACAAATTGAAAAACTCATATACGAAATGGGCTAGAACATGTGCCGGAGACAATAAGGGTGCACGGCAGGGTGGCCCAAAACACAGGCGTTTTGTTAAAAAATAAAAATAAATAAAAAAAAACGAAAAAAAAACCAAAACAAACAAAAACGCGTAGCGATGTGTAAATGTCCAAGTTGATGCGTATTTCTTTACGCGCGGTCCAAAGTGCCAATAGAAGACGGCGTTTGGAGATTAACTGCCGTAATGTGGGTATTTCATTCAAAACTTCTACTGTCAAAATTGTCGAAGGTTGTCCATCTTATCCACCGCGAATCTTCACGTTAATGTATCTTCTCTGTGTCTGTGGGATTTGACGGGTTTGGACACAATTGCTCCTTTGGTGATCTCTCATTTATTGGCGCTCTTCGTGGGATTCCCGGTGCATTTCCACACAAAAAATGTCCACAAAAATCCTCATCGGAAGGCAAAAATATCCAACGTTGCAAAATAATTCTTTGGAAAATTAAAATTTAAAAAAACCACCTTAGTGCAGTAACGAAGTCCACGTACTTTGAAAAATATATGGCGATGTCCAAGTATTTTCAAAATTTAAAAAATGCACAAAAAGTTGTGATGTCTGCTTGGAGAGGAAAAAAAAACAAGCAACAAGGATGGGAAATTAATAAGGACGTAGCGTTGTATTATAAAGCGATGCGCCAAAAATAAAATTAAAAAAAAATTACCTTGCCTTGCTTAAATTTATGAGTGCAGCCTGTGTGCCTGTGTGTGTTTTATGTTGTTTGATAGTGAGCGATTGACAGCGTGCCAATGCCACTCACTCAGTGCAGACGTGTCAGAGCAGGCAACACGAGGGGGGAGAGAAAAAAAATACACACACAAAATACAAAATGAAATGCACGCCCCGCCCAACAGAGGAGGGGTCTACGCTCCTGTCACTTCTCACCCAAGCAGCGAAAAAGCCCAAAATGTTACGAGCGAGTAGTTAGGCAGCTGATTATAGTGATGAAAGCACAGTCTTTGCGGGAAGGCGTCCTCGTGCAGCTATGTGCATATTCCCGCGCAGTAATCAAGATTTACTCCTGCAAACAAGGCAGGGAAATACATAACGAGACTTTTATGCAGTTTGATGTACAGCAGCGCGCTCTCCTGCTAAGGCTTTGGCTCACACTCTGCGCGAGCGGCAGACATGTTTATATGATTGCAAAATGAAGCTGGCTCCACCAATCCACGTCTAGAAGGAGTAAGAGTGACGACACGCGCGTCCTATTGCTTGGCAGATGCATGATGGCCAAAGCCCACCCACTCAATCCCTCCATCTTCACACAGCCCCTGCACAAGAAAAAAAAGAATGGCAACTTGTGATTGGTCGTTGCTAAGAGCGACATCCATTGCACAAAGCAGGCGGCGCTGCTCGGTGCTCCTCCGCAGTTGCTATGGCAGCAGACACGTTGTTGGGCTGCAGGATGTAAGGCAGCAAATGGTATACTGTACTGTACATTCATTGAGGGGGCTTTTTGGAGCTAAATATTTAGAAAAAATAAAAATAAAAAAGGAAGCTGACACGGGGGAGTGTGGATGGAGTTCACTTGCGTTTCATCTGAAAACAAAGGATGCTTTATGGGAGTTTACAGTATGTGTTCAATAAAATGAAATAACACCGTTTAATATAACCCAAAATCTATTATAGCTATATATATTGTCAGTAACTTGAAAATTTTGGCTGTAGCTATATTAGAACATGTTTCATTCATGTAACCGATGGTGTAATGGTGCATTTGGCAAACTTGCAAGAGGCAGTCTAAGTTCATTCCCTCTAAGTCTTAATATTGCTGCCTGTATGGGGTAAATGCCGAGCAACCAGTCTATGTTGTAGTCTGCCTTTTGTCTGAAGTCAGCTGGGCTTGGCTCCAGCACCCTGTGACCCTAAAGAGACTAAGCCTATAGAAATTGAATGGGTGGATGGTGCATTCATTTAAGCAACTCAGTCACAACTTGCAGAACTTTGCTATCTAATGAGATCAAATAAAATAGGCATACCTAATAGGCATTAGAATTCAATAAATGTACATAATATTACTGTCGAGAGTAGAATTATAATTTATTATATATTATTATCATTAACTAAGAACAAAAAAGTACTTTTGTTTGGAAAATAAAACATGCATTTGATAAATGACCAGTTAGTGCACTGCATGGTGCATGCGTGTCTGGTAGAACAAGTTTCATAATTCTTGGAATAATTGTAAATACGTTGATTATACACTTGCTACAATCAATTTAACTGCAAGCATTGAAGAAATGCTGCGACAAGTTCGGCCAAGCTCAAACCACAGAGAAATGTCACTTCACTTTTAATTAAAAACATCTTGCAGAATGTCTTGCTCCATGAAATGCTGTGCCGTACATGTACTAATCTTCCACCTACACATGCACACACATAGATGAACAAATGCACTGGGTTCCAGCCGTGCTTCTCCCCCCAGTCGCACTTTTGCCTTTTTAGGGTCGGAACCTTCATGTAACCTAGGGACCTCTGAACCAAATAAAAAGAGGGGGTTCGGAGAGACTGTTTCAGAATGCAGCAGAATTGTATTTGTGCAGTCCTTCTCTGTTCTCCTCATGAATGAGCAGAAACGAATGCCGTAATGATTTTAAACTATATGCCCCCTGTTCACAGAAAATGTACGGCCTTCATACAAGCAAACCCTTCCCGTCTTAAATGATGATGAAATGTAGTGTGGCCCCACCAAAATGTTTGTGTTAGTATTAGGTATGGGACAAGATCTTGTAAGAGATTAAAATGCCAAAAGAGTTCCCGTCGCTAAACAGTGCAATGGAATACACAGAAGAACACGTTTGCATGTTTTACCGTCATGCAGCCAAACTTGGTGAGTAGGTCAGCTGGTGCTTGAAATTAAACCTCATCATACCAAATAATGTTTGAACACAAACAACTTTGGACTGCTTGTAGTTTGAAATTCTTCCAGGAAAAGCATTTTTTAAAACAGCAACAGCAGTCTCAAATTTCTACTGCACAAACTGTTGATAGATAGATAGCTAGATAGATGGATGGATGGATGGATTGATTGATTGATTGTAAGTTTGTGTGGCGGCGGTGCAAATCCACCGTCTCCCTGTGTGGAGTTTGCATGTTCTCCCCAAGCCCACATGGATTCTCTTTGGGCTCCCCAGCTTCCTCCCGCACTCCAAAAAAATGCATGGCAGACACCTGTATTGTGGAAACACTAAATTGTCCTCAGAGTAGGTGTGATTGGTTGCGTGAATGGTTGTTCATCTCTGGGATAAGCACCCGCAAGCCTGCGATGCTGAAAATGGATGGATGGGTGGCAATGTTGTGCTTCAGGAGTACGTGGTACAACACCTCCTGATAAGAGCTTTTCTGTCCCACCACCAATGTCAAAATTTGATTTGTATTGTCGGCCATAAATTGGATTTGTTGCTAGTGAGGGTTTTGGCACCGATTGCGTTCACAATTTTTATGGACAAAAACTTAAGGTGGCGCTAAGGTATTGAAGGGCTCGGGTTTGATGGCCTCAGTATTGCATCAATATTGAGTATTGCAGCAATAACATGAAATGGAATTCCAGTGGTTCATTACACACCAATCTACAGATTCAAGTAGCATTTTGCAACTTTTTAATACATAAGAGGCTAGTGCTGTACCAACTCTCAACAGGGGAGTTTGCATTGTTCTGTACAATTTCTTGTGAATTAACGTTCTACTGTTGCAGCAATACATTGAAAACGTGCGATATGTGTGTAACTATAGATTACGCTGTAATGCCATTCATGTTTGACCGATAGAGAATTGGACTGGCAAATTTGGGTCTATTTAAAAAAAATAAAAAAATAAAAAAATATGGCCCACAAAGGGAGGTCCATACATATGTTCCCTGTTATTGCCTGGTGATCAGGTTACATGAAAGGTTATGTAGGACAAATTGGTTACCGAAGACACTAATACAGTAAATGTGTCATAACAGATTTAATAGAATTGACGCCCCCCCAAAAAAAAAAAAAAAAACAAAATAAAAAAAATAACCCACCCATTTGTTTGTTGTGTTTTATTTTTATTTTTTTTACATTTGTTTTTACATTATATCACCAGTTATTTTAAATGTAGCTTTAAATTATGTTGAAGTTAAGGTTGTGTGATGATACCAGACAATTCAAATAAGATAACAATTACTTTTTGTTTTTATTTCTTGGTTTTTTGTTTTGTTTTTTTAAATCAAGACTGTCACTAATACTTCCAAGTGATTTGATTTTTAATTTGAATTGATTTGAAGTGTTTTGAAACACATGACAATAATTGACTATATTACAATTGTGTTTTGTCCACAGCATTTTCTTTATGAAAGATATATAAAACTAAAACCTCTTAACATTACATCTGAACTTTACTTGAACTTCAGAATAGCCAAAATTACATTCAAAATAACAAAATGAGTAAAGTGTCAGAATGAATACGCAAATAAATAACAAATATGACAAATAATTAACATAAATGTTGATGTGGTTTTACTTTTACAATGTAAGATTTTCAGTAATGTCGTATGAGCGTAATTGACACCCAAAAGATTTTTGTGGTCATATTCATATATCAAAACCACAAAATTTAACATCCAACCCGAAATGAGACATCAATGCCATCAAACACAAAAATTGATGTTACCGTAATCGGCATTAGGTTTGCTGTCTGAACGTAACACTCGTGCGCAACGCAGGAAGATTGTTAATGTATTCAAAGTCTGAGTGTGTAACTTTGGTCATTTATCAAAAAAGTACGCGTGAAATTCACTCCCGGACAAAAAGAAAAGCGAAAGGTCTTTAGCAGTTAGTATGGTTCATTTGTTTGACCTTGAAGTACAAGAGCAAGGCACTCTTGAGTTTAGTGAACAGGAGTCCCAAGACTGCCGCATTTATCATTGAAACGCCGAGCTGTCAAGTCACACCACATACCTGTCACAGAGGGCTCAAAGGTACAGAGCCGGTTCTTCTCCTCAGTTGCAGTGCATGATTCTTCATTGCATTGCATCGCAGGCCTGTTCACTATTGTTTTCAGCCCTGTGTCAACATAATTCATTTTGCTATGTGACAGCTCCTGACTGTAAGAGTCTGGCACTGGTAGTTCAAATGTTGGCACCAGCCTGAGACGGTGCCTTTCAATGTTTGCAGCTATTCCTTATACCTCGGTTCTGAAAAGCCCATTCTTCTTTGCAAATGCCGTTAAAATGTAGCAGGTCCGCTTTACAGTTGAAAGATGCGCGCTTTTAGGATAAGCTGACATGCCGTTTTCACATTGACTGTTTGCTAAATGAGAGCGAATGACAAATATTTTCAAATGAGCTGAGCGGGCCAAGGAATGAGCATGCAGGAATGTAGAGACGACACTTTGTCATCGTGCTTCTCATCGTGACATCTGAAAAGACCCACAGGTGCTGTACAAAGTGACTGTGTTGTCATATTTCATTTAGGCATCCTTCAGCAAAGCTGTAATTGCCTAATTAGCTTGTTAATTAGAAGATTAGCATTTACTGATGGAGTGGCTTGCTCTGTTGTGATGAGAGTAATGCAGATTAAGTGAGAAGTTAAGGGTGCATAATTTCACGCGATTTTACTGTCCACAAAGGGGTCGCAAATTATTCTTATAAGATTTGATTTTGCATTTGAAGATGATGCTCAGCGGTGATGATGCTTGCAAAGTTGGCAGCAAATTGGCCTGACTTAGGTTGGAGGGTTCGAATTCAGACTTATTGTGTGGAGTTTGAATGTGAAGTTTTCTATCTATCTATCTGTCCGTGTCTGTCTGTCTGTCTGTCTGTCTGTCTGTCTGTCTGTCTGTCTGTCTGTCTGTCTATCTATCTATCTATCTATCTATCTATCTATCTATCTATCTATCCATCCATCCATCCATCCATCCATCCATCCATCCATCCATCGGGTTTGATTCACTCAGGCAGTATTGTCTTGAGTAGGTTGCCGGCATGGTCCTGGTGAAAACCATTAAGGCTGTCAGCTTTTTTAGAATTGATCATTTACTCGATTACTTAATTATTAATAATAATTTAACAAATAATAATAATTAAATAGTCAAATTAAAATATCATGGTATTGGTTTTGCAGAGCATTGTTATTTTTGTTTTATTTTTTTGTCAGCTGGGCAGGTGGATGGACATCATATTTACAGTATAGCTTTAATCAACAATTATTGTTGCAGTAGATTAAACTATTTAAAAAAGTTGACAATTCTTTTTAGAAGTAAAAATGGATGCCTTAAAATTTCATTTTTTCATTGAAAACAAAAGAAATTTGAAGAACTACAGAAATTGGAGTGTATTATTTATCGAGATCCCGAACACACACACATACACACGCACACACACACACACACACATTGTCAACACAACCTGATTCACACGTGTTCACGAAACAATTAAGTCAATAATGATTGCCAATTATATGCCAAATGTTAATTTAGAGCAAAACATTGTGCAGTTCTGGTCATGTGATGATAATGTAATGCGATATTGTGAGCATGCTCTGACCCAGAGGAAATGATAAATGTACATAAATATATTAAAATTTACCTGACATGGAACATGTAACTTGAAATGTGGTCTCGTACAATATATTTTATGTTTTCAAGTGGTTTACTTGTTAGGCTAGATAATGAAATCTGCAAATAAAGCCTGTAGAAATGATGTGAAATTTGAGTTCCATTTAAAAGGAACACTTTACAGAAGCTCAAGGTTATATTTTACAAAATGTTCTAAACATAAAATGTTCATATAGTTGCTTGGAATTCTTCAAAACATTCTGAATTTTATGTGGCAATTTTTTAGTTATGAAAATGGAGTAAATAAAGTGTTTGGACTACATTGCTTTGTAATGAAGGAAATGTTCAACATGTTTACTTAGAAGACTCTCATTAGATTGTGATTTGTACATTGAAGAAATGGTCAATCTGATAATAAATAGTTAAATAACAAAACTTAGTTTTGGTAGTCTATAACATACTGTAGACATATGCCAAATGACTACTACATCAGAAATACAAATATACATACATAAAATACTAGAAAATATAATATCTATATATACTATCTACCTCCATTTACATAAATGGAGATGAAATGATTGAGACTTTAATTTATTTTTTTCTTCCTCTTCTAAAGGACTTTCCAACAAACTAATGAAGAAAAAAACCTGCGAAGAGGTCACAGTGTACGGTGTCTAAATCACTGCGGCCAAGCTGCCCTCTCTTCAGCTTGAGTATTGACATTATGCCAGCTATGACACCATAACTCAGCCTACTGCGATGGTCATTTGATAAATGGTATCATAAATTGTTGACAAAACAATTTGTGATGTATTATGTTTCCGATGGGTTGTACTGCTTATCAAATCAAGTAATCTGGCAGGGCTTTCCATTCATCAGCATAAGGCCAGCACGCGCTGAGGATAGTGATGACTTTGTTGCTTTGACGACACGTACTCAAGAAACCCTTGGTTAAATTATCCATATATTATCCATAAATTATATATCTATATCTATCTATCTATCTATCTATCTATCTATCTATCTATCTATCTATCTATCTATCTATCTATCTATCTATCTATCTATCTATCTATCTATCTATCTATCTATCTATCTATCTATCTATCTATCTATCTATCTATCTATCTATCTATATTTCAAAAACCAATCATCTAACTAAAGAAAAGCACGGGGCCATCATTACTTTTGGAAACTTTACCATAGGTGGGTCAGTTGGCAGGCCGTCAGGTAGATATTTCAAAACATTTCTAACGTAAATATTTGGTCATTTCTATGTTATTTGTGTTATGTAGTGAACTTTTCCAGCCGTAGTCCTAGAAGCAGTTGAGATTTTTTTTTAAACATTTTTTCTTGAGTGATCAAGCCCTTTGCATGAAATTGTCAGACCAAAAAAAAAAAACAAAAAACAATGAAATTAAATCTAAGACTCAAGGAATTCATTAATGTTGCAGTGATGACAAGTGTTGGTGTGAATGCGTTTGCACTCACCACTACCTGTCTTCTTCAGGTCCTTAAGAAAGACGCCTGGAAACAAAAAGAAAGTCTGAGGGAGATCATGCGAGTCTCAGCAGTCACACTTGCGCATGTAGTCATGAAGGCATTTTAATAAATGCAAAAAGAAATTTCTTTATTTTTAGCTTCAATGAAGTCACCGGATAACATTTAATTGTCAGCTTCCTTCAAACCCTTTCAGGTGAATATGTCCCATTCATATGAAACATACCGTCCAATATGTATGAAGCGCGTCGCCGTACACGTCTGTGCTGCAGCCAATTTTCAGCCGAGATATTTGATCTTAAAAGCCAATGCTCAATAGCGGCTGCGCGCTCTTGATCAAGAAACAATTGTTGTATCTTTTCATCATGACGCGCCTTGCTGGGTGTCGCCTGTCCATCCTTCCTCTGACAGTAGGCGACCTCTAGGCTTCAAAGATACATTGAAGTTCTGCAAATAACTGTCAAGCATGTAGTCCGATGAATACTCCTGCAATGGTCTACGCTGTCTAAAGTCCCATTCAGTCATTTGCCGTTGACACCGCAGAATATATTTGTATAGCCTTCAAAGTATTTTAGTACTGCAAAGCCCTTAGTGCGATTCGCTGCGTATTCCTCGATCCCATTTTGGAGCATTTTGCTGAGACAAAAGGATGAGATGACCTGCTGGTTTGTGACATTTAGTGGCCGCCATCTTCCAGATGAAGCTGTGGAATTTATGAAATGGGTCATTTACTCGCACATGAGTCTTACTTAAGACTCCTGTTAAAGTCACATGACCTTAAGAGATAGGGAAACGTATTACTGATCAATGCTAATGTGGTTCCCATTAATTCCGCAGATGGATAAGACATATTTCACAGCTGGAAAAAAAAACATTCAAATGAAGCATTGTGATGATTCGTTATTTTACGTGTCTCCGACATGGTTCGGTTCTTCAACAATTAGTAGTGAACTTAATTTGTTTAATGATGATGTCATGGGGGGCATTATTTTTGCCTGATCATTTGTGATTCGTGTAAATTACTGATTTGGCAGTTTTCTGGATAAGATTAAAACCGTAATTGCGACAGATGTATATGGAGGGAAAAATGTACCCCGCGAGACCATTTCTTTGTTTGAAACGATAATATTTTCTCTCAATCCCCCTTTTGACTTATCCTGCACATATTTCTCAAGGATGTATACTCAAGTAAGCTCTCAAGGTTAATGTTCCTCTTGAGTCTTTACCTCTGGCCCACTGTGCAGATCACAGTAATTATGCTTTCCACATGTGAATTAAAACAGTTTGGAACAAAAAGGTCAGCTTTCATCATCTGACCCCATGACCTCGCGAGGAATAAGAGCTCAAAAGTGCTTCATTACAGCGGATTAGTTGAATGCTCAAATTTACCCAAGTTTGGGCTTCCAGGGTTCAAGGTCAGTTTTCAACTTGCAAAACATTTGTTTGTGTGCCCTTAAATGGTAATGTCACATAAAATGTATGATTACACAACAGCCACCTCTCAGTTCAAGTGCATGTCACAGGATTCAATGTTATTCGTCAATAGTGCTGTACTATAGGCTACAGTCTTAGGCAGTCTATGCCTAAGAGGTGATGCTGCTTTAGTCACGAATTTATTTGGATATAGGAAAAAAAACATGTTCTTAAAGAAGTCAAATTTGTAACAATTTGTATCAATACTTCATACAAGCAAAGCTAAGTAAATACAGTCTGCTTGATATGACACTTTTGTGGCAAGGGCATTCTTGATGGCAAAACCGAATCAAGTATTGTGTATATTTTTTGAATGGTTGGTAAAATAATAAACGCGTTTTCACATTCTCTTTTCAATTTTCTGAAAAATGAACTTTACTTAGGCGTGTTGGGGCAGCAATTAAGCAATGGCTATGACTTAAAAAATGTAACATGAGGTTTGGTGAAGGGAATCGATGTTCAGTTACCTTTAACCATATTAACCAGGGGCCCATTACTATTCTGCACAACACGGGGCGCGCTGTAATTAAAAGAATTGGGAATGTGCTTTGGTGACTACGATGTATGACAAGAGATAACGCAAAAAGTCTTGAGAATCAGGAACCATTTTTTGCCTCTCATTGTACAGCAACATAGCTTTCATTAAGGTTTAGGCATTAGATTAAACCAGAACCAGTATCCAATAGTAATTAACTAGAGTATATCGCGAGGCCATTTTTCACATTAAAGTAACCTTTTAATAGCTGAGCCTTTAACTCCACTGCAGGTAATGACTTTAAAGAGTGCTTATTAAAAGGGAAATGGTAATGAGCTTTAATAAAGCAGAACAACTTTGAAATAAAGAGCGCGTTTCAATGGAAAAGGATGGAGGGATCGGGCTGTGATTCCATTAACGAGACTAATGATTCTTTATCAGCCCTCTTATGTGTACATGGAGCTAACATTAACAGTGATTGAGGATGGGTCTCAATGAAAAGATGGGCCTTTTCATTGCCCTTTAAAAGATCAGATAAGAGGAAAAAGAACTTCAGCCATTTAAATCATTGAGAATTGATAACACGAGTCTTATGACCTCAGATTCAGAGAGCAAAGCGGGAATCTCCTTCAGCACATGTGAACTGTAACAATGCGGTACAGCTGTAATTATAAAATAAATCGGTCTCATTATGTCAGAAAATGGAAAGGGAGGTTCTCGATTGCAGATTATATGTGTCCGAATTTGACTCAGAAAGGCGGAACTCGAGTGCTATTCAATGTTTTTTTTTTTTTTTTGTCATTCGTTTGAATTTGGCAGCTCTTCTTACATGTACTGTAACGTACCATGTTTAACATTATATGTGTATTTCTGGTCAAATATTAATATTCCTCACTATGTTTAACGACAAACAAAATACAAAAATAAACTTTCATGTGAGCTGCTAAATTTTGAGTTTTGGCAAAGCAAGAAACGTGTGCAATTGTGACTATAACAGGAACATTATCAGTCACACTTGTAACATATTATTTAGTTGTGACATTATTTTCAGAAAAAGGTGCATAAGAGTGAAACATTATGACCGAACGTTTTCACGTTGTTGTTGATTTATTCAGCAGTAAGGCGCAAAAATACATCACAACTTTGGGCCTATCTATCTATCTATCTATCTATCTATCTATCTATCTATCTATCTATCTATCTATCTATCTATCTATCTATCTATCTATCTATCTATCTATCTATCTATCTATCTATCTATATATGTATATATATATATATACTTTTTTCTGCTTGGCTTATCTGGCATTTTATGTTGTTCAACTGTAATCTCATAATTAGCTGATGTCATTATTCAGTTCTGCAAATTACAGTAAACATGAAATGAAAGCGGAAACATGATGCATTTTGCGTGACTTTTTTTAATAGACTTATAGGAACGTCTGCTTTTGCATCATTTTCTGTATGTAGTTAACAAAAGACAACAAAAAAGGAAGAAGGAAATAAAGCTTGAGAATTGACACAATAAAGAATGAAAATAATGAATTCAGTGTGTGGCAAGCAGCTGGAGAAAAACTCCAGCTGACAGTGGCACCTGGGTGTGCAGCGCCGGCTGCCTTGGGCGGCGCTGACTGCCTCAACCCCCTAGCACCAGCATCTCCCCTGCCTTCCCAAACACTGTGACGGCCCCTGGGCCCCAACTGGAGCTCTGGCTGTTTCCCCCACCCTGTCTCATTGTTTGCAGGCGGCGACCATCCAACTAATTAAAGGGATGATTTGTGAAATTCTATCTTATTATTAATTAGTTTGACACACATGCTCAGAACTGTCAAGCAAAAATAATGTTTCGATTTGAGAAGCCAATGGAAAATGCACATTTAACAGGGAGCATGGCTTTGCCTTTAGCCTTTAAATGTCTGTTTCCATGCCCTCAAATCATTTGAGAGAAGACCTGTCAATCTGCATGGTTGTGCGAGGACTGTCACAATATGAATGATTCCATCTCACCGTCAGCGACAATACTTGTGCTGCATTCATGGCAACACTCAGCTTTCATAAGCCAAACACACAACATGACTAAATGAACGACTGTACACATCCTGAACAATTGCTCTCCGTCTACCATGTCCTCCTTCATCTCAACGTCTTTTAATTACTTGTGAAAAATGAGTTCATTTGGAAGATAAATAGTGCGTGTCTGTTTTGGCATGGCAGGACTAAAGACGGGTATTTTTCACTGCATTATCATGTAAAGAAAACACAACATTTACATTTCTTACACAGCTTCTCAAACAACGCTGCAGCAAGCTACCAAATCCCTAATAAGTGTAAATCAAATGATATTTGTTGTAGGATGTGTTTGAATATTTCTGTGCATTTCAGCAAGTGTCAGTTTAGTCACAAGAAGAGCAATACTTGGGGGGAATCAAAGTTTCATGCTGTGCTGATGAATTTTTTCCCAAAGGTTTTTAAATGCAGCATGCACAGTCTTTTGCATGTTTCGCCCAGACTAGCACTTGGCAATTTTCTACATCATCGGCCTCATCCAAATGTGGCCCCAAACGGGAAATATACAGTATTTAAGTAACCTATATTTATTTCTTCTTAAATATTTTATCTTCCGTGCGGACATGATGAAATCACACATCATAATGTTTTCGTATCATTAATAAATACGATGTATTATTCAGATGTTGCGGTTAGCGGTGGGTGTGAACTCAGGTGTAATTTGGTTGGAGTCTGTCAGGATTAATTTTGTCAGCCACGTGATGAATGCAATCCTAGGGGAAGCCCCGATGCATCAGTGTCATTCCGGACGAGATTTTTCATGGGAGTTGAGAGTTTCTAAGATTAAGTGCAGTATTAGTCAATGTTTTGGGGATAAGACTTCACACTAATTTAGTGAAGAGCAACAACCTGCAGAGGAAGCTCCATTAGCAATGACAATGAACTACAGCTCCAGTGGGAAAATCTGATTAACACTGCACGCTGAAATTCTGAAGTCATTTCACTGCTCGGGCAATAATTCTACATTTGCAGGAATAGCGGCTCCTAGAGTGCTTTTGTCGCTGCCAAAATATCTCTTTAGTGGAGTATTGTCATATTTCATGAATCCCCAGGAGGTGACGCGGTAGTTAGTTTTGACACCGGATTTATAGATGTCAAGGGAAGCAAACACAAGAGGCGTATTTATTTGGGGATTTAGAAATATGGTGGAGCATTTGTGAAACAACATTACCCACCAAATTGCAAACAAAACCAGAGCCAGGCAATCTGGGAATCGGCGAGAAGAGTGCTTCTCCGGGTTGAGAGCTTTTTCACGCAGCACAGAATGACCTTTTACTTTGGAATAGCTCTTAATTTTTCCACTATTTTGAAGGGAACTCTCTATTGAGATCAGATGTTGTGAATATACAACACTGACACGCTGCTGTCAGCATTGATTTCCATTTCTCCCAGAAATATGGTGTTGAAATCCTCTCCAGGCAGATAAGTATCTTTACACACGACTGCCAGATCTGATTGCCTCTCTGCAAAGCGGCCTGTATCGGAGTCCCTCTCAATGCACACCGCACCGCATTGTATTTTTCTACTCCTGCAGCCCCCACAGAGCCGTCATCTAAATAAGAATATTTCTTCCACGCTTGGCGGTTTTCACAATCATTTGTTGGGTATGGCAGACCTGAGGTATTAGATGTAAGTGGGGTGAGTGGGGATCCATTGTTTTTAGAATGGAACTTGTGACCTCTCCGAGTAGGCGATGTCACTGTTCTGCTAGTTAAAGTAGGATTGTAATGCTATATCTAAAATAATACAGTCATGTATTTCTGATCTTTTCGGTTTTATCGCTTTGTCTGTCTTGTGCGGTAAGCGGGCTTCTAAAAAGACAGCAGTTCCCATGAATGCATCCAACACAACTATTTATACATTCTTACTTTGTTCTGACAATTGTAATCCCATGCAGTATCTTGTTTAGTTTATATTATCATGTTCTAAATTCAGGATGAAAAAAAATATCCACATCACACTGGTCAACGGTATGCCTAATTCAATGTGTACAGCCAATACCTTTTTATTAGATAATTCATATATTCCTTTGTAAAGTATTTCTTAGTGTAAGATGATAATTGGACTTCCAACGTTCCATAAAATGGAGGGCTTAATGAAGACTGTACACTGTATTGTAAGGCCTGCGTAGTATATCTGTAATATTATTATGCATTATTGTTTTACTGTGCAAGAAGAGAGATGAGCGTGTTATGGCGCGGTGGGGGAAACAGGGTTTGATGGTTGCCGCTTCACACAGCGCACTAATACATTCAGAGCTATGGGGGTCTGGCATTGTCTGCGCTCGCTATAATTAAGCCGTGCATTAGAAACAGGGCTGGAATAAAACATGAGTATACAAATGCAGCCTGGAGCTGATGTTCTACTGATTATTACAATGCAGATAAAGCATTCCTCACAACTGCCTGTGTGTACTGGAGCCTCCGAAAACATCTGGAGCCTTTAATTGAAAAATGGCCTGGTGTTTCACCGAGCTGATTTGTACTAAGTGAAGTCAACAATTAAGACCAAAAAAAAAACGTAATTGATAGAAATTGCATTGCTTCATTATTTGGTGTTCTAGTCAAGAAAATGGATTTCTCCATTATTTACAGGTCACGGAGCAGAGGCCAAGCATTGCTGTTCTCATTGCGACGTCATCTCAAAACAGCTCAGAGCTCAGCGTATCTGAGACGTTCCCTTGCGTGAAATCAATCATAACAGGAATATTATGTACAAACTAATTACTTCTTATGCTGCTTGTAGTATGGCAGGGTACCCAAGTATGCATGGGTTATTGGTTCCTTACCCATGTACCATTTAATTATAATCAATGTTAAATGTGAAATTGTGAGCTATAGATGCAGCAAATGAGAATTTACTTAGCTCAGTGTTTGGCAGCATTTAACTCTTGTGAGTGTGGACATTCTCTAGCCATTACCGCCCATTGTGCTGTTAGTAATAGCAAGCTCGCAGTTTCTATCTTAGAAAAAGGACAAATGGAATTTTTCTCACAAAGCGTTCTTGCTCATATTAAACTCATTTACACCGGCTATTCGTATCTTTTTCAACGTATGATTAAACCAATAAACATTTTTACTGTCTGACAATATCACATATATTTTTTATTATCTTGTCACTGGATGTTAGTGTTTGATGAAGTTGAGCCATGCGCCATGAGGCATGGCGGGACTTTACCTTTGCACTCACAACCATTTACAGTGTGCCTATGTCTTGTCCGTCTGATTATGATAAGCACTTTATTTTTTAATGAATCCCATATGGTAAGTACATTTACTCATCGCTGTGTTTATTCCCGTATTTGTCGACAGTAGGTAGTGTTTTATCTTCAGATATAATCATAGGATTTGCTATCAAAGCTTTCACATCAGTAAATTATTGGTTGCAAACATGATTACATCCAAGAGCCAGACACTCCTCAAGAGTTCAAAGAGGCAATAGCGATATGTTAGCATTCCTTAATGACTGGTGAGCTTGACTGTAACGAGTGAGGGTATTTGATGCTCGGAGAACATTGCTTCATCCTCCCTGTCTGAAGAGTGGAGATGAGTGGGTCTGGGGCAGAGGCCGTTCATCTGCCAATATGGCAGCGACCTGAATGATGGGCATGTGGCGATGTCACTAATGATCAGACCATAATGACTCGCTGACAGGGGAGGAGAGCAATAGATTGTCACCCGGGGTTGAGTTAAAGAGGGCTCCTAATGATCTGCCAGCAAACACTGGCAAAGCACCTCCTTTATCACTCCATCTTCTTCCTCTATTCCTCATCAGGTTCCTCTCCATTGGAGGGAGCCACTGTGTAGTGTCTCAATGCCATCTCGCAAGGCATGTAAACATCTGTCACCTCTATATCTATATTTCATGCTATTACCTCTTAGGCCTTGAGCCGCATGCTGTAAGCCTCGGGGTACTTGATTTCCGCCAGCAGGAGCTTTCAGCGCAGGAAGGATCAGGTCATAATTACGGTGCCGCATTCTGGTGTTTTAGCAGCGGATGTCCTATATAGAGAATCGCAACATCCCAAGTGGCTGTGCTTCTGTGGCACTCAGCAAAATGAAGAATACCTTATGACCTCAATTTTGATCAGATGCTCTGTTACTCCTGTTTCAACTGTAGCTTTTAACCTGGCATGGGATTTACTTTGACAGGTACAAATTCACCCTTAAGTCATTGGCTCCATGAAGCATTAAAGCGCATTTTTGCACTGAAAAGATAAAGAAAGGAAAACAAAAGATGACTTTCTCTCCATCTAGCGCACACTATCTACATGTTACACTGTATGCAATTGAGCATAGCAGTCAACCTTTTGAAAGATAGACATCTCCATAACTGCTGTATGGATTGAAAAATTCAATATATGGACAAAGTTAAGGAGAAATATAGTTCCATCTGGCATAGGTTGCAATTTTTTCTGGAAAGAAGGATTGTTTTTGTCATTGTTTTTCATTATCCAGAATGATATTTGTGAGTCACAATCACTGTTGTAGTTATGTCTAAGCACTTTTGAATTCTGGTCTGGGTTAAGGACTGTTAAGGTCGTTCACATTCACCCGTCTATGTTTGCCTTTATAGCTGTGGTCCCAAACCATTTTTCTGTTGTCGACGACTGGTTAAGACAAGTATGTTCTTTATGCGGCGCGGCCCGGCAACCATTTACCGGCGTGGGTGTGGTTGAGGGGTGATGGGTACACACAATTTTAGATTATTGATTTTCTATTGCCTGTTCTTAAGCTCCGGTACTGAAAACAAATACACATGGATTTAAAAGTGTTTTAACATTTAATAATATATTTTATAAATACAGCCAGTATATATATTAAAAAAAAAAAACATTTCAGGTTTTAATCAAAACATGTAGAACAATAAAAAAATGTGTACAGGTTCTCCCAGAAAGGTATTCATTATGCATGAAATCACATATGTAACACACAAAAAAATTTCATTTATGATCCTACATGGCGTTAACAACATTGTTAGTTAAAAATGTGCATGCTCAAAAGACATTTTGGTATCCGCGCAGCACAGCCCCAAATTGCCCGGTATTGGTCCGTGGATTGATACTTGGAGATCACTGCTGTAGAGGACCTTGCTTTTTTCACAGAGGCAAAGTCATGCAGGAATATTAACATATACAGTATGTATTTTAGCTTCCCTAAATTGTTGCCAGAAAGTTGGAAAAAAAAGCACCATCCAACATATCTTGATAAAATGAATGGATACGATTAAGGGTACAAATTAAATTGCCTCTCAATACTTGTGTCACTACCAAGTTGGTGTCACACATGACCTTCAATGGATACTAACTAACTTTTCAACTACTTCCTGGACAATTTCTACCCATTAATCTATTCAGTTATGTTTGTACTTCCCTCTCATTTTCCTTGGAATTAGATCCACTTGAAAGCCAATGACTATGAGGATTAAAGCCAAAAGTACTTTAATTTAAGCGATAGTTCGTGTTCAATTACCTCCCAATTTGCTGATTTACTTTTCAAACTAATGTAGTTTCTGATGAATTTATCCCATATTGATTTTACATTACATGAGTAATAATTGGGAATTGTTCAGGTCATAAAAGCACATGAGGATGATAAGATGAAGAATAGTGCTTGAGACTGACTTTTATCAAAAAAGATGAATATTGCAGTGCATTATACCGAAAGACATTTTTGTTTAGTGCAGTACCACAGCCATACCGATATTGATAAATGAACAGTGGTTTCTTGTGTATTTGTTTTTGTTTTTTTTTTCTTTACAGCACTTTGGACAGCTGTGGTTGTTTTAAAGTGCTTAACAAATAAAGTTGGATCGGATTAATAGAAACATTTTTATTATCACAGCAGGTCTTAATTTAAAAACACATGAGACAAACACCTACTGTGTTTAGTATTTTCCAGGGCCACAAAAATGTTGTACATTAAAACGTGAAAAATGACACATGCTATGGGAAAGATGCACAAAATGAGAATGGTTTATGCGAAGTGAAAAGTCAATACTTCTGGAAATCACTTACTTTTCCTATCCTATAGACAACTTGGCAACAGTTTTTAAAGTCAGTAATGAAAACAACCTTGAAATATAATTAAAATAAGTCATTGTCATTCTTTAACGATTCCAATGAACTTTTCTCATTTCTGTTAAATGGTTCCGCTGGCAAGCAACACTGCCTTGTCTATGTCTCCAATTCAGATGTTTGCAGTTGCAGCATCTATACGAGAGCTTCAAACTCCTCTTAGATGATATGGAAAAGGGCAAGAGGGCAAATGGTGTCAGAGATCTCCTCCTCAACTCCCATTTCTCATCATAAATCACACTTGGCAGCAAAGAATAAGCTACTTCTGGAGACATTGCTACTGGCACACTGCTCATTGTAATTCATCACCTCCAAGGAAGTACGAAAACCTGAAAGAAAAGGTATACACCAGCCACACATGTCACCTCTACCCCAACATTGCCAACATTGGCACAGGTGCATTCCTCTCACAAGTCATGATGTTTGCCACCTGGGCAATTATTCCAGTTTATTGCCAGAATGGCCTTTTGAATGTACTTTTGCTCCTCATTTACTCACAGGGATAATGAGGCTTTTAACAGAGACAAAAAAAATAATTGCTGTTGCATAAAATATTTTTTTTATTTATTATATATGATTTAGTGCACTGTTCTCCAAATCCAGGCCCCACACCCTTGGGGCATGTGTGCCTAATTATGTTTGTAATGAAAGCTATTTTACAGAAGGTGAAACAATAAAAGTTTTTGTTTCTGTCAGGACCCAAAACTCATAATCGTATTGGATCTAGATCAACCAGTTCCCCTTTCGATTCAGCTCTTTCACGTGACAGACTAAAGTAGAGTTTGCTTTGCTGCAGACAATGAAACCTTCTTGTTTATCTCCTGATCTATTCTTCTCTCACGCATTAACAAAAATCAAATTTCCCCAAAGAGTCCCTGCTTGATGGAACCACAAATCAACAGAATCTGCAAAAGCATGGATGCAAAACTGACCAAATGAGACCTTGTCAACATGGCCAGGCCTACAAGTTCTCCAAGATTATGAATAGAATCAGAGAGGACAGCCTTGGCCGAATCTAGGGGTGACTTTACACCAATCCAACGTCACAAGTCTGGAAGGTTTCGTGCATCTGTCTATTAAGTTAAGAAAGCACTGTGTCGATTGGCACGGTGTCAGGGGACATTTTTGGCATATTGAATCAGCATCAGATCATCGTGACATTTGATCACTTAATTAGCTGTTAGCTAGTGAATCAGCACAAGGGGCGAAATCAGGATGAGTAGAATGTGCATAAACAATAAGCGAAGGAAAGCCTTACTGATAGCAAATTGTCACGCTCCGCATTTCAATGTACAATATATGTCTGGATGGAAAACAGGGAAGACGACTTCATATGGTGCAGGCAAGGCCGGAATTGTATGATATCAATGAAACGTATGTCGACAAAGTGAAGAAAGCCACACTATGGAAAGACAACAGGATGTAGCAGGAATGATTTATGTTCACATGGTAAGATACTGTGTCAAGAGCATTAAGATTTGCTTCACATGGGAGTTTGTAGAACATAACCTCCAGCCTCCATAAAAAGTTTTCCGGCTGGCTTTTTCTGACAAACAGGAATCGTGACTATGGCTCTGGAGGGGTATTACTTCACACAAATGTGCAAAAGGTGCTAATTAGTCAGTGTTTTTGTGGGTTGGGTCCGACACATTTGGCCCACGTCACATTGGTGTAGTTGCCTTTAACTGGAAAAGAAACAAATATACTGCCGATACTGGTCGTCCAGCAACCAAAGAACAGTATTGGCATTCTGCACTCCACATTCTTGGAGAAATACAAAATACCACCTGAGAGACTTGTATGAACACCTTTTCCATGTCAGAATCAGGATCAATGCCGATAAAAAAATGATACTGGTATTGATATGCCCCAGTGCCATGCATGGAGAACACATGACACTTTTTTAAGTAGGAGAGATGACAGTCATGCAGTGCAAGCAAGATGATGACCAACTTGCAACCACACTCAAAACAAGTTACTGTTCCGTAAGCCATAAGCACTTTTCTTGTCCTGACACCTGCAACTTGCTGCTCGAGCCTTATTTGTCCAAATCGCAAAGAGGCATTTGAGATCATCATCCCCTGCCATGCTGAGTAAAGAGAAGTAAATGATGATGGTATAATATGAAGGTGTAATATATAATATTTGTCAAGGGAGAATGTAACAGATTAAGACATGATATACAAATTACACAGTTGTGATCAAAGAATATGTTCTCATCACAGCTGTGAAAAGCACGGCAATACCAAATCTGGATGTTTGGAATTGGCATTTGTTTCTCATATGTCTGAATTCATTAATACAATAATGTATATGTCTAGCTGCAACCGCAATAATAAGAATATTTACCATACTAAAAATAACAATGATAGTTTTAATAACAACAATAATGGTAGTGATAATTTATTATTATTATTATTATTATTATTATTACTGTAACTCCAACAATGATACTAATAATAATAATATTAATAAACACAGTGTATAATTGTACAGCATTCTTTGGCCCCACCTTAATCTCCATTAAACCTGCGAACTACAGATGAATAAATGACATTCTCTTCCTAGTTTCAGAGAAGTATGAAGACATGCAGTGAACCTTAACATCAGTGCATTATTATTAGCTGTCAGGATCCATAAATATGAAGCAGAGTTGAGTCTGTTGTGACCCACTTTCAAGAGAGTACACTTTTCAAAAGCTGCACTTTAAGGAGCTTTGTGAATTTAATTGGCAAAATTGCAAATCAGGGAGTCAGCCATATAACTCATTGTCACATTTAATCAATATACTTTGTAAATCAACTCATTTAATTTATAAATTATCTCATATAGATCAGGCAACCAATTAAACAATTAGCAGACATTTAGCCATTCATTAATTTAGCCATTAATCACGTCAAAACAGTTTTTCCAATTTTGCGCCTGCAAATTTAGCCACATACTCTAGAGCAGTGCATCATGCCTTAGGAGAGCAGACTGTGACACAGTGAGATTTACTGGTATAAAAATCAATGCAATTAGGGAAGAGGTTGGAAGCTGTCCTGGGGTACACTGTGGTCTCAAGAAAATTGTTACAGTTAATAGACACCAAGTGCAGCAGAGAGGGATTCTCTGCTATAATCAATGAGGAGCATGATTTCTGTATGTTTGCTAAGTGGTCAACACATTATTGGCCACAGCATTAGCTACACCTGCTGAATGTAATGAGATCTAATAGAACTTTTGCATCCAACTTTCTTCCAGTCCTGACTTCAAAATGTTTTATTTACATTTTTCTTCGGGATTGCAAAGATGTGCGCCCCCCAAAATGTTCCCTGCATTCAACCCATTTTGCATTTCTGTATCATAATGCGCTGTGTACACACGACGCAAGGGTAAGCATTTTTTCAAGGGCAAAGTGAATGATTGGACTGAGCCACAGGTTGAGCGGCGCTCTCCTCCTTCCTCAAACCTCTTGCTTGGCTTACAAACATGAACACCTGTTTGGTACTGCACCTTAGCTTGTTTAACAAGCCACCAAACATTAATGGAGAAAAGTGCACAGCTAACATCGGCGTGCCGGTTCCGGAGCTCATTAGCTGCTTAGGTGCAGCACATTAAACAGCATGTCACCAGACCTGCAAATGTCACTTTTGCTGTTAGATGGACCTGCAAAAAGCTCATGCGCTCTGAAATATCTCTGCCACGGACACACGCTATCTGCTTATGATGTAAAACTACATCATTTTGTTTACTTTGTCTCACAAAGTGTGACACCAGAGCGGTGGCAACCTGCCCACAGTGTAAAAACTCAGCACACACATTCTGAGGATACACAGACATGGACCGGACTTTGAATATGATTAAATGAATGTGTTATCTATGTAGCTATATTTAGCAGTGAAAGGTGTTGCCCAATATTAAGTGTATAATTATTTTTAGTCCACCTTTGAAAATAAAATGTACTACTTGGTGTTGACTGGAAATGGCACGTCCTGTTTTTGAGATTTGCTCACACTGCTTTAGCTGTCAAAAACTGTAAACAAAATGTTAACTACTTGAAGCTGAAAATGACCAAGTAATGTATCAAACAAGTATCAGTTCTAAGTTGCACATTCGGGCAACCTTTCCCAAACGTTATGTCCCATCTCAATTTTTATTGAAAAACCCATTGTCTCCAAACGAATCAACATTATCGGGAATCCAGTGTTTTATTATCAGACGTTTGCTTCCATATGCACCACAGATGCTTTGTCTGATGGTCAAGATCTGGTGTGAACAATTTCAAATAGGACAGACTGCCAAATAATGCAAGCAAATCAATTTCAATAATCAAGCCTTTATTTTAGTTTAGCAAATTTAGTTCTTGAGCTGAAAATGTGTGGGGAAATCCTTTTACAGGATGCAACTCCCACTCTACATGAGATGGTATAAGCTGCCCATGCATCCTAACACCATACAAGGTAACTGAAGCTCAGTTTGAAATGTTGTGAGGAGCTGAACGTCGGATTCAGGCACGGCTGAAGAGCCGTCCGGGCCTCACTTTGCTGATTGTCTCATCTGCCCGGGCTAAGTCAGCAGGATGTGACAGCTGCCCTCTCTCTTCTACCCACTGACCACTAGGCTTGGCATCACCTCCACTCACCTGTCCAAGCAGAACCCCTGCCATATCTCCATTCTCAAAGTCTTTGCCAAAAGAATGAGGATCAAGATCTTGGAGTCAAAGTAGAGTGGATGTTGGCTGACAGTTTTAGACTGGTGAATTTGTCAATTCTGCGTACGGACTTTTGGTTGCTGTTTTTTTGGTAATACGCTCCTTTAGACTAATCTTTGTACTGCTCCGATATTGAATTCATAGTCAGTGTCATTTTTGCTGTAACGGGGTAATATAATATATTACACACACACAAAAAGAGTAAAATTGTACTTGTTACAAATGCGAGTAATGCATTTTATTACAATGCAAATTCGCCAAAAATACAATATATAAAGATCTACTTGCTGATCTACTACAGCTGATATGAATGTGGCAGCAGCGGACAGCAGGTTGAATATAGATAATATGTAAACAAGACGGACATACACCCATTACTTTCACGTCATCAGAGACAAAGACCAGAAAAATATACTTTAGGTGCACTATGTGCGCAACACTTAAAAAGCTGTCCACTTTGCGAAATACGACCAGTAATTTGACAAAGCATTTAGAGCAGTGCCATAGTAATGTGAAATTAGTGAAAAGAAAACACGCGGAGGATTGTGCCCTCTCCCTGAAGGCTGCCACTTTGACAACAAGAGGTTAGGCTGCCACTTTCAACAGTGGATTCACCAGCATTTCGAAACACTGTCAGTAAAATTGCTGTCAGAACAAGCAAAAATGAAAAAATAAGCTAAAGCAAATTTTCAAAGCATGCAAAACCCATGTTAGCTAGTTAAACTTACTAGCTAAGTTTAACACCTTAATGATGTAGGCAATTTGTTGATGGTAGCCCCACTGAAACCATCTATTTTGGAAACAGCTGTCCCTAACCTAGCCGACTGGACTTGAATTTGCATATTAACGTTAAAATTATGAAATGCCTACAGCATTAACAATGCATCACTCTGCTGTGAAGCTAAGTTGTAAAGGGATTAAAATATAATAAAAAGATTTGGGATCTTGTCTTTTAAGGGTTACCAATACAATACAGATGAAAATATTTGTACTGGTTTTAGGCTTAAGACAACCTTTCACTGGATGTGTAATGAGCGTAATGAGCTACATTTAGAATGGCAAATCCATATTTCCTTTTATGGTGGTGACAGTATTACTATTAATGCAATAGTAGTGTAATGCATTACATTTCAACTACAGTAATATTGTAACGTAACCAATTGCTTTGTAATAAATCATGCATTACAGTTTTGAAGTAACATGCCCAACACTGTTCATTGTACAGTATAATGTAAAACAGTGTATCCTTCTCCACTTTGAATATGTATGCAGAAAGTGGAGCCCATTGCTGACATCTTTGTCTCCGTGACTGTCTTTCAGTATGCTTGGTTCAGAGTGGCTTTGTGTTTCTATGGCTGTCACTCAGCAAGCTGCCGTGCATCATACACTTGCATTTTTTTCCTCTGCAGGGTCAGAATAAAATTACGGTGGGTTTTGTGTAAAACACAAAGTGTTATTTTGGAGACAGTTTGTCTTGTCAGACAAACATACACGCCCGATTAAATTACAAGACGGGCGTTTGATCTGCTCATGTCAAATTGGATGAAAGCAGTCCCATTGGCTTCTGCATAATGAGAATGTCTCCAAACATGCGGCTTGGACAATCATATTTATGAACATGTTTGAGTTTGAAATTGTCTTTTAAAATTATTTCCACCAGTGTCGCTTTTTATGGCCGATACGGTGCTGACAGTAGAGTCAGATGTTCAGATGTTTGAGGTGCTATCAGAAGAATGTGTTTGGCATTAAAATATCAGAGTGACATTATCCATCCATCTATCCATGGTCTATCCTCACTTATCCTCACTAGCTAGTGTATATCCCAGTCATCTTCAGGCAGTAGGCAGGGAACATCCTGGATCAGCCAGTCGCAGGGTGCACAGAGGCAAACAAACGAGGGTTCACCATTCGAACGGATGCTATGCAAACGCAATTTTGACTGAAATCATACTTTAGTGGATTCAAATAGAAAAGGAGTATATCATAACAAAACACATAACTACAAGAGAAACTAATTGAATTGAACCACTGTTACTGTATGTTTTTTACTCCAAGATTCAGTTGATTCTTTACCATTTTTGACTGCACCTCCCTGTTGTATCTATACTCAGCAGCAAAATTGCCTATATTATTTCTCTATGAACTTTATGTTGTTTTCCAAGTCTAACGACGACCCCTTTACAGTAGTTTTCAAGTTTTAACATGATGTTATGTTCTATACAGCATATAACATTCATTTTATTGCCTTGATCGCTCTTCTGAGCTCTTCTGTAAAATGTTAATTACCTGAGAGACTAAGCACAAGAGAAAAACCTAATATATGTATTTTATTTTAATGTGTTGTTTCTTTCACTTTTTAGACGGTGTTCACCGCAGCTCTGATCCTGCGCTCGAAGCAGCAACAAAAGCGGCCTCGTCTGGGATAACAGATGAGCACAGATGAACAGTGTCAGGTAAAGTGCTGTGAAAGACATTTAATGTGTTTTATATCAGTGTGTCTGAATTGTCCAGGAACACTTGAATCACTCAATGTCAACCAAATACGCTGTAATGAGACTCGCCTCCGCTCATCTGAAGACACATGTCTCTCCGCTTGTCACTCAGGCTAACGGAGGAAAAAGAGCGTTGCGGCTTGGCTGCATGATAGCGCTGCGTAAAGCATCAAAAATTGCTCATGCGTCTCCCAGGGAGAGGACAAGAGGTCAATTTCCATAGCTCCTGAAAACATCTGGAGTTCAGAAGCACACTTGTGCCAGGAATACCTCATAGTTTCTTTTAGGCTATTTAGTTACCAAAAAAAAAAAAAAAAAGCACACTGCATGTCCTGTCACAATTTTACATCAAGAGACATTGTGGTTTCAACGCCTCTTTTTCCAGTGGGACATCTTTTTAGCTTTCTGTCCATTTCCAAACATCCATTGTTGCTAACGCAAACCACTGGTTGGCAGCACCGAGAGGAACAGATGCATGGTTGCAATCATGAAGGTGATGATGATTTTGGGAGGGGCATTTCTCATCTCACAGCATCCTTCCGTTGATCAAGAGTGAAAAAGAACAGACCGAGCGGCGAGGGAGCTCTAATTATCCCCACCTGTGCCCTGCTATGAGCGCGGGGTCAAGATGAAGCCATTAGCTGTCTCTCCACTGGCACCACCAAGTTTGTATACATCTGCGTCTTATTTTCTTTTCTGGCAAAATTAGGCCAGGAAGCTAAGCAGGCATGACTAAATTTGGCAAGTTCCAAGGACTTTGGCAAAGTTAGACCCATCAGAAGTGGAAAAACGTAGAGAGGTTTCGCGGATGAGTTGGCACAAACATTTGCTCCTCTGCCTCTTCCGTGAGCTGGTCACGTTGCTCGCAGGTGACGTCATTGGTCCAGACGGTTTCAATGATGGTCTTTAAATGTGATCAAATGGGATTCTAATTTCAGGATGCTTATCTATGCTTTAACAGGAAGTTATCCCAGTTTCCTGGTTAAACTGTTCAAGATTATGGACATGCTTTAGCTCATCTTCAATTTAACTAAATCGAAAAGGGGTCGTTGCGATCTCAGAACCGTCAGTTTTGATTAGCGGAGTCGAGCCTTTGTGTGCTTCAGCAAGCGTGCGTGTTGTCAAAGGTGTTTACGAGCAATGAGCAGATATGAAGGCCAGACTATTGAAGTCATGTAAACGGCCACATCTGTTCAAACCCACCTGCTCCCTAGTGTTTACCAGCCAAAATAATTAAATAAATGCAGCGTCATTTCTACAGGAAAGACAATACAGCAGCTTGGCTTGTGCATAGTTGCGTAAATGTTGATAATGAAAAAAAATAACAAAATGTGTCTATCGTTTATAAAATGTAAGCTCTAAAGATGAACATCCTTGAGGAATTCAACCCAAATTTGAGAGAAGATGTGACTCTTGTCACACCAATATCCATTGTTGTATGAAAGGGCTACCAATTTCTGCAGGTTTTTATGAATTTATAGTATTTATTAATTAATAAAGGGTCTTATTATTAACTGTCCATGTATTATTATTATCCAATCCAATCCAATCCAATCCAATCCAACTTTATTTGTTAAGCACTTTAAAACAACCACAGCTGACCAAAGTGCTGTAGAGAAAAATAAAAACATTGTAAAAACAGACACAATTGCTCAAGGACATAAAACGCTAAATCTGATAAGACAAATGTGTAAGGGTCAAACATAGAATAAAATGAAGGATAAAAAGAATAAAATAGGGAATAAAAATGATCGGGATAAAATAATGAAGGAATAAAATAAAAGTTTTACTAAGTGTTAAACCCCAAGGAGAAGAGGTGGGTTTTGACAAGGGATTTAAAAACAGGCAGGGCGGAGTCCTGTCTAATGTGCTGAGGCAGGTTATTCCAGAGTTTTGGGGCTGCGACAGCAAAGGCACGGTCCCCTCTGAGCTCATTAATAATATATATATTTTTAGCTACTTCCATTTATTATATATATTTTTTAAGTGAATTAAGTGTGGAATTAGAATAGATCAATATCTTAGTTTTCACTTTCAGAGACAAAAGCGCGGTTTTGTGAAAATGTGTCACATACCATATATTTTAAATTTTTATATATACATATTTTGCAATGTAATACTATATGTTTCTGTAAGCGAAGGGTACCAGTCACGGCAAAGAGGAAAACATTCTGACTAGTATCAACCAAAATCTGGTTAGTGATAGAGCAACTATAAAAGAAAAACTAAATCATATATAATAAAGTGTGAAATTTTTTAGCCATACATTTGAAAGTATCTGGTTCTGTGCATCTTAAGTAGATCTTCTCAAGTTTGAAAACTAATGTTCATACATTGTTTTAACACATCGATATTAACAACAGAAAGGTATGAAATCTTTCCAAGCTACTTTCTAAAGCTCAAACAGAAAATCTCAGCTCCCAAACTATTTGACTTATCGGTCAAGGTCTGATTCAAGTGCATCCATACATTTACTTCTTCTCCATCTTGCATTCTCTCTCTTTTAGATTTATATGTCGCTTTGTGTGTTTGTTTTCATTTGAGTCCCTTGAACTTTGCCACCCTGTGTGTGACACTCGGGCTGTGAGCGAAGACAGAGAGGCGGGCTGTTTCAGAATGATCACTATCATTAACATTCATGGGGGGTTCACTTATCATCCCTGACTGGAGGGACATGGCGGCCATTATGAGACGTCCGCAGGTGGAGCGCCGCGATACATATTGCATCTTGCCACAATGGATTTATGTATTCAGTAACAAAAGGACAGGCTAATGAAAAAATACAGAAGACAATCCTTTATTCCGCTCGACTTCAAGTAAGACCAGTGTGTCCTGTGATGAAGAGGAGTTTGGGGAATTCCAGGCCTATTGCCTGGCCTGTCATTCAAACACACCCGTGTAACTTTGCAACGAGCAAAATTACAAAATTATACTTTGTCCCTTTGTAAAGAGGCGAAAATGATCCAGTTGATTCAATGGCATTGTTGCCACAGGCGTTTAAATACATTGGACCAATAAACTGATACACCTTCATAATCCAATGAGATCCAAAAAACAACATTTTTTACCTCTTTTGTGGTGAAGTAATCAAAGGGATGGATTTAGCATTCATTCCAACTACCTTTGTAACTATATAATAGAATTAAAATAAAAATAATAATAAAAAAACTAAAGCGCTCAGTATGATGCAGTGCAATTGCACACAACTCACAGATTTAGATTTCCTTGTATGTCCTAAAAAAATTGTAATTACACTGGAGTGATTTTAATTGCTTGTTCAAATGTGTGATGAGAGGGAGCGAGAGAGAGAGACAGCGAGAGAGAGAGAGAGCGAGAGAGAGCGCTTTAACAGTTTTGAACCTATCCTGTGAATCCGTTCCTCGATGTTTCAAACTATAAATCTAAATCTCAGTCCAAATGCAAGAGCAATTACCAAGAACTTCTGCATGTCGATTGTTTGATGTAAGACACAGGCTTTATTTTAAAATTTCTTTGCGAAGCAAACGCTCCCAGTCCAGTTATAACCTAATTGGAGTGTAGGCTCTAACTAGCGTTGCTCCTCTGTGTCCCGGTGTATAAATAGAGCTCATAATGGACTGAGGTGTGATGCCATCATTCATCTCTGCTCAGAAACGCACTGAACTCAGGTCTTTGCTCATTTTCCTAATGATGCTCTTGTTTTAGGTATGTTTTCAAGTTTAAGGTCTGTACGATTCCAGCTTAATGGACACTATTCATCACAGATGTATGGACCCAAGTCCAGTTTAGCCAACAAACAAACTTATTTGACTTAACAAATTGCTAAAATGAAAGCCATTCCAAGCAGGGAATTGGTATATTTTTCAGACCGGTAGCTTCCTATGCGCATGCTATATGTGTACTCTGAGGCCTATCTTCATTTACTTTTCAGTTGGCTTCTTTTATTTGATATGTGTGATAAATAAGCATGCATTTCCCAACCAATAAAACGCAGTAGAAGTCTAAAGAATCACCGAATGTATATAAGAAAAATAAATTTGTTAACTAACATCTCCTTATCTCAACAAACCACAATCTCAAACATTATTGTTGCTACTAAATTCGCCTGTGTCATAATATCATGTAACACCATCTTTGTTTTGTTTTTTTTCTAAGGGGCTCAAAAAACAAAAACATCAAAATGACTATTGTGGGCTAATTTCCTTAACATGGCCATGTAAGCTCCTTTTAAATAATAAATGTCCATTGACAAAACAAGCCGCAGTTTGCCAAATTCCATTGGCATCAAATAATGGGAGGTCTGCTGAAAATTGTTTCTTTGGGCAAGATTATTGCAAAGGGTAGCCCCCAGTCATAACATGCCTTTATGTGCTAGATTACGCTCTGGCTCTGGACCAGAGAAGCCTGCTTTTTAACCACTGTTTCTCCCATTTGCCTTAGGATACTCATGGGTTGGCAGGTTGCACTACACATTACCATCCTGCTGCAGCTCTTAAAACACATTTTAACCCAGAAACACTGCTGGTGTCTTGGCCGGCACTGACATGTGTGGCTTACACAGAACAAACATTGATAAAAGAAAGAATTGGGGAATTTAAACAAAACCCCGTTGACATAACAAGTGTGCATCGACGCCGTGCTCTCTTCCATTTCAAAGACCGCTCGCTATGGAAGCATCCTCGCTGTGCAAGAGCACGCTTTGATCACTGAGAGCTATTTTAAAGACTATATGTACTGGTTTTGTGTAAGTGGAAACTCACACATGGCTGCTCCTGTGTGTATCAGCGTGTGTACAAGCTCTTGACACATTCAGGGTCTATGTGCGGAGTTATGTGCTGCTAAACATCACTAAGATCCAACCGCCTACTATGATATCTTTGCTTTCCAATCTCATGCTTCACGCCTGCTGCCCTTCCATCATGAATTCTTATTTACAGGCAGGATCCTCCATGAATCCCCTCAGGAGCCATGTGACGTGCAGATCCAGGTAGGGACCATATCCCATGAATACTATCACTACCCATCTCCTGAATGCCATTCAAGAAGATTGTGACTCTGCAATTGACTAGCGACCAAGCCAGGATTTACCCAAACTCACTTGGGATGGGCCCCCTTTAAACACACACAAATCCCAGTTTGAGTGGTAAAAAGAAAATTATTGAATGAAAAATATGTGGTGACTTAATTGTTTAGGGAGACTGTTGTGTTTTACATATATATATATATATATATATATATATATATATATATATATATATATATATGTGTGTGTGTGTGTGTGTGTGTGTGTGTGTGTGTGTGCGTGTGTGTGCGTGCGTGCATGCTTTTCCACCCACACACACATGAACTAATGGTCGTCTCTTTCTCTATAGTCTATGGTTTCTATGGTTTTATTAAACAGAGCATACAACTCTGCTTTACATTCACTCTGTTTAAATGCATCATAAATTAGCTCCCATCTCCCAGCGTGCAGGAGCAGCAGGCAGTAAATACAAGCAGGCCCAAGCTCTCCTTGTCTATGTCATCAAGATGAGTGCATTCAAGAGCGTCATGAAAAGCTAATTGCGCTTTCCCAGGAAATACAATCATCCATAAATATTTTTTAGCTGCTTAAGAATTTATTTTTGGTTTTTAGTTATTGCACCGTCCCAGGGAAGTGCACGTTCACAAATATTACTTCCGAATGAGTTTTTTGTCGTCACCCGTCTTTCTAAGCGTTTTTTTTTTTTTTCCATCAGTGGAAGATTTCATTTTAATTGGCCAAAACAGAATGCAGGTTCCGTAAGTTAGTGGAGGAAACCCAATGAGATGGGCTAAAGGTGAATATCCCACAATGCGGCGGCCCGCCACCTCTCATTGTCTTGATAGGGGAGCAAGAGATGTACAGCGGCCTCAAATGGAGGTGGCATCTGGTGCCCAATTTGTCATGCCTGAATTACCCAGGAGCTGATAAAGGCTGAAGTTTTAATAAAAGTTGGGAGCAGCAGATAGCAGGGTGAAGGACACTGATGAAGTGTCTTGGGGCCTATTTCCAGCTAGAGATAAGAACCTACAGAGAGGTGGGTCGAGGGTCTAGTGCAGCGCGATAATACGCTGATGCTGAGGGAAAAATGAAAAAAGTGCAGTTGAAATGCAACGCAGCACACGTATGCGGGGGGAAAAAAAATAATAAATAAGCAAATAAATAATGATGATGATCTAAATGAGGAGAAGTCGGGGCGGAGGCGCCGGAGTCCTGAAGAGTCTCTGCCTGTAATTTGGCCACCCGCCAGCAGCCATTGCTCACCCTCAGCTGCGACGGCAAGCTCCAGATGTGCCAACGGCACGTTTTAGATTTTGCCAGCTGACTGCACCGTTTGATAGCCCGCTCTCTGGATGCCCATCACCGGCCGCAGAGATAGAATTAAATGATGATGATCTTCCCACAAGTTGGGTGAGGAAACAACGAATATAAATCTTGATTTCATCACAGCGTGATAAGTCTTTATCCATCATCACTCTTAATGAACAAGTCATTAGCTGCGATGAATGGTGCTCCGGGTTCCCGCTCGCCACTGCTGCTTTTGTTTGCGGCTTTCGGGGGCAACTTCCTGTGCCCTTTGAGAGGGTCAAACTCATTTCTCCAGATGTGGGGTAACCTCTCTGCTCCTGAGGTGGCTCCACACCCATGTGCTAAATAGGGCCTGGAAAAATGAGGGGATGAAGAGGAGCTTTCTGTTTTCTCCCCCATTGTCTCCACCTCAGTACGTCTCCGCATGCGTTACCCTGCAGAGAAGCACATTAGCCATCTCGGTACCGCCTATTATGGTAATTTTATGTGCTCAGGCCTCCAGTTGATGCAAGTTTGCAATGTAAATAGAAAGGAAAAAAAGCCCTTTTGTTTTACTGTAATAGGAGACTAGTGACGAGCTGTAATACCCTGCCGTGCTGCAGAGTTACGCCCGAAAACAACCGTGTAGCATCAACGCCGAGAACGTGCTCGATTCCTCTTTATCTGCGGGCGGAATCGTCTTTAATCTCCGCTGATAATTCCTGCGTGCGTTTGAAATGAATGAGCTGTTTGGCGAGCAAGTCTTCCTCGAGACTAACATTCCCCGGGAGCTTTCGTTTTTATTTACAATCATTGTGTTGCTAAAAGCGTTGTTAAAAAATTTAACAGTGTGCGCCATATACCCCCAGGCTACCCGAATCTAAAACACCTACATAAAAGTTGGATGAAACTGTTGTGATCTTCTACTCCTTCCCCTCTGAAGTACAGTAGTGCTTGAAATATGAAAAAGGAAAGTGTCACTCCAGCTGTACATCTGTAAATGTGAGTAGATAAAGGTTGACACCAGATAATTGAAAATATCTGGCACTAATACACTAGAGTCTGTGTTTGTATTTGAACATAAAGGAGAAGAGTGGCATGTGACTTTCCTTGTTAGTGACAGCTGCCATGTTTCCCCGTCTGCAGGGACATAGTGTAGTGCGGCATTCATCTGACGTGTACACTATCTCTGAAGTTCCTCAAATCCTGCGGGACACATCTTTAAATGTTTGATAATTTTCCTTTGGAGACGCTCCATTTTTTTCCACCCTTTTTAGAGCGTCTTCTTCCTTTAGTTCTCCAAAGGTTGAAGTCTAAGAAATAACAGATTTTAAAAGGGCTGACTCTCGTAGCCATAGATTTACCAACCGGATTGCCCCCTGCCCTCACCTTTAAAGTGGTAATAGGATTTTTTTTTTTTTCAGCTCCCGGGCTCGTGCTCTACTATAACCTGAACCACAAAATAGGTTAACGCATCGGCAATCAAACAGGCTTGATTAAAAACGCAATATTATTACTACTATCATAAATAAAAGTCAAGCCCTGCAAATAGTCCAGAGTGTACCCCGTATCCCGTCCAGAGTCATCTGCAGTACGCTCCTTACCCGAAGACAGTGCTTCTCAATTCTAATTTGCCGAGCCCCTCCTAGGAAAGCGAAAATGAGAGAGAGAGGGGCCCGCCCCTCTATTTGAGAAGCACTGCCTTGAGAAGACAAGCACAATATAAAATAGATGTAATAATAATGTTATAATTAAAAGAAACATGGATTATGTCAACAGCTGTTATAAGGGAGAACTGCTGCCTCAGAGGTCAGTTAACATTCACTTTAAACTATATTATTGTAACAGTTGTCTACTTGTCCGCTTTGCTTTATATTGTACTGAGCAGCCTGGACAAGGGCACATTTTTCTTCTGAACATACACATGCACACTCAAACACTCCTTGTTACAAGCAACTATATATTATACATTCCTTGTTATAGCGTAAAATTACTTTTTGTTTTTCTAAAACAATTTGGTGGCATTTTCTGTTTCTGTGTGCTGACACTACATTAAAGGTTTCCTTGTCATCGCTTGAATATTTCCGGAGATGAAATTGAAATTTACTGATTTTGTGGGTACGCACCATATTTATCTATGTTTCCACATTCAGCACTCAGTACGGGTGCTGAAGTGAAATACCCATTACCGCATGTGTCGGTGTCATAAACAATAGCGTCGACTCCTCGAAAGGAGGCAGGGCGGTAATGGAGGCAGTGCATCAATGTTCAACACAAGGTCTGCAATTCACACTACAACACTTACCTGGATTTCAAAGGTACAGGACAAACGAATAACCAATGAGCATTAAACGTTAAAAATATACTGTACTGTATGTTGTCTCATTGGGTATATAACACCTACCCCAGAAGATTTGGGTTTTCTTAGAAGTGTGTGATGAACTCAACTGTGCACTGTGTGTATTACTACAAAAATCTTAATCACTGCACTTACCTACTTCACTCTTAATGTAAAGTAAAGAAACATCCTTCGTGTTACCAAAGACTACCTGCAAGTGAACCTATGATCCCTGAGCGGAGAGGCGGACAAGCTAACCACTCCACCACGATGCCCCCATAATGAAGCACAAAACAAAGAAACAAAAATTGTAACTACAGTCTTGTTTGTGGCACCACCTACAATCAAAGTGTGAAATTGTTCACACCTTTCCCATGTTATTGTGCCCCAAGCGTCATCGTCATTATTTTGGTATCAAAAGTTAAGGTGTTATAAGGTGTCAAATGAGAGGCTTATATAAAAATCGAAGAATAATGAAAAAAAAAAAAAAAGTTTTTTAACAAGTATGGCTTGAATGGTCATGGTACAGTTTCATTTTGCAGTTTCATGAAGCCTGGCAACACAAGTAAAATGAATTCTGATTGGATAAAAATTCTAACCTAAAAACTACAACACTGAAGAATAACTGTATATATATATATATATATATATATATATATATATATATATATATATATATATATATATATATATATATATATATATATATATATATATATATATATATATATATATATAAATAGACACACACACACGCACACACACTAGGGGTGTGAATCTTTGGCCGTCTCACAATTCATTTTGATTCAGAATCAATTATCAGTTCTAAACGATTTTTGATTCAAAACAATACGATTCGGTTACGTAAAAATGAATTTTGCTTCAATCTATATAAGTGCAAAGAATCGTATTACTAAGTGGTCCATTTTTGCAAAACAGAATAACAGGAGACAGTGGCTTTTTTTTTTTTTTAGTTTTGATTTGTAAGGAGCATGCCTTTTTCTACAAAAATAGCTTGTTGACAACTTCTATTTTTTTAAAGCTAACTATAAACTGTATGGCTTTTATAGTATAAAATAAGATAAAGCAAAAATTTAAAAAGTGGAATTTCTATTGAACCACAGTTTTTCAGCTCAGTATGGGAACACATGAGCCTATTTGGGAATGAACTTTACAGTTACATTCCTCCATCACAAAATGACTGAACTTGTCGTTGCTAGAGATCTTGTGCTCCTCTACCTTTTGTTAGCATAGTATTCACGATCCTTCTTGCGCACCATCTTGTGCAAGTGGCTTTCTAATAGAATGACAGCCATGCAAACCAATTGGATGCAGTGTGCACTGTATGCTCTGAATTCTAAAAGGCTGATCCAGCCAGAAATGAACAAATGGATAGATAGATAGATAGATAGATAGATAGATAGATAGATAGATAGATAGATAGATAGATAGATAGATAGATAGATAGATAGATAGATAGATAGATAGATAGATAGATAGATAGATAGATAGATAGATAGATGGATAGATGGATAGATAGATAGATTCCCCGTGACAACGTGCATCTCTGGATCTGAAGCCATGCAAATCATTCAGCAGGATGTGTCCATTGTTGTTTTGGCTCAATATGTTGCATAATGACCATCAAGGACTAAAATGCATGATCGCAGCGTATTTAAACAAAAGCAGCTGATGGTATACTGGTAACATTTAGCTAGCTTGTCAAGATTCGTGTTGAAAGTATGCTCACCCTTGCAGCATGGTTTGATTTTAAATGGTTTGGAAGAAAATCCTCCTTGAGCGGATTTACAACCGAGGTTTTAAAAACTCAAAGCAATTTCTTGTGCTTGCTAAATTGCATACATATCTGTGAAAAGTGCCAAGTTTATCTCATTTTTTGTTGTTGCAAGAGCATTAATGTGACTTTAAGAATATACTTTTTAGAAGTATGTTGCATGTTGACTGGGAGATTCTTATTCTTTATATGTGCTACCGATTCCAATGGTGCAGTGGGCATTCTAGAGTTATAAAGAGGTTTGATTACGTGAAGGAATTGTGTCAGTTGCTGAAGAATGCCTTTATGTCTCCAAAGCTGACTCTTTAACACACATTTCAGACGAGGGCTGTCAGCTTATGGCATATTAGCGGGATGGCTCTGTTTCCCACGGGACATGGGAGGCTAGCTTGCAGGGATCTGGAGGAGAGAAATGGAAGACACACAATGTGTGATGCTTTGTTCTGTCACTCCGATTCAGCACTGTGAAAATCAAGTACAACTTGGCCACAAAGCACAGAATCACCTGAAGCCTTGCGTGGGACAGTACGCCCTTGGACACGATGCAGCTGTTGTTGCCTGAGTTCATTTTTAGCCGATTGTTTAGCAGGAAAGACATTCTCACCGCTCAGTAGAGCGCAGGCCACCGATAAAGCAAAACAATCATCATTTGGTTCCGCGGAAAATTGACTTCATGAAGAGGTCATGCTCAAAATGCTGAGAAAAATGCCAGGTCGCACTTAATATCATGAAATTGCATTTGAAGTCTTTTCAAATTCTCACTAAGAAATTATTATTGTAAGGAAAACCCGCATGGTGGTCGACTAAAGATCATTTAAATTTTGATCATTCATCAAGTATTTACATTGAAGCTGTGATACTGTGAATTTATATTCTTAATTTCAGTCCGTGTGCCCTCCGTGTTGCTGACTGAGTAGAGTAAAGCCAGCTTCCGCCACGCTATTTGCCCTTATGGACCCAGAAAACTGGAAATCAATACTGCATGCATTTCAAGCAGGAAAATTCTGTTATTGAGCATACTGCTATATAATGGTTTCCATTATTGACATCTATGAGTTATGAAATAAAACCTAATGCAATGAGGATGAGGAAAATAGTATTTGAGGGTTTTCATTGGATCAATTGAAAGTCCGAGCAGTGCATTTTGATGACAATAAAATGGTAATCTCGTCCCATACACAACATCAAAAATGGTTAGAAAAGTGCAGAGCTATCAAAAAGGTTAACACCAGAACACACAAAAAAAAAATACTGGATTTCTGCATGTCGGTCCTTTTTTTCCACTCGAAATTCAACTGTTTCTCTGCAAGCCAGAACATACTGCATACTGTTCTTACATTTTCGAAAGAATCATGCATATTATTGAATTATATTGAGTTTTTATATTCATGCAAAATAAGATCAATTAATCTGATCAGAATTGAGGGGGTCATGACGAGGCTTAAATAATAATAAAATGTCAGGAAACCACAACCTTAAAAATACATTTGAAATATACAATAGTTGAATTTGAATTGAAGTTGTAATTTTTTCTAAAACCATTATTATTATTTTAAGCAGAAAAATAATCCATACTAAATTACTTAGCACACTTTTATAAATGTACCTAGTAGTTTTACCCTTTGGAAATCTGAGCAACTACTGTAAGTTCTTTAATACTGTGCAAGGGCATTTCCATGGTCAACTTTGCTTGACTTTGCCCAAATAATTGCAGCTGTTATTACAACTTTGCGCAAATCAAATGCAGAAATACCATTTCTGAGTGTCATTCTAACTTTCTAAAGGTTAGAAAGTAAAGTTTACTATATCACAAAGAGCTTATGAAATGCGCTCAAACGAAATGGCGCGGTACGTATTTGATCAAAGGATGCTTGTGTATACACTAAGTACAGTAGTCGGTGATCGTGTGCTGTGATGCAGCGTTGAAGTGATCGCAGATGACCCTTCCTCCCCCAAACCCATGCACCCCCAGCCCCTTTCTTATCCATTACATGGGAGCTGAATGATGGTGATTTGGTTGAGGCCCAGCGAGTGTCTGTAGAAAATTGGTTGGTTGATAAAAACCCTCCTATCAAAGGGGGCTACTTTCTCATTTACATTTAGATGAGTATTGATTATTTATTTACTCAGTGGAGTGGGATTCTTTTCCAATCTTATCTCTCGTCTGTGCCTGTCACCTGGAGAGAAAAAAAGAGATAGAGTTCTTGACACCACACTAAGATAACAGCGTTTCGGAGCGCAGATAAAACTTGGAACGGTGATCGGTGCTTCTCCATTCCCTTTTCCTCCCTCCCAATTTTGAAGGAAAAGAGAAAGTTTGCCAAATTAAAACTGATAGCCCTTTTTCAAATTGGGGCTGGGGGTTGAAAGAATCTCTATTTGCAGGTCAAATTGGTTGCTGGGATGCGGGCAGGCTCCTCCTACTGGGAGACGTCTCATCTTATGTGTCTGTGTAGTTTAGGATTTCGCCCGGATATAATCTAAGATGATTTGATACTTGTGATATGCACCCATACAGCGCTTTCTATGTGACGCTCTATAAGATTATATCAGATGATCTTAATGACGGCGGAGTGTGTGGAAATGAAGCCTCCGGATGTGTCTGTCATGTTGGGAGTACTAAACTCTGGTGATGTTCGGCGGGTTATGTGGGGATTGGTCATGCATTGCCAATGAGTCTGGAGGCTTCTGGCAGCGTGAGGAGCTTTGTGAAACTGACTAAAGGTGTTTAGGGCGGGAGGTGCGGCATGCGGGCGTTCTGTACGAATTGGGAACCCCTGACAGACGCTGCCTCTTCCGCTGAGCGCTGTGATGGAGAGTGAAGAGTCTCTCGAGGTGGCCTCTGTCAGCTCTTGTTCTCCTCAAAGCAGACGTGCGGCTGTACCACAACACAGCCGCAACTTCTCACCCTTCAACCCTTGGGCCACTCCCAACCCCTCGTGGTCACTTTTCATCCCCTCCGCTTCTCATGAACACGAGGGTGGCCATCTCAGGTGGGGAATGTCACTCCATTGTCACGCCTTGCCTCCAGACAAAGTCGTAGAAGTGCCATATCGGGGGCTGTTGAAATGGGACGGCCTGAACCAAAGAGCAGCTCACTCAACCGAACGTGATACCCGAAGTTTATGCGGTCACACTTTTGGCTTCGAAAGGGGTTTACATATAGCGTTGAACCCCAATTATCCCATGTTCTCTTATCTACAGTGCGTAGCCTGATGCCGCAACAAGATCGTACAGAGCACAGTGGCTGTTGCATGATGGTCATATAGCATTCGAAAGGCAGTCCATTTTATTTTTCACAGGTGTTTATTTGTCATCCGGCTCAAAGGTTATCGCCCATATTTATATATTTATATTTATATATTTATATATATATATATATATATATTTGTGTGTGTGTGTGTGTGTGTTAGCCAGGCAGTCAATAGCCTAGTTAAACATCTGAATCCAGATATTTGAAAACTCCATGTTCTTTCATGCCTCATTCAAACATATACATTTCAGGAGAAGCGAGCAACAGTGGAACTTAACGGAACGATACTGTACATTTCTTTTTGAATTTGATGGATTTTTGCATCGGGTTAAAGAAGCATTATAGCTCTCTATTGTTTGTTTTGTCATTGTTGTATACGAAACAGCAACAACAAAAACTTGGTATAATGCAAATCTAGTAGTGTATTCTGTTGGCAGTTCAGTTTGGAGTTAGTCAGTTCTGATGGAAGCAGTCAGGCCATCCCGATTCCGGACCCATTGGGCTCAGCGTCGACATTGTTAGCTGTGAGGGAAAGAAAGCGCATTAGCCCATCAACTTTCCAACAACAACATAGCATGATAGGCAAGGTACGTGCAGCCAGGACTCGGTTAGCTGGCTGATTAGATGACAAGCTGTAAGGTTTCAGTCAATCAAGAATCCTTCAGAACTGCTCATTTAAGAGCCTCGCTTGGAAATTACGTTTTCAGCTATTCCCACAGGAATGCGCAAATCCAAGAGGAGATCTCATATTTTTTTCTGTTTGCCTTGAGCGTGCTGTGTACTGACGCTAAGCTGAGGCTGGGGATTTTACTTGAAACATTCAATATTTAATCTTTGCCTTGAAAATCCCAAACAATTAACTTGTACTCTGCTGTGCTATGCTATTCCAATTAGGCCAAAAAAATGCAGAGAAAAAGTGTCATATTGGCTGTTGATTTACATGTTTGGGTTTGAAAAAACAAACAAAATAAACATCAAGCGATAGAAAATGCTGCTCAAATTGGATTTTTTTTTCTTAAGTCTTCTGGTATGTAAAATTAACAATAGCGGTTGCCGGAGCTGCAGGTTTCCGATAAAGCGTCTTCAACAGAGTCAACATTTACTGCAGCGCCATTATGTCCAGAAAAGTCGCAATACTTAGGCAGGTACAGTTCACAACTAATAGAGCAGTCGATGGTCTTTCGACAAATTTTGAAAAAGGTCATCCAAGTAAGTGATTCTAACATTATTCAATTATTTATTTTAATGAATTGATTTGTATCTGGGAGTGTATGTGTGTGTGTGTGTGTGTGTGTGTGAATGCGTGTTTTCTTTTTTGTCTGTGCGTAATGTGAAACATCATCTCTCACTTGTTGAAGAGGTGCAGCGCCAGAGATTGGGAGGAGAATCCGTTTAAAACCTGACCACCTCAATTCTTCATGGCTCCATCTGTCAAAGTCTCCTCCCACCTGTCTGAATTTGCTGAGATTTATGTGGCTGTACAGGAAGAGGCCAATCAGTGTGCCAGGACATGTGTAGGCTCTGTCTTCTGCTGACAGTTGTGTGGACCATACTGTAGCTAACTTCCTCTGATGCTTGGCCCGAGGTATCAGGAATCTGTCATAAGTGAAAGTTTGAAAAGGTTAGGACAGTTCAGGGGAGATAAAGGCTGAATTGGGAGGACAGCTGACGCAGGAATGTAAACACTCCAATTCAGTCACTCATTTTCCAAAAGTTTTATTGGGTTCCTCCTTGTTCTTTGCCGCAACATGCCACAGATGGGGGAAATCAAGCACAAAAGAGATGCTCTGCAGAAGAAATTTCAACTGAGCTGCCTCTATGCATAAAGCCCTCAATTACTCTCATCAGAACAAATAATAAAGAATGATGATTGGATTTTCACAATGTCTTTTGTATAAGAAAGCTTGTTAACCGCACAGCACAAAACAAATAGGCAGAATAATCAGTATACTTATTGACAATGTGTCATTTCCAGTTAGAGCGGCAAGACTCGCACCGTGCTGCTGGCTTTGCCTTCCATCTCTCAAGAGGAAGAACACTAATGGTTTCTGAAATCAGGGATCGAAGGAACTCATAAAGCTCCGCGACATGAGACGAGAGAGGAAAAAGCATTATTAATCCTTTTTCATTTAAATATGTGACACGTTGTACAGATCAACTTCCTGTATGAATAGAGTAAACCACAAAGGGCAATCCGAAGACAGAAACTGACTTTGTTAAGCTGTCACTATTATTTCGTATCAAGAGTGGCAATAAGATTAGACACAACTAAAACAATATTATACTATATATAACTATATTAACTATAGTACAACTTTACAAAAGATCACATTAATGAATAAACAAATTCATTTTAACTGAAACAAAGCATTGCGGGATTGCATTTCCATGGCCTTTGTGGAGTCCGAGAACACTGTGGAAAATGTCACAAAGTGATTTATTATTTCATATTATCGTATACAGTAGTTAGCGTCAGTAAGCTAAGTAATGAACTAGCGCTGTAAGTTGTGTAAGGCAACAAGAAGCAACATTGTTATCTGCCGAAATGTTGTTGACTTACTGTTTTTGATAATCCTGATTTTGGTGAGGTTTCTCAACCCAGGTGGTTTTGCCACTCTTTTTGTCTGTTTTAACAGTTTATGGTTTTAACGACATTTTTTCAAATAAACATTGATTTTGATTTTAGAAACACATTTAGTTGTTATTCTGTTTGTTATTTTCTCCAATGCAACATGAATACTAATAAAAACCAATGTTTGCGGAGTTGTCAGTTATAAAAGGGTAAAAAAATGGTAGGAATAATGCCAAAATAATGCCAGGAATCCTGTAATGTTCTGGGTCATGTTAAAATTCAGGATTTCTTTTTCTGAAACTTGTTTTGTAAGGTGGGTTGTCTGGTCTTTGAATCTGTTAAAGATGTCAGTTTATGTCAATGGATGTGTTCGAAAAGAGTTTTGAGAGTATTGTATTAAAGTATAAAACTTATGCATAAACTCAATAAAATCTTGAATAACAGTTATAAGTTACACATATATGATATACTTATGAATGTATGTATATATAAATATATATATCAGAGGTGGGCCGTCAAGGCCAGCAAGGCCTTCTCTGCTGGCCTAACACAACCTGACATCATTTTCATAACTATAATAAACTAGAAAAATTATAATAATTATAATGAAATTCAATTTCATTTGAAATTTATTTTTAATTCATATATATATATATATTAGTATTAGTATTAGTAGGTATTAGTAGTAGCATTATTATATAGATAATATAAGCATTATATAAGCACATAGTTGAACAAAGCATTCTGGAATTCTTTTCCGCAGACGAGGATATATTCAAGGAATTCAAGTCCCCAAATGACGCAAATGACCATCTCACTGTGATTAAATGATAGATACCAGTTTATATATATATATATATATATATATATTTTTTTTTTTTTTTTTTTTGCTGGTTACTGGACGACATGCCCTGTGGTCAGCCCAGGGTGTACCCCCACCTATCATCAAAAGCTTACCCTATCATATTAGTTTATTTTGTGTTTAAACAAAAACATGTTGGTAGTTATTGCATGTGACATGTAAAAACATTGACGTAAAAGATTTATTTCAATTGTTGCATCCTATGGATTGCTCTAAAATTCAGACAGATAGAGGGCTTTTGGGTTTTTATAGTGTATTTCTTTGCAAAAAGATAAACAGATGTGTATCCACCTGGCTTCACAGGTCAAACCCACACTCTTGAGCTGCTCTGCCTTTCTGTTATTAAGAGGTGATTGACAGCTGTCATGTATTCATCACTTCAGACTGATATTTGTCAGATGCTGCCTATTTGACAGAGTAGCTGAGGGTCTTCTCAGCCTGTAGACAGCTCTTGACTGCTTCAGTACGCCACGGGGCTTCACCTAAAGCGCGGTTATGTTTGTAATCAGCTTTCGCAGATTCAATTATGTCAGTAATCATTTACATTAGCTCGTGTTATATCAAACCACTACATATATGTCTTGACAGTTACTTACTATAGTGTTGTGAACTTTACTGGTATTGTTTAATGATGGTCAGTTTTTCAAAGGGAACAAATAGTCATTTGGAACATTAGAATTCAAAATAAGAAAAAAATAAGATGCTGATTAGAATTGCTGTTAATACAGTACGGAGGGAGACAGAAGGACAGAATAACAATGTTTTTATATTTGGATTAATATAAATATAATCTTTCATGGAATCATCCGCATCCATTCATTTTTTAATTTATGATTTATAAATGAATGATTGATGAACTGAATATGTATTTCCCCAAATATAGGACGTACCTATGTGTAGAATGCACCCTTAATTTGGATGTGCCAAGAATTTGGCGACAATGAAAAAAACCTTTAGAAAACTAGAACACATCGCATCTTTGTAATTTAATCCCATTTTTTTTTGTACGATTACAACTGCATGTTGCTTGCAGTTGGGTGAATGAGTAGAGTCTCCGCTTAGCAAGAGCAGCATTTGAGATCGAGTATCAGAGAGATTTTCATGGAATGTCGTTGAAATTAATGTAAACCCTACCTCCTTGTATTTCTTGGCTGAATTCTAGGTCGACATGCAAGTTCCCTTAGCCTGAACCTTGTAGCTTGTAGGTCTGCTACAAGAATCACTTCCTTCCTGAAAACTAATGTAATATTCCTGTATGAACAAGGATGAACTCGGGCACTGGTTCAGTCTGCTTGCTACTTTTATTGAAAACAATGTGGTAACAACCTCGACTAACACGAACAGCTTGTTAGCTTCAACTAACGCAGCCAACTGACCGCCTCTAGTCTAGGTTGTTTCGATACCGTAATTACCATAAGTAAGAATTTGTTCGATATAGAAGTGTCCATCTGTACGTCGTAACTCGGTTTATGTGGCTGATATATTCCTGAAATATTGACAAAAAATATTATAATCTTTAAATTACTGTTTGTAGAATGTGCCTTTTGGCCTTAATTTTTTGAGAAAAAAGTGTGTCCATCATTTGTTCAGTTATGGTAATTATATAATAACGTAAGCTGCTCTCACATGACATGCATTTGACAAAGCTTAAAATGTAAATATTTGCACTGTTCTTCAATTTACTGAGATTATCATCGCCTCCAACCAACCATCCGCCAAGTCTCGTTTGAATAATCGTAAGTTGAGTTCTTTTTACATAATTCTTTTCACTAACAAACACAGAGCCATAAAGTCATGACCTCCCTGACCAGCATAACTAAATGCAAGTGAAAACACTTCATTTGCAGGTTGTATTATTCACTTGCTCATATAATCTGTTCTTGCATCTTATCAGATTTTTAATGATGCATACTTTATGATTTATTCAGAAGTCTCGGACACTTGACTGTGCAAGGTGTTTGGTGTCGTTTATCACCTACATCCCATCTGTAGAGTCGCGGGGAACAACTCTGTTACTGTTGCCTTAACAACCCAATCAGCTTGCCTCCTCACTTTCTGCTCAATGTGAGCTCCGTAATGTATGACAGAGCCATGATTTATATTCCGCGCTCAAAATTAAACAGCATAAATTACTCTTATTTACTCTGCAGGTGATAAAGATCCCGTCAAATAATGTCACTTGAGCATAATTTTTATGGAACAAATGAAATTTGTTATCAAGGAAAAGCAGGTCAAGTTCATCAATTAAAAGTGTTTCCTTTTTTTTCCCTTCACGTGCCGTAAATGTTCCACTGCTATTTAAAATGATTGATTTGATTATATCTTCATTTATTAAAGTACGACGTGAGGCTGAAGCCTGAGTAATCAGGATGAAAACTGACTCAGCACGAATGTCTTCAACTGGCACTTGGCAATTCAGCAACTCTTTTCTTTATGAGTCTGGAGACCACATTTACCACATAGTATTAAGTCCTTCAGTAACGCACGTGAGAAGTCAATTCTCACGTTTTAAACGGAGGAGGGTTTCATGCCTACTTCCAAGTGGATGTTCTATACTTTTGTGTTTCAATCTTTTCCAGAATATTGTTGACAACAGTGATGATCTCAACATCGCAATCATCCTTTTGTTGAGATTCAGCCCGTTACAGGACAGAATCTACTATCGAGTGAATCTATTCATTTTCTTCATTTTATTGTAACTATATACTGTATTGTATTTCCTTCACCGTGACCCACCGGTTTGAGGGCTCAATGTGTAAAAATGCATTCTGGGTGGAGCTGAAAGTGCAGGGAAAAAAATGAGGTTGTGGGAATGTTTTGCCGATAAAATAAAAGGAATCAGGAGAATGAAGGAAAGAGGAGAAGTTGAATATATATTTCATGTGATAAGAGAAAGATGAAGCGCAAGAAAAAAGATTCCATTACAGCTGCGACAGTTACAAAACTGCTGCTGCGCCGAGTAGCCTCTGCTGAGAAGATTGATGCAATAAGAACTGACCTTGGCTTGGAGCAGGAGTCTGTGATGTATGTATGAGCATCTCCCTGCTAAATGGACCCAGATTTGTAGCACTAATATACATGGAAGCCCAGTACCAAACTCACAATGGCTATAAATCAACAGCCACTTTGGGTGTCATTTCTGGTTTATATTCTACTATTGTTCTGTGCTTTTAATTCGTGTCACTGCCATCTGTTCAACTGATGCTGTTTCATTGGCCGTGATTGGGCTGCAGACATACTGTGCACACCATTCCTGTTAGAGCATCAGTGCGGATTAAACTACAATGGCTGAGTTCCATTAGGGTCCCCGCCAGGTTTTATGGAAATAGAATCTTAGTTTAGAGAAATCTTTTGAGGAAAGAATAACCGCTGCTTCGTTTTCTTTATTTGTGAATGAACGCACGCGCTGTGATGTCGGTTTTTAGGAGATGGTAATAAAAGACTAGCCGTATGTATAAATATAAATTATCATGACCAAGTTCCGCTATAACCGAAAGAAAACCGCTGACTTTCAACTTTCACCATCGAGGGTGATAGTGACACACAGCTAGTTTATTTGAGGGCATGTGTGGTGCTAAAAAAGGGAAAAAATCCTAGGTTATAGGTTCAATAACATTAAACCCACCATTGCCCCTGAGTGTGAAAGTAAGTACTTTGTATAATGCACTTGTGAAATGCCTATTCATGCCTATTCATGTGTCTTAATCTCAAATATTACATTAAATGACTCTAGTTTGCGTGAATAGAGACCGTCATACCCCATTGGAATATTTTTCCAGGAATTAGAACCACCAACCAAACTGTTGTTTATCTCTTGCTATATACTAGTTTTAAACCCAGGCCAATGGCAGAGTGAACATTTTCAAATGCAGCAAGATGCACTGATGACGACAGTAGATTAGATTCTGGTCAACCTTGTCCTCATTTTTGTCATTAATCCGTCAGGATGACTGATAATAGTCTGAGAAATTCACTTGATGATTTCCTCTATGGGCCTTTAGCATTTAAATTGTACAACACAACAGTTGCAAAAGAGATCCTATCATGGGATGAAATTACATGAAAGTAGACATATGTTCCTTATCTCTAAATAAATAAAATAATGTCTGCAATTTTGTTACATTTTAAGAAAAACATTTCTAAAGGAGCAATGTTGCAAATAGCAAAACCTTGTGTAATTAAAAAAAAAATTGAACAGCTCTATCCTACAGGATATAAATACTTTCTCATTTTTAAATGTGAAACTAACCATAAAATGAGCCTAAAAGTCGCCTTGGCTTTAGCCAGTGTAATATTTGTGTTGCTGAAATGCCAAATGTTAAGTTCAAATGAATGTTTCTTTGGTAGGGATGTTGCTGGTATCAGCGTGTTTTTTGTTAGGAAGCTGAAGTGTTGCAGGGGGAAAAAACCCAAATTGAGGAAAAGACAGACCAGTGTGCAGGTACCTACTCTAGCATGTATTAGATAGAACCAAAAAGCACTATGAGGAACGTGCAACCAAACAATTTCCAAAGAAGAAAAGAAACACCAAAGAGTAGAGTCATGGACTCATGTTGATAAAGATCTGGGAAAAACTGACATTTTAGGGAATATCTGCACAGATTAATCACAGTATTGAGAAGTAAAGTAAACTCTCAACAGAACTTTATTTGTACTGTAATATTACTGTGCACAAGCTTGAACATGAAAAACACAAGCAATAAAATAGAATCTAATATTATGCTTACCAAAACAATAATGGCAAATAGCAATCCAATACATAATAAATACATAAATATGTCATATAAATAATTCAAATTTAAAAATGCACATTGAAATTTGGCGGACAGGAGATTCCAGCAGCAGATATGTGTCAGTATGCTGAATGTATAAACCTATTTTAATAGAAACTAAAAAAAAAAACCTGCAGTTTTGTAAAAGCTGTTAGTTGGTCTGCTGGCAGGTGGCACATATCTACAGAAGGAATGGTACAAATCCTCCGCCCGATTTAGTCCTCTGGCGTGCTTTACTTTATCGAACACTCCTGTTCCTCTCTGTATCTCCTCCAGGAGGCATTGCCCGAGGAGTGGATGGTGGCCAGCTCCATGTTAGGGCTGGGCTCCTCATTACTGAATCATCATACTAAGAAAGAATCAGCATACTAATTCAAAACATGACAGCATTACAGAGGGAGTGTCAATTTTTTGTTTGACATTTACTCATTTTTGATTTGTAAGTAACATGCTTTATTTCCACCAAACTGCTACTCTTTGATGCCAGCTATAAATTGTATAGCTTTTACAGTAAAAAAATAAGATGAAAGAAACAAACAAACAAAATGTACATTTACCCAACTTTGAAGATTACAGAAAAAGAGCAGGTGAAATTAATCAGAAACTCAACAGAAGCCACAGGAAAGCTTTGAGGGCAGTTACCTCAAACACAGAAATGAACACATCAAAACATGAAAACCATTCCCAAGGGGAATGATCTGAAAACGTGTAAACAAAATCCTGACTCTGACAGCACAACATTGGTGCTGATGCTTAATCTGACAAAACACGAGGATAATTGGACAATCACACCCAGCCAAGGAGACTATCAACACACAGATGTGCTTTACACCAGTTTGAGATTAACAAAGTTAAGTTTTCACGTTATAACTGACTCCCTTTGCATTTTGCGGCCACCATCGTGGATACATTTACATGATTAGTCCAAAAGCCAATGAATATTACTACTTGTTTGACTACCCCCCCAAAAATTCAAAAACTCTTCCTTAAGCAATTTGGAGCTGTTTCCAGTCCAAGCACGTAATACATATTGTCTATTTGCGTGTGTGTGTGTGCTTGTGTAGGCGGAAAAGCCACAGACACAGGTCAAGGAGGCCATTTTTGTTTTCCCTTCCAAGTCGCACGGCAGCTTGGCTGGACGTCATCTAAAATTGTGTACATCACCCTAAACCTTAAAATCATACTCCAGCGCCTTTAATAAAGCACGATAAGTCCCCTTTCATCCCAGGGCCGTTTCAATTTTAGCGAGCCACCAAAGTTATTTAATCAGTACCGCAATGTCCCATTCACAGCGTATTACCAATTCTGTCTGCGATCTTTATCAGTGCAGTGATGTATGTATGAGGCAGATGTTCCGAGAGGCAGGGGAAACAGAGGCCATGAATGAATGAATTATTGGACTCATGAAAAGGAGCTATAGATAGAGAATTTTGAGCCCTGTAATATGTTTGCTTTCTCTCCCTTATCTTGCCAGACAAAAATACGCCTTATCTCAGAACTGCTGGGGTCTGCATGAATGTGGAGCCTCTGCACATCATCCTCTTCTTCCGTCTCTTTGTGTTGCATCTGGAGATGCTTGCATTTGTTGTGTCGCTTGCTCTGTTGAGTTGGGATTCCAGCTTTTTTATTTTCTCCATTTGAGGTGGGTAACTACATCTGATCTTGAGCGTATTTTAGTTTTAGCAAACATAACCTGAGGAGGCGCTCGCTCATGCGTGGCCACACCCTTCACTTTGTCATATAACAAAGCACAAACACACACACGTGCATTGTGCCCCGATTTGAATGGCCCGACAACAAAACAAACACAAACTGCCAAAGTTGCCAAATGTTTTTCCCCATGTTTGCCGTTCCGCGAATGTGCGACGAGCGCGCGGAGCAAGGAAAGGGCACGTGTGCACGCACGCACGCGCGCACACATTCAGCTGTGAGCCAGAAACATGCACACAAGGCTGCCGGATAATGAGGGTGGACAGGGCGGAATTATCACTTCACATCACAATAATATTATCCTTCGCACAACTCCCGCAGCATCTTCCACGACGGTGTGACATTTCCATTTTACTTGAGTTTAATCTTGGTCCTCCAAATAAAACCGTAGCCTAAAGGCCTCTTCCCGAACTGACCCAGTCCTATTTTAATCACATGGAATTAAATAAGTGCTGTTAAACACTTGCTCTGACAGCAGTCATGACAAATGGTTTGCGTGGCAAACTTCCCCTCGAGTCAGATAAGGAGTAGAAACAGAAAAGTAGACTCGAAATGACAACACTCCATCCCGTTAATAAAAATGTGTTCTTATTTGAATGCGTTAGTAATATTATGTTCAATATTGACTCGACATTGCAACAATTTTTACACGACTATCTCGGTTTGCAGTCCTTAAAAGGCACCGCAACCGTTCGTTATCAGTTGACGTGTGTTGCCGAAATTAATTGTTATGTTAATAGAAAAATCCAGCGCAAACATGCTGGACTGACACGACTGCAAGAAAAATGGCATGCTCAATTTAGCTATTTGTTTTACAAGCCTGTTAAAGTGTTTTGGCCATGATTCCCATGTGTGTCCGAATCCAGTATGTATTGATCTGATCATTCTTAATGCGGTTTGGGGTTTTTTGAATGGTCAAATATCACTGTGAGAACTTCCATTATAACCTCTTGTCAAGTGGAATGCTGTGCATCTCCCCTGCAAGGCGGCTCTCCTCCTCCGTCTCATTCCTTTGTTGCACTGGGGCTGAACACTATGTTAACCTAGTAATTGGCACTGGGCCTTCCCCATTATACGGCTTTCTATTGAGCCGTTCTACATGACTAGTTAAAGAAGATGGCATGAAGATTAATGAAGTTCAGCTAATACAGGAGGGGGGTACCTCTCCAACATTTCCACTGAGGAGATAGCCGAGACCAACCACAGTCTGCCCCCAGCTCAGCTGCTTCTCTGCACCTTTTTTTTTAAATATATTGCCTGTTTTAACTGGTGAACTCTGGACCTTTCACTTATGTTGCAAAGCCACCGCAGCGTCCCACTTTGATTGATGTCACTACAGCAGTCAGTCCTTTTCCCTCGGAATTGAAAAGCTCAGCCCTCCAAAATAGATTTTCCAGCACAATTCACACTGGCGTGCAGTAGATAGAACACTTTATGCAGTTTCATTTAAAACCATGAGCTAGGAGACGTGTTCATTCACTTTCGGCAAATGCCCCTTTGGTTAAGGTCTGCAGGCTTTACTCTTATATTGTCTGTCTAGATTTCATTGCCGATCCTCAGTCACCCCAGAGAGATGATAAAGCGGACAGTGTATCTCACTGGAAAGGATATAACGTAACGTGCATACCTGTAGTAAAAGCAACATAAGAAGAAATTAACGCGTATTTTATATTGTATATTGTAAACTGTATTGGTACCATAAAAGGAAAACAAAAACTGACAACTTTATTATCTCTTTTCTCTAATTAGTCTCACTACATCTAACAATACCGTTCAGATTCACCAATGAATTCGATTTAAAGAGAAAAACATAAATGCTGATGAGCTGAGGAATCAACGAAAGACTGAGCTGTTGACAGGACTCTGATTGTTATGAAGAGTCAGAAACTGAGGATTACTAAAGCCCATTTTACATCTCTTGATCACATTTACAGTATTTTTCAGACTGCAAGTTACTCAGGAGAACTTGTCAGAAAATGCACCACAAAGCGAAAGAAAAAGAAAGCAGAAGTCTCTTGGAGTATCAGTTACATTGTTTTGGGAAATTTATTTTTCAAAAAAAGACCAAGAACAGTGGAGCTCAGACTCACACCCAGAATCCCCATACCCTAATTGTGAACGCATTCAAATGCATTCACAAAATTCATTCACAAAATGCCTTCATCAAAACGCTCCGAGCAGCGCTGCATCCGGAACTTGAAAGTGTTGTTCGGATGTCCTGTTGCGTCATTCAAATAGGGAGTGCCAGAGTTCAGTGTGTCAGATGAAGCTTGAGATGCTTATTGATTTACAACATAGGTTGCAAAATTTAAGGAAAGGCTGCACGCTCTGCCTCTCCAAATACAAACATTCTTGCATGCTGTAAGGGCGACAAATTGAATTTCAGAACGGCAGCCAACAAAGGCTGGTTTGCTTCTACCTTTGGAAACGTTTGTCCATTCAAAATGTCCTACCTTAGCCAGAATTGAGAACCGAGATAGAATTTGCATATTCTGAACAGTAACATGTCACTCACTCTTTACAGCACTATTTTGGTATTGCCTTAACAACACCATTAAGCGGGGAAAATGACCCTAACTCCAAATCTCCGTGTCAAATACAAGATACAACGAAAACAAAATTTGGTGTGTCTGTATCTCAGTTTGTAAGGATTTTCTCTCGATTGAGGTTATAGGAAATTAGCTATTAGTCGAAGTTTCATTGGGAAAGGCACTGAACCTGACCGCAAAACTTGTGAGAGCGACCAGCTCCCTTGATTGCATCTGTATAAATTGCTCCTTTGTGTGGTGTAATGCAAGCAATAAAACAGTATAGAGCACGGTGAAATTTTAACTTCCCTTTGGGGATAATAATTTGTGTAATTGAAGAAAAAAAATAGCACACCACTCAGACCAAACTACTGTAATTTAGATTCACAAAAAATTGCATGTATACGCGATGCTTTTTGTCACTAGGATTCATGCACTCTCCAGTGAAAAATCGTGGTTCATATTTAGATAACAGCTGTCGCGGAGTCGACAAAAGCGTAAAATAAGATCCACATTTCATCAGGAAAATGAGCTTCTGTAGCCTCACTAACAAACAACAATCAAAACATGACCTACGCAAGCTGAAGGTCAGAAAAAATGTTCAGAGCGTAAAGAGCAACCACTAAGTCATGTGATCATTATCCGCCGCGCCATTCCACGTGTTCCGTGTCACATTGCGCATTCATTCTGTCAAGCTGAAAATATTGCCGCATATAGACGTCAATAATTTGCCAAGTAAGCATGAAAAAGAAAGAGGGCCTTAAGTCACGGCTAAGCGCGAGCGCGCCTCCATGATGGCCGCCTGTATACGAAAACACAATAACTGATTTGATGCAACACTTAGGAAAGGTTGACTGCAGCTTGTTCTGCGGGCCGCTCTTGTAATCAGATAAATTAACCAAAGCTATCAAAAGATTGCAATAACACTCAACGGTGCCATAAAGCTGAGAGCTGCGACTGTGGTGGGAGCTTTATGACAGACATCACTCCAGCGCACTGATTTATTACTGCAGCCCTGTCCTATCGATCTTTAGCAAGGAGGCCTTAGCGGGACTCTCAGGAGAGACCTCTCTCATGCCAGGTGCTCGGAACCGACCGTGAAACTTAAACCTAACAACACACCAATGTGTGTTACTGCTTTTATGACCTCGCTTGTGAAAATGCATCACTTTTTTCATATCTGCAGTAGTCCTATGGCGTTTGCGTGCTGTTAGGAAAACAAGAAAGAATGCGACTAATGGAATTAAATTGAAGGCACGTGTGAGGAGCAAAGTGACACGTATCCCGTCAGTGAATGTAATCAACTCTCTTTGTTGTTACTTTTATCAAATACAAGCTCTGCTTCTCTTAATCGCTCTTCCTCAAGATGAATGTTTCACAAATGCTGATAAACGTATATATATACAGTATATCTATATATATATCTATATCTATATATATATCTATATATCTATATATATATCTATATCTATATATATATATATATATATATATATATATATATATATATATATATATATATATATATATATATATATATATATATATATATATATATATAATGAAATTCACACACACTATATATAAAAGTCCTAATACATACACCCAAGATGCGAAACATGACTTGAGAGACGTAAAGATAAAAAAAAAAATTCCCAAATCTATATATATATATATATATATATATATATATATATATATATATATATACATACACACACACACACACACACACAATTAGTGTGCTCGCTTTAATATATGCAGCTTTTTTTCATCATTTGTTTCTGAGAAAAGCACGTGGGGAAATTAATTAATTCACCCCATTTTTTGAATCATTATTTCTTTTTGTTTTAAAGCGACTTACCTTTTTGCTATTTTAGTCATAAATTAAAAGAATGGCACATAAGGGCACCCAATCATATAGTACATATTGCCTCATCCTTTTAACAAATACGTTTCATAGCCCTATTAAAAGGGGTCTTCATCTGTCCTGTCAAAAGCCAGCCTTGCAGGGTTTTTTAGTTTAATTACACTATCCAATTAAAAAAAAACTGAGCTGCATTCTGCTCCGCCTCTCCTTGGGTTTGAGTGGATATGACATTTACAAGGCTCGCCTTTCAAGCAGACAATGGTGTGATTGATGAGGTGCAGACGCTATGAAGGAGGCGATTGCCATGTGGAAGCTGTGCTTAGTGCACTTTGATTTATTTATCATCTGTTTCCGAAGCAAGGCGGGCTGCTGCCGGTCCGCTCGGCTCGCCGACGCGACGTGTCTGACGTTCTGCGCGAGACGCGGTGTAAACGCGCGAGGTTCCCGCCGACCCGTTGGCCGTAGCTTAAGAAGAGGCAGGCCTAGGAATTCTTCTTCTCATTAGGTTGCACATTTGAGTCCAGGAAGTGTTGTTGTCGTTATTGACATTGACATGCTGTGGTCAAGCAGCAGGGGCCTCTTGTTTGCTGGCTCTCACTGTTTGGTGTATTCGCAGTGATTAATTCATTCAGCAGAAGAAAAAGCTGGACCCTCTCCAGCAGAGCAAGAAATGCGCTTGCCTTTTTCTCGTTCGCAATCTTTATTAATACATCACTGTTGTTGGCGTTCGTCGGTAAGACGGTATGGGAGGAAGACGCATTTTACGCGCAACTTTTTCCAGCATCCTCATTTTATGTGATCAGTCGTATATGATGCATTAAATGTTAAATCTCATACTTCTGTTAGCTTCAGTCATTGTCACAGAAAATGCCACAGAATCAACTCGTGAACATTTGTCATGTCATATTTAGCAACATTTCAGTTTTCATTTTACACCTATCTGATCCTACTGCTGTTGCCAAGTTGGATGTTCAACTTTTTTTTTTCTGGTATTAGTCAACAAATGTGGTCTGCGATCCTTACTTTCACTTTAAATAATTATGCTTTGCAAGATGGCACAGTTTAGATCATTTCTCATTTACACAACAGAACTGAACGCTTTTGGTCATATACATTTTTAACCACCTAATTTATTCAAACAAATTGCATTTGTCTAGAGGGTATTTCACTATTTTGTAAAGTAATGTATATACTGCATTATCATAGCTGATTTATGCGATAAATGCCTTTTTTTAATTCTCTTTTTGGCAGCATCACTGCAATACTGACAATGAAGTTTTATGAGTCTTCTAGCATTGCATTTAGTCATTTAGCATCACAACAAATTGTATTTAAGCGGCATGGGGACTACAAAGATCATTTCCCGAAACTGCAAGGCGTATAATTCAATCCATCATGCCCTCCATAATGTGTGATGCTGCTAGCTTACAGTGGCATGCTGATGGTCAGTCCTTGGAGAGCAAACATGGATGAGCCACCTTTGTTGTTAATGTGCGGCCCTCACCCATCCATGCAGAGACTGAAGGGGAGAGTCAGGAGACAGATGCTTAACGACTCCCTCAAGGCCACGGCTGTGGGCCTTATCTCATCCGCAGTTTGTGTGTGTAGGTTGCCATGGTAACTGACCCCAGCGCATCAATATTGGCCCAAAAGCTGCCAGGAGACTAAACATATATAATGTGTGGAGCAAGTAGCACTCCTTATGTTTTCCTTTCATACCCATGTTTTTTGTTTTTTTTTCAAGGTGAGGCTGTCAAACAATCTAAAAACAAGTGTACTCGAGAATAATGATGATGGTGATTATTATTATTGTGATATTAGACTTTTGGTCCAGGTGGAGTTACATTTTAACCCTCTTATTTTTGCCCATACTCTTGGTGACACGTCACTGTGTGACTTTAACTATTGTTTTCCAACCAATCCAATTTAAAATTTGTTTTTTGTTTTTTTTTCGAGATCAAAATGTTGGCCTTCTTGACTCTCCTCTTCTTCACTCTTGATGTATTGTATTGATTAAGGCAATTGAGCTATCTCATTTTTTTTACGTTTCAACAAAACACATAATTCAGTTTCAAAAATGCTCATAACTGGCCTTTTATTCATTTGGACTGCTTTTTATGTATGACAAAATGTAGAAAGAGTTCAAAAATAAAATTCTTTTTAGATAAACTTAAACATGTTTCATTGTGAACACACTGTACAATTACCAAAGTTGATCATCATTTTTTGTTACTAATATTTTTCTTTTGTAGTCGCTAACAATGACTTTTACGTCTATTCAAATTTCATTATTCGGCAATCTTAGGGAAAAAGAATAATCTTGGTAGATCGTGTTCAACACTCACAACAGAATGTGCAATCTGCTGGAGTGAACATGCAATTAAGCATCTGCTTTGGTTACTATTAGTATTGGTAAACCATGCCCATAGAGGGTACCTGTTTAACATTCCACAGCATTATATTAAAAATAATAGAAAATGAAGATGATGACAAGAGTAAAATTTGAATTCAAAGTCAGCCATTGAATGGCAAAAAAACTAATATGGCTGTCATATTTATGACTCAAAAAATATATATTTCAGCGTTATTACCATGCGAGTCTTAGTTATTTGATTTTAATGTGCAATTTCCGTGATGCATATAGCCATAATTTCTCAACACCATTCATAAAGATCAATTAATATCTACCTGTGCGTGCAACACTCAGATTAATTATGACAGAATGACAAGGACAAAACCGAGTGGAATTATTTGATTTATCCTTTATGATTTATAACACAAGTGTATCGCAATCAAATGTGTGTAAACAGCTCCTAGTCTATTGTTGAGGCTGCAGTATGTCCGCGTGTGTTGGTGTGTGTGTGTGTAGGGGGGGCATGAAGATTGCCACAGTTTAAGGGCAGCAGCATCTTGCAGTAGAAATTAGACTAAGGCCTGCTTGAAATGGTGCGCTTTTACACTCTAGGGATTTGACATCCGCTTTCTCTTCAGAAAAACATCTGGCACAGCCACCATACCGAATTGTCGGTAAACTGGACACAAACCAGGAACCAAATCTGAATTTAAGTAGACATTTTGAAAATTAGTATCTATATTGAGCATTTCCTCTTTGAACAATTTTAGCTTTTAGTGGTTTTATTGCTCATGTTCTCATCCACGTGAATTTCATCAAAATTGATTCAAACATAACGTTTAGCAAAAAATACTTCCAAATATCCTGCCAAAACTTTCCGATATGGAACATATTCAAGCTATAGCAAAAGGCCTGTAGCAGCCTGTAGCAGGATTTTCAATAAACAACTTTTGCAATGCAAACAGAATGATTTTGTCCATTATCTTCCAGTGTCACTTTGTGTAACTGCAGTTATAAGCAAATCAAATTAAAAAGTTCAAAAGTTGTTTCATCAGATCACAGCATCTGAATGATGCTGCATGTTTCTGTGCACATATATGTGTGTGCTATGCTTTGATATGTACGGAATGGAAAGTTTCATAAATGGAGGAATCGGTGTTAGTTTTTAAGTCAATGGTGGCATGGAAGATATGAGCACAGTGACACACAAAAAAAACTGGTATGAGCCATTTTGCAAGTGACAAAAGATGCATACTTTTAGTGCATACAGAGGACAAATTCCTGTGGCAGTTGTGAGGAACAATTACTTCAGTAATTGGGCTTTCAAAAGCAAGATTGATTGTCTAAAAGCTGTTTTCTGTGGAGAATCCATTAGAGGAAACCATTTTTCTAGCTCCTTGACATAGTGTTTTTATATTCATTTCTACTTGTAAGGAATGATTCTTAGTTGTTTTTTTTTTGTTTTTTTTTGCTGCTCTGTCAGTACCCTGTTATGAACTATGCAACACATAGTGCTACCATCACACAAGTCATTTAGAATCCATCTCGTATTTGCTATAATTATACACCAATAAATTTTCTCCAGCAAAAATCATGTTTCAACGCAGACGAATGCAGTGCAAACTACATAAGTGTGCAGCCCTACAACGGTTGAATGGTGATGAGCCGTCACTTACCGTGCAAGAGAGGTTTGTGCATCCCAATGATCCTAGGAGCTGCTTTGTATGTGAGGTACCAGAAAGGAAAAGGTTCTCAAACCCTCTATGACAAATTATCTTGGCATGCCAAAAAAAAAAAAAAAATCGATTTTTCATCAGAATCGTGATTCATATTCGTTACGATTTAACTCAACATAAAACATCATTCAGTTAATATTAAAATAAAAGAGAAATCGTTTCCTTTCGCCTTCCGTCGTATGCGCTGTGCCATGACGCCACCAACAGATTGTCAAGCTTATGCTGCTTGAGTCTTGCACTTTCACACGGCCGCGAGTTTAAATGTTTCTGTTCTGCCTTTCGGGCAAGTTTAAATTAGTTTGACTCTTGTTTGGAAGCTTTTATTTTGCCGCAAGCTTTGCAAACAGGAAGTGCGATGAGCTGGCGAGGGTGGGAATTACACAGTTGGGGAAGAGGGAAAAAAACTTGATCGAATCCGCGCTCATCAAAACGGGTATTGAACTCCTGGGGCAATGCCTGTATGTATAATGTTGCTTTTTAAATTGTTAATGTGATATTTGAAAGCTTAAGTGATGTATGATGTTAGTTTAAGGTAATTGCTGTTGAATTGCCATCTAATTTAAGTTTCTCTTTTACACCTTCCGTGAATGTGTGCTGTCAAAGAAAATGGCTGATTTGAGTTACCTTCTTTAGTTTCACTCTGCTGATGCTGATGCCAAGATGTGTATTAAAAGCTACTTTCCCCTATCGCGGGTTCAAATTAGGTTGTAGGTGTGACACTGCCGTCTTCATGCAAAATAGATCAACAATTACAAGAATAGTGTTCAGTCATGTCTTCTGCTTTCCCTCGCACAAGAGAAACCCCGCTCTCTCGCATGCGCACATGAAATAATCTAGCTAACCACAAAAAATATTAAATACAGCACGCATAGGCCTATGCTCTGTAATCAACACAACTCCAAAACATCAGCATGTCCACAAAACAAAATAAATCAAAAGATGATAAAAAAAAAACTAATTGATGAATGTAAACTTTTAATTTATTCACAAACACATACTTCTCACATGTAAATGAATGAAAATACTCTACTGAACGAAATAATATGTTACAATTGTGACTGATAATGCTGTTGATATGTTTAGGGGTTAACCAACTGGCACGCGTTTTATACTTTCCACATACTATTAATTTAACTGCTCACTTGAAAATGGTGATTTTCACATCTTGATTGTCATAAATGCAATGAAATATCAATATTTTGGGCAAATGTTTTTCACATTTTATTTTGGTACTCCAACTTCCTTTTAAATGACAAAGCATCTTGTTTGACTTTTTTTTAATTTTCATTTCTATTTTATTCTATTGAAGCTCTAGTTTCTAATTATCTTCAAAAAATAGCAGTTGACCACATGCTATTTTTGTGTAAAAGGGCATGCTCTTTACAAATCAAAACCTAATAAATGTAAATAACAAAAAAATACTATCTCCCTTGCTTATTCAGTCTTGCAAAGATGACCCAGATCGCATGATGAGTCTTTGAACCGCTATTGATTGAAGCAAAAATCATTTTTAATTAATTGAATTGAATCGTTTCGAAGCGAACATTGTTAAGAATCGATTCTGGAACAAATCGTAGACCCCAAAATTGGAATCGAATCGTGAGACAGCCAAAGGTTCCCTCCCTGAAGCATTCAGCAGCAACATTCAAATCCAAACACAGGCCAGGTTAGGCAGGTGTGGCCCCGTCTTTTTAAGTTTGACTGGGTTTATTCCCATTTTGTGGAAAATATTTCCTCATCGAGATCCTTTTTGGTCTTATCAGTGATAGGGGCCAACCCTTGATTTGTGATATAAGTAATGATGACTGATTCAGCATCACCAAGATGTTGGGTGGAGCGCAGGGGTTGGTTTTTAAAAGTCATATCGCGATGGGATGATAAGGCATCTCTCTGAATGGCGCTAATGCAAGCGGGCCTGTGGCCATCTTGAGTCCCCCTCTGTTGTGCGGATGGTGCGCTGCCACTGCCATCTGTTTCAAATCCGTTCCATTCCCTCATGCATTGGCCAGCCCATGGATGTATCATTCGGCAAGCTCGTACATGTCCATCCCTTCGTCTGTGTGAGTGCGCGTGTGTGTGTGTGTGTGTGTGTGCATGTGTATGCGTGTGTGTGTGTGTGTGTGTAAAGGGGGGGCTTTACTCTTCGCCAAAATGTTACTGTATGTCTAATATCGCACGGACAACAACTGCGTGAAAACTTTATTCATCACACACTTTTCACCGACATCAAAAACCATTTCCGCTTGGTTTAATTGCATCTACAACGTACTCGGTTTGCCGCCAATGTTTTGAAGGTTACTATGAAATTACAGGGCGACGCTGCCGCTACATGCAACGCCACACGCCTCCATAAACCTTGGGGTTGATCGAAGTGAGGAAACGCACGGTGGAGTATTATGTAAATGTGAGGCGAGGGAAGTGTATTTCAGGAAGGAAAAAAAAACACTTTATTTATGTGTCCTACATCTCAAGTTCTATTTCAATCATCCTGCACCCCCCACCTCCTTCGACACTATTGCGTCCCTCGCTCCCCCCCTCCTTTTGAGAAAAGGGACCGGCAGCTTCGCTTCGGGGCAGTCTGGTCCTCCTGTGACTGACACCCTCCACTGATGCCCCCCACAAGGATGCTTCCCATACAACCTGGGGGGTAGTGTGTAGAATTAGCTTTAAAAGTAGGACACAGATAATTGTGTGGACAAGAAAGTGTATCACTCCTCTGTCATGTTCAGGTTCCTGCCACTCAGCCTCATAAGGCTAATCCAGAGGAACTAGCTCACGCTGCAGGGGCACGACAGCTCTGCTTTTTGGACTTATACGTCTGCACTGGGACGTACAGTACATGCTAATGCACTCCTCAGCCTTTGGCAGCTCCATGTAATTAATATGTATGAAAGGTACAAAAAAGGAGGAGAGGGAGAGAGCGAGAAAGAGTCAGGCGGCGGGGTTTGATTCATTGTTCCTCCGCATCGGCTTTATCGTATTAATAACGAGCAGGATTAAGAAGGTCAGATCTGACCCGGTAAACATGTCTCAGAAGTGCTGTTGACAGTCAAAAGACAGTAAGCATCCGCAAACTGGCGTAGATATAAATTACTCACGCTGCACAGATCTGACAAAGGTGCTCGGATTCCATTAATTACACGCAGACAGGCTCCCATTTATAAAAATGGTGAAAAGTCATGTTTTCTGCAATGTGGCCTATTTTAAAAGTGCATGTGTGGGAATAGAGAATAGATTCCAGGAGCCTGCTGGGTGGAGGTATGGCTCACAAGCAGCTCCGCGCTCTCGTCTCACTTGGCTGGGAAGGAGGGAACATTTTCAAGAATCCTCACTCCAGCTTGATTTCCATTACACTCTGTCTCCAATGTGCTTATCATGTAAAGATCTGCGGTTTTATTAGCCATGAAAAGGATCCGTATATTTTTATGCTAGAAGCTATTAAATGTAATGAAAGGGGAACACCCCTCGGTGCATGACAATTCTCCAGATTTTAGCTGCACTGCAGAATATAGCCCATACAAGGCCATGGGGTCCATTTTTATCTTTTGATTCTTGCATTAACCTTCCATTAAAAATTATCTATGTTATCATCCCCCTCAATTTAGTCTAATAAATCCCAGTTTTATGAGCCATCTTGGAGGAGAATTATCATGATGTTATAGTTTAAGTAACATATGTTGCAATTTAGTGACATCCGCTGAATTTGATGTGGCATCAGCCATCCATCCACATCACCATCATCATCATCATCATCATTATCCTTCTGTGGCATGAAATTCCCCTCAATAATTCGCCTTTGAATTTTGGTGATCAAGCAGCACATGGAGCCAGAAATTAACAGCTTGCTGCTGAGCAAGGAACATGACTGGTGTAGAAATGAAGGAAATCTTTCTGCTCATTACAAATAGACAAAATAAGGAAGGATTCGGACTTAGTCTTGATGCATATGCATCTTAATTTGTGTCTTTTTTATTTATTTATGTTATGATAGTTTTAAAGGGGACTTTTGTCATGGGAAATCTTTTTTCTTTCTTTTAAACAAATAGTATTTGTGGTCCAAAATAGGTAGGAATGTTGGTCTTTATTAATCAAACATGCGAAGCTAGAGTATTTCTACATAAAGTGTCTGCAAGTGTTATATTTAGTTATTTGGATTTTTATGTTAATGCATTAATTTATTTGTCAAATGTTGATGTCGTACCTGCCCACACGTTGTATTCTCTCTGAAAGGTAAATAATATATAAGGGAACATGGTCCTCTCCTTTCTAAAAATAAGACATTATGATTTGTAATTACCTGAGTGTCGTATGATTTGTTGGTAGATTCTAATTAAAAGGATGAAAAGGTCCTGCTGTGGCACAGAGGCATGTAAAGTTTGAATGCAAATGATAAAATTCATATAATCGGTGAGTTAGAATACATAAACAGTTCATGATTTAAACATCACTTCTATCAAAGCCACATATGTTTTCAGGAGGCATTGACGTCAGACACTGTGGCAATAGATGAAAGTAATATCATGTAGAGTGAGACACTTCATGCTGTATAACGTCGTCTTTCAAGGTTTAGTGCAAGAAAGTCAGGTTATTATTTTTAAGATCTCTTTCCTTGGTTACAAATCGGGCGATGAAATACCCACTGACATGGTGTACTATACAGTATATATACACCACTCTAAAGCGCAGTAAAACTATTCAGTATTATGTATCTCTATGTTCCTGTCATTTCTTACAATCTATCATTATGAGGCTTTTTGATCACTCCACTGTATTGAGAGCAATTAGGTTTGTGCAGTCCTAACTAGTATTCTTGTGTTTAGTAATTGAAATGGACAATGGCCAGAGATAAATCATCACAACAAACCCAGAATGTAATTTAAAAGCTAAGGTGATTCTAAATGAAGTCAACACAACATAAGCACAGTACGAATCCTTTCAAGGTCTCTTGTTTCAGGTTCTATTCATATTATTACAGCATATTATCATAAACAATCACTACAGACCTGCCGCTCCCATGTGAAGCACAAGACATCCCACACATAAATATGCTCAGTATAAATTAACAATCCCTGCATTTACGGAGGAAGAGGTCTTAAACTCTTCATAAAATGTTTATTTTTAATACACCAAATTGAATGTCTAAATTGAATTGCACTGCGAACGCTCTGAGAGACACAGTACACTTCATATTTATTAGCTTGTGTAGGCATGTTTTTCACAATGTTAACATTTAAACCAGAAGAACAAAAAATAATTAAAAAAAAGTATTTTGGGACTCCAATCAAGGTGTACGAAAAAATGATCAGTCAAATTTGAACCTGTAAGCAATGCAGGTCTGAATATACATCTGATGAATGAAATTTCAATGTTGGTAATTTCGCATTAAATATTTTAGGGCCCCACGGGAAAAAATATGTCAGTTAGAATTTTGCAAGGACAAAGTTGTAATTGTAACTGTTTAGACACCATCAAACAAAAGAAAAACATTATGGCATTTCACACACAAAACATTGAATGTTTGCTGGGACAGGTTCCCTGCCGCCCTACGCATTGACTTGTATAAGAAATTCACCCTTCACAGCTCACGCCTCCGAATCATACACCTGTTTGGTTTCAGTGTGCCAGTTTTCCTCACTCGCTGTCTGCGCAGCCATGTGAACACAGTGCAGGTTGACCACAAGGTTGCCCTCAGGCCCCTCAATGGGTCCGTAGCCCGCCTGGCAAGCTGGTTGGGTGGCGTGTATGAGGAGAAAAGAGGAAAGGAAGGAGGGCAAATTTAAAATATAAAAATCTGCCCTTTCTCTGGCTGAGTAAGCAAATTAAGGAAAGCTGAATTTACAAGTGGCATGCGCCGCGTTCTTTTCATTTTACTGCACTAAGAGGCTTTCCTTTTTAGTAAATACAGAGCCTACAAAGATAATTGTATAGGTACTCTATGCAGAAATAGCTGAAACATGTTGCTAAACAGATGAGACAAACTATTTCAATACGTTTTTTGTTTTTTTTTAACAAAAGCCTACAATGAAAATAATCCTGAAAAAAATGCAGTCATGAAAATGCTCCCTGTCAATATAGAAAGAGTATTAAGGCGTTGCAGATACCTATCGAATCTGAACCCTTCACAAAAATACAAAGAAAAGAACTAGTCACGTGTACACACAATAACACGGAGAACTCATTGGAGAGCAACACAGAAAAAAGTGTTAAAATTTAGAACTGGAACACTACTTGTAAGTCACAGGAAAAACAGTGTGGCCAGCCAACATTGACACCATGCTTCCTATCTGTCTGTTTACGCCACAGTCATATTGGCAGCTATCCACATTTTTAGCCACATTTGGAAGCGGCCTTGTTCCCATCTAAGCAAATCAGATTCTTAGCTTTATTTTTACTCATTCTACAGCCACGGCAGTTTGAAGACAAATGTGAGATGAAGCATCAAAGAAACATTCCAGTTCAAGCAGGCCATGGGTGAGGAACCAGACCAAGCACGGTTCTTATGATGACAAAAACGTTTGGATACATTTTTCCCTCACCTGGATTCAGGTCACTGGGGTCTGCTTCCAGAGTTAGAGCTGTCACCTCAACCCAACCAAACATCCACTAGGCCTGGGAAAGGGGCAAAGAGGGTAGAGACAATTTCGCAATAATAAATGCTATTGTTAGTGTTTTTATAGAATCATAATGTGCCCTGTTCAAATTGTTACTCTTGCAGTTGTCTGCATCCTCAATGTTGTAAAAAAAAATAAATAAATAAATATATATATATATATATATATATATATATACACTTAGCAGAGAACAAAACATTTAAACTATTGATCCATATATCTATTTTCTATTGTGACTTACCTAGCGATTCCACTGGATGCGTCTCTGGGAATGTGTGAAGCTGCATGGTGCATCGCGGTGGACCGGACACGCATGCGGTGGACCGGACACGCATGCAGTGGGCGCGGGTGTGCAGAGTCGTAACGCATATGGACCGCAGCGGAGAGGAGTTAGTGGAATCACCGGGTTATCCTCACTCAGGTTGCAGGCTTTTGTCAGCCAATTACAGGGCACACGGGGACGAAAAACCATTCACGCACCCAATCACTCCTCAGGATAATCTGGAGTCTCCAATTTACCTGCCATGCATGTCTTTGGAGTGTGAGAGGAAGGCAGATACATTTAAACACAAAATCAACTAATATGAGGTATATATATATGCCAATATATATATATGCCAGTGATGATCGCTTTGTTTGGATATTATTCTGTTACTTTACACAAATGGAAATAGAGCATGAACATGAAGCCAAAGACTGGCTCAGCCCGTGGATTCTTTTATACCCTTTCACATCGGTATAGTAAAATTCATAGAGTAAATATGACTCTAATCGAGGAAAATGTTAGCCTGAAAATACAATATTTAGTTCCAGTCTAAACAGAGTAACATTTACATTAGGAAGAGAGTAAAATATTCAGATCAAAATGTACTCAAAGTGATGTATTAATTGGACTCCAAATGATTCAAATCAACTTTTATTTGGTGAGAAGATAACTTACTTAAACCTCTTTGCAATGACGAGAGACTAATGTGCATGTATTTTATTTTGCTATTTTAGAAGGGTAGCGAACAAGATAGATGTGATGTGATGTGAGTTGGAAGTTACACACTAGTTCGCACTACCTTGTCCTGACAATATCCTACAGTATCAGTGTTAGAATAATTATTGTTAGAATAGTTATAGATATAGTGATTATACATTTGCTACAAAATATTAATGCTCGCAATGAAGAAATGCTTTGCTGCGTGAATGAATAAACACATACTGAATGATAATAATGAATGAATAAAACTGCTGATGTACTGCTAGGTATGTTGATGGTACGCTGGGAGAATGAGTGCACTGTTTGTGGGAAAAGAACTGTCTCGTCATTGTTTTCTTTCAAGCAGAAGGAAGGCCGCTCAAGCCCGCCAGTCGGAGCGTTCCCACACCTGTGACTCTTATCGATGTTTTTGCTATGCATTATCAGAATGTTTCGCTACGTATTTTTTCATACATGCATTAGTTTCTCACCCACATGCTCACACATAGAAGGACAAGTACACAATGTCCCGGCCATAGACTTGCGTTTTTCCCTGCCCCTTGAGGGCCGGGACCTTCATGTAGTTAGGGATCTCTGTAACAAATAAAAGTAAGGGGAGTCGGAGAGATTGGCAGAGCGCAGTAGAATTGTCCTTGGCCGGTTCCTCTTCGCTCCCCTCATGCATGAGTTGGGAAGATTGCCTTGTCTCCTTTTTTGTGTACAATTTCTTACAAATGTCTGACAAATGAACCTGACAATCAGTAAGGAAAAAAGAACAGCATGTACAGAAGTGGGCTACATTTAATTGGGAGGTAACTGTCTTTTTGCAATAAGCGGACCCCTGTTGCCTGCCCTGTCACCCCATGACCCCAGTTATGTTGTCACAGTAGCAGTATTTCATTTGTAAGGTCTTGGGCTACCTTACAGGACGGTCATGGTTGTAGTTGCACTGAGGACAAATAAAAATTGGAGCTATGGGTGAGATGGCCTTCTGGTCCATTGGTTAAGGTATAGTGTATTAATGACACACCATACATTACCTCTGAAAATGTATACTTCCAACAATAAAGCTCCTGTCTCATTTTGTTTAGTTGTTTCGGGTTTTGCTATCAACAGATAGGTGTTTGTTTGCACAGTGCAATGATCACAGAATCAAAAACAAACCTCCCTGTTTGAGGTATACAGTGATGAAAAAAAGAACAAAAAAATGTGACTTTTAGAATAGTTTCATAAATAACATGTACTCGTAGGTAATGATGAGTATGTCAACAAGTGTTTGTCATTCAACCTCTTTTGAGGTCATCGCAGTCATACATTAAGTCCAAAATATAAAAATCATTTACCTGAAAAACAAATGGTTACGTGGATGTTTTTGCTTTCATTTGTGCAATTTTATTTATGTTCATCATTTACCTTCCAATTTTTGAATAACAAAACAGCTTTAAGTCTCAGTTTACCATCCTTGGCAAGCGAACGAGGTAATTAAGTTTATAAAGACACCAACAGTTGGTACGCTTCAACGGATTCCGTTTTGATCTCGGAAACTGTATTGTTTTTTTGTTGTTTTGTACTTAGTTTTAATTTTCACTCATCGTTTGATGGCTGCAAATGACATCTCACTGCACACAGCTGCAAATAAAGCGAAGCTCCTGTCTGAGAGCATCTCAATTCTTCGTCAAGCTGAGAGACAGTTACAACCTGTTTTCCTAATTAAGTTGTGCAACTTTTTGAGTGAAATCCAACAAAAGAATTGATAACATATTGTGTTTGCAATACACATCGGAGAAGTATCTTCACTTCAGTGTGCTGATAGAACATGACTGCGAAGAGAGTACATCCTCAAGCCCATCTCATCCGCACGACGACTCCTCTTAGCCCTTTCACCCACCTGTGCAGGATGTGACACATGCAGGGACAGGGATCACAAAGTTTTGCTCCATTTATCACAGTGCCACAACCTGAGAATGATTTAAAATGGCCAAAGTTTAAGGTTACAATGACAAAACGAAGATGATTTTCTCCCAAGTTAGAAAGAGGAAACACAAAGCAGCTGCGAACCTGCTTGTGCTTAGAGCACCTTAATGAGAGGCGTCGGAATGACTTGGGCTCCCTGCAGGGTGATCGACGGACAAACCTAATTCGGACAAAATTCCCCTTTCCCATACAATTAGCTACATTGAGTGGTAAGAGGCCAAGCATGACCAAAGAGATCCTTTTTGCCATTTGAGTATTACACTGCAGCTTCTTGGTAGGAAAAAAGCAGCAACAAGATGGTCAGCAGTTGGTAATTAAAATGCAATTTCTGCTGCTGTGCCCCCTAGAGTGGAGGTGGCAGCGGACTCACCCAGGAGCCTCGGGGCGAGAGGTTCCACCTGCACTAGCGCACCACCTGCGCCACCACTGCCTCCCTTCATTAAGCCTGGCATTTATACTAGTGTCTGGCCACCCCCACCTCAAGCAGTCCGAGTATGGTCTTTACGGGCCCTCGTAAGGCAGCGCTTTATTAGAATTAATGTGGCACTTCAGAGGAGAGTGTCAATGCGCTGTGTACCGGGGTGCCAGGAGAAAGAGTCCCCAGTTCTCCTCTGTCAGATTGAATAAAGCCGCCAGCTCCAGCCCCGAGCTGAGATGAGTGTGGACAGCTGATGACAGAATGGTTTTCCGGATCCGAGGGAAAAGTAAGTATTCTTTATTGAATCTTGGTTTCTTGTTTACAGGATGAGCTGTGTTATTTTTCTTGGGCGCTAATCAAAGTCTGCTCGTTAAACATGGCGTTAAGCGTTTACCAATAAAAAGGACTCTGGCAGAGCTCAGCGGAAATAACTTTTTTTCAAACAAGTATGTTTTTTAGTCACGGTTCATATTTACCAAGTGGCCATCCTTACTTACAATGATTAAGTCAAATCATTGTCAGGATGATCCCTGTCTAACTAACTAACTAACTAACTAACAGAAAACACCATTGTTTGTTGTTATAACCTCTGCCCTTTTAAGGATAACTTCCAGTACCATAAATCCCAGAATCACATAAATTTCTAGACCTAAACATAATTTAGGACAGCAGCCAACAGTCCACGTTTATGATTTCCAGGATCATCCCAGTTTGTTTGTTGTGGAGGAATTTCTTTGCATTTCATGAAATAGTCCCCTTCATTGCTTCCAAATAATGCAATGCATCATATTAATGCAAGCTGCCTCTCTCCTTTTACCTGTTGGTTTTCTATTAAGTCAGACAGAACTCGACATCCCAGGACTGATGACTTCAGGATAACATCATAAATCCCTTTAATATAGCTGAACTGTTTGCCTACTCAGCACCTGTAATAATGGGTAAATTCTGCATTGAGATTTGGGGCATAGTCTATTCTCTTTGTTAATCAATTATAATAAATCCCAGTTTATTGTTTGGCTGCAATTAAATTGAATTCTAAACTAAACACTCCACTGAAATGTATAAAAACTGTGTTTTTCATTCAAGTTTTTTTTTTTACTTTTTAAATAATGAAATTAATGAGAAAAAATACATCTTACACACATGTAAAAGCTAAATCCGATGGTGCTTATTTTGTGCCTTTGTTTGGGGCATGCATCACTGTAGAAAATGTACATTTTCATTTTTGTCCCAGCGCAGGTTCAGTTGCACCAGTCTGAGCATACTTCCACTAATGTGATTAAAGCACTGCTGACTCACTGACAATTTGGTCACAGAAATTAGTGTGTTTTTAATATTTGTTTCAGTGTTAGTCTAGTTCTGCATGTTTGTGAATTCAGTAGACAGTGTGGCCTGCTGAGCTTTCCGAACACAGTGGGACTTGTCCCATGGTGAAACTGCAGATTTGACAACAAAAAATAGACTGCATAAAAGAGGTGGTCTAGTAGCACTTTTAACGTGATTTGGGGGGATTAGACAGATGCTCAGTCAAACATATTATGTGCCTCGCATTATGTATAGGTGGCACGTGTGTTGCCAGGTTCCCTGAAATCTGCCAAATCTGCCAGAGCCTTCCGAAGGAAAAAAGAAATGGACACAGCCATGTTGCCGCAAAATGGCATGAAGATTCCTGTTTCCCCTTGCTTTTTTTTTGTTTTGTTTTTCTGTCTGTCATTTTCAAACAAGCAACGATGAAGGTTACACATTGGCTAACAGATTCGGAGAAACACTGCAAATGATATGGCTGGGACCGCCTGTATTTTTGCACCAGATTGGTTTGGTGGTTAGAGTCAAGCTGGGTTTATCATCTTAAACTGTTTCACAATCTGCATGAAAATACAAGTTAGAAATGTTTAATTTAAGAAAGTTCCAAATGAAATCCAAGGAAATAATTGGAATTGTATGCTACAACTTAAAATAACTCACATTTTAAATGGACTTGCATTTACATAGCATTTCTATACCGCACAACCATGAGATCCTACTTGCATGAACACACGCCAATGTCATGCACAGACTAGCGAGTCTCTTTCGCCTTTTAGTTAATTTTAGTTCAATTTGTGCAAAGTCAAGGAAAATTTGATGAGAAGAATTTCCACCCAAGCACGCATTTAGACAGTACTTTGCACTAAACTTGCGCTCCACATGAAAATAGGACCCTATGTGTTCAAATTGTGGTTGATGTGGTCTAATTTGTTATTTTTTTCAGGATGGATGCATCAGTGGGGGGCAACACTGAGGCTTCTTGTAGTCAGACAGCAGGGAAGGGCATTAAAGCTAGTTTGCATTTCTCAGAGACTCCAATTAAACACGAATAAGCCAATACAAGTTCTTGTCTCCAAACATGTTTTATGTGCTCTTGTGCAGCGTGAGGGAATTCTCTAGAATGTACTGTACATTTCTCTGCAGTTTGGCCATCTCTACTGCACGTCTCAGTTCATTAGTGTTATAAATGGAAAGCATTTTAGAGCCAGATGTACTTCTTAAGTCTTATTAGCTTCAGATGATGTTGTTTAAGGGGCATAAGAGGCTTCCAATTAAAAGCTGTAGAAAACTAAAACAAGTTTCTCCATTGTTTTTTCCAGAACAAATTGCAAATTTAGATAGCTCCGTGGCACAGTAAATAACACGTCCACCTCACAGTTCACGGGACCCGAGTTCAAATCCCCAACACTCCAAAAATATGCACGGCAGGTGAATTGGACATACTAAATTGTCCTTAGGTGTGATTGGGTGCATGAATGGTTGTTTGTCTCTGTGTGGACTGGGATTGGCTGGCGACCCGTTCAGGGTGTCCCCCGCTTACTGCCTGACGCCAGCTGGGATAGGCACCAGCAAGCCCATGACCTTTGTAGGCATAAGCGGCTCTAGAAAATGGATTGATGGATGCAACTGCAAATTTTTCAAGCAATAGGCCAAAGCCTTTGCTTCTTTCCAGGATCACTTAAAGAAGATTATGTGGAAATGATAAATATTTGGAAAGGATAGAAGGATAGCAATTGAGTGAGAGTGAGTGTATTCCACCATTTAGACAGTCTACCTCAGAAAATGAAATATTGACAGAGATTTTGGCTGAGTGCTGATTGAGAGGGAGAGAAAGTCAGCAGTGTTTTAGTCCACAGTAGCTCATCAACATACTCCTCATCAGGGGCAAAACATTTGCTCCAAAGATGCTGAAGCACTTTTATTCCAAGAAATCGTTTGTCCGGGGCATGCATCACTCCATACACGATGCTTGAATTAAATTGAAACAAACATATACGGTATATAAATATACATACGTTTTCATCACTTCACTGCAGCGCATGATGCACTGCAACACTCCCACGCTCATTCCTAACATGGAGTCTGAAGAAGTCTAGCAGCTTTAATACACAATCTTATTCAAATGGAGGTCCTTCTGCATAATACTAAACCACTGCTTGGTTCATGAGGGAACACTGTATTGCAGAGAGACACAACGTCAATATGAAGATTTCCTGCACGTCAAACAGACAAGTTGACTGTAATCGCACATGCCACGGGCACTCCACCTGACCAAACGTGGGAGCAAAGTTTACACTTGTAATTTCAATACATTCCAACAGCGCTCTGTTTTTTCCTCGCCGTCTTTTCCTCTCACTCTTGTGTGAGGTGGAGACTGCTTGCCGGCACAGTCAACAGCTTGGACAAGACAGACCAGACAGTCAGCTCACGGGCACTCCTAAAAGACATGTAATTGGTTCCCGGTGCAACATCAACATCAGAATAATAATTATCACCGCAACTTTCCACTTTTTGCTGTTTTAAATTGGATGAAATTTAAAATCAAATTTGCACATAAATTGTGAAAGATGAAAAGATGATGTGGAGTTGTTCCCTCAAAACAATTTAAAAAGAAAACACAAACTATGATTAAATAAAAAAAAAAAAAATACATGCAGGATCTTGTGTTTACAATCTGGAGTTCTAACAAAATGACCATCTTCAGCAACACAGTCATACTCATATATGTGAATCGAGCGTACAAAGCAGATCCAGGACTTGGTGAAGATCTTATAATTTGTCTCCGGAGAAGAATACTCAGTGCCTTGATTTCTTGCTGCACCAGTATTGTGAATCACAAATTGAAACTGTAAGACTCTTGGGTCACTATTTATTCCTGGGCTGCCCCAGAAGAAAGGTTTCATCATCGTTTAGGCTCCTTACCGTGTGCTTGAATCATGGACTTTAGTGGTGTGGCGAAAACGTTAGTGATTCAGGGCGATACGGAGACCAAGTACAGTGCCTGACTGACAGCTGCTGGAGCACCTGAGCAAAAACACACAACATAAAGTTTGTCCCCTGGTCAGATTGAACAACCCTGGGGAGTCCAAACAGCTCGAGCTGTAATTGTGCGTAACGGAATAGCTTCGGGGAAGTGTGTTGCGGCGCGCATAAGGGTCAACAAATACTGATGCGGGGAAGTGGGCCAACACAATCTATCAAGATTCGCTCAAATGGCTCACCAATTGTAGGAGTGGGATGCAAGACATGATTTTTGGCTTAAGTTAACCAGCAGCTTGGCAAACGTGCCATGTTTTACATTGTTGTCCAACAGACCAATGAATACCAAAAAATGCATTAACACTCAGTCAAGCGTTTTTTTTCTAGCTTCCATGTGACCGGCGTGGCAAAATGCAAAAATTGTCGTTCTAGTCAATTGGCATTTTGGAGTATGGTTTTGGAGTATTGTAATATATGCAGATCTTTCCTTTGTCTTGAGGTTTGAACTCTTTATGGAACATTTAATAACTGGTACTTGCTGCGAAAATGAAAAGCTACAAAACGTATGCCAAATGTGCTGTGAGAACGATATAATTCACAGCTGTTCCTGTGGTCAACATTGAGTGAAAACCTTATTTAACCAAATGCCATCAACTTGGTATATTTTTTTCAATAAACTATAATAGTGTCTCAAATTCATATTCACTTTTTATCTAAATATTTTAGCGTATTTAAGCGTAGCCGTCATCTGTTACAGAATAAAAGTCATTTTAATTTGTTGTGGCATTTTGGAAAACAAAAACTACTGTAATGCGGCACTAATTTAGCTTTGACCGTCAGCTTCTTTTCCGGCTGTCTTTCACTTTCGAGCGAATCCACTAAATTGGGTCTTCCTTCGCCGCGGTATAGGCAGGGGACAAAGCTCCTCGGCTTCCCCCAGCACAGGTAGGCGCCCGAGGCCGAGTCGCGCCGCACTTCCCATCCTTTTCCAGACCTGTCACTATTCATTCCTGGGCTGCCCTTCTCCTCGCGCCGCAACCTCAACAGGGGCATCGCTCATGATAGAAAACAATGAGCGTGATTTGTGAACTCTCTGCGTCTTTGTAATTTCATCAGTGTAATGGGATTATATTTCAAATCACCAGTCCTTTGTTCATTATGCGGTTAAACTCCTCTGACAGGCAAAAACTTAAATAAAATGTGCATGTCAACCCTGGTTGACTCTGGCTGCTCTCGCACTTGATTAGACAAACAGCGCACCGGGGCTGCGGAACCAGGGAAATAATGTGCTCATTTATTCATTTTTCAGACAAGTCACAATAGATTTTTAACGACCAGTGTCTGACCTCCCTAGGTACTTCGCGCTTAGGGGGGTTAATAAAGCCTAACGCTGGAGCGCCAAGGCGAGGAGCGCACCGAGGAGACGCCTGTGATGAAATAAAGACAGGACCGAATCAAGAGTCTCCCAATGCCCGCTCCAGCCCCGGAGAGAGGAGGAGGGGGTGACGGCGGCGGAGTCGGGGTTGAGGCTGAAGAAAGAGGCTGGTATTCCACTTAGAATCCAATTCCACAAGTCTCGGTGGGACAATTAAGCTGGGAGGAAGAAGTAGACTTTTCTCAATGCGCTGGGGCGTACATATTAGACGCTACAAGCGTGGCCGTACTCCCGCCCGCAAAAGAGTTTGCAAAGATTTCAACGAGAAAGCTTCTCAAGACATTTGTTGCCATTTTTTTGAACACAGGCAGAAATGTCTGCAAATTGATGTCACAGATCCTCTCTGTATCAAGAGACTTTAAGTATATTTTTTACACCCCGCTGTTAGAGTTTTTTTCTTTTAAACCTGTGTTTGCGGGGCTATTACGTGCACAGCCAGTAGGCTTTAGATGCATGGTATCTTGGGAAAATGTCACAAGTTTGTGAGCGGCCGCGGCACACAGTCAGAGACAGTGAGAGAGAGAGAGAGAGAGGGCGGCCTCTTGCAGATGTGCTGCCACTTCAAGCATCCGTCTTGTTTTCCTGCTTGGCTCATTGCTCTATTTGTCTGAATCGGTGTCATTTTTGCTCACTCAGGTCAGCAGCAATCCAAGCTCCTCTTTCATCAGAGCCACTTCACAATTGTAATGTGATGCATGTGGGATAGCGGGCAGCTCAACACAGTCCCTGTCACCGCTCACGCACGGTTGGGAAGAAAATGTATACGCCGCACGCTTTGATGATTCCGTGTCCTGTTTAAACCAGTAACTCCCAAATCTTTGCATGTCGTGATCATCATGTGTTAACACCCCCAAAGAATTTAAAATATCAAGTACCTGACAAAAGTTTAGAAAAGACCCTGCAATTGTGTGTGCGTGTTTTGCATTTAAAAATTACATAAGCAGTAGATTCATACTTAAAGGGACAATGTGTAAGATTTAGAAACATACACGTTAGCCTACCTAAAAGAGCGAGTGGCTCCGCAAATTAAAGCAACCAGGGTGAAGACACATGCACAAAAGACGTGTAAAGACACTCCAACAGAAAGTTAGGTAACAACACAAGGACAGTGTGTTTCATTAAAAATGAATACATTAAATGATTATAATTTCAAAAGCTTGCAAAAAAAATGTGTTCTTAACAACCAACGGTATGTTTTAAATATAATCGTAGGTCCAGTTATCATTAAATTATATTACATGGGGGGGCTGCCATGCTTTTTATAGCTACGGACAATTTTAAATGCAGCACCTCCTGCTGGCCGTAATGAAAAATGGTCTAAATCTTACACATTGTCCCTTTATATTAAACGCTTTGCACGCTTTGATTAAATGCTCAACTTTATGATGCTTAATGACCTGACTTGCATTTCACAGCTTTACGTTTTCAACTATTTAATGTGTTGAAGTGAAAATTTGAAAGTCTTTTCAAACTTTTGAGTGGTACTGTCTAAATCATACCAGCAATGACTTTTGATTTGTCAGTTTTTCTGTGTAGAAACAAGTCGAAATAGAAGTAATCTCTTCCATGGCCACCTGTTGGGGAGAGAGTATTTTTGTCGAGAGTTTTTTTTATTTATTTGTGGGGGGAAAAAAGCGTAACACAAAGGTGTAGAGATGTTTGCAGGAATTGCATGGCATCACATGTTCTTCCTCAGTATTATTATTGATAAAAGAAGTTAACCTTTGCGTCAAAAACAAATAATATCACTTCTTTTTGTGATTTATCACAAAAAGACTGTACAAAATCTGAACTATACAACCACAGGGGTCGACTCTATGAAGTTTCCTGTGTAAAAAAAGAGCGGGCAACAAAAGTAGACAATGTTTCATACTTTATTTCTGGTCTCTGCCTCATTTCCCTCCTTTCACTTGCTGCAGCTCTCTGTTGGGTGCCTCTTGGGAACAGAGAAAATTACATCCTACCTGATAATTAGCAAAGTTCAGAGCAAACTAAAATCTGCCTTGCTCTCCTATAGCTCCCAACACTGGCAGCTTTCTCTTAGCAACTAATTAATTCCGCCTCTGAGGTTTGCAGACAGCAATGGTCCTGGATGCTGCAACAGCAGAATTAAAAAACAAAGGAAAGAAGGATGAAATGAAGAGTAAGTGTTTTTTTTTAATGTTTTTTTCCGTTTCATCTTTTTATACTCCCAAATAAATTTGACAATGGTATTCCTGGAGGGAGTATTATTATTTCACACATGGATGCATTCTTCAAATAGAAATAACAGAGTTTGGCTGCCATTAGACAAGATAGCAAATAGCAAAGCTCTCTCCGTCCATAATGTTCTTTAATTATTATAATGTCATCATCCATATCCGGCAATGTTGCATGAAAAAGGAACAGAAGAGCCCAGTCAGTATTAAATGCAAATCACTAATCTCCCTTCGCTGCAAAAAAAGAATGCTCAGATGGCATTATTGGTTATGTTCTCTGCCCGGTTGCGAATCCTATTTTCAAGTCAACTTGTACTGTATGCTCACAGTTTGAAGTTGGATAAACAGTAAATTACTATGTATGTACAAAATAAATGAAGAAATTGTCGTGTGCGCCAGGGCACGTGGGCTCAAAAGCAGCATCTTTTCAAGTGAGTTTAGAAAGATTTAGTCACACAAGTAAGCAGCATGTTTATTTTGTAAATATTAGGAGAGTATGGACAACAATGGTGCATTAGCTTGTGGGATATGGATAACGTGCTAGCCTTGCAGTGAAAAGGATCCAAATTCAAAGCTCATCATGGTTTTTTTTTGTGTTGTGTTTGCACATTTCCATACTGCTTTCCTGCTTTTTTTTCTTGCTGTTCCAGCTTCCTCGCACCTTCCAAATACATTCATGTCACAATAATTGGAAAATAAATTTCTCACAGTGTGAGGGAGAATGTTTATCTTCTGTTTACATGCCCTGCTTAAACTACTTTGAAACGGTCTCAAAACCTCACATTTGCCTCTAGCATTTTGAACGGGACATGAAATGTTAGGGCTTCGCTTGATCAGAATCAGACTGCTCTATGGAACGTATGCTCATGAAGGCAGAGATGTGCAGTGCCACATTACAGTTAGCCTTCATTTACCTTTTTGGATAAATTACCTATAAAAGTAGTTTCTCTTTTCTTAGAGTATTTATTTTAATAAGCAATAGCACTTTTATTCTGTTACATAGAGCAACAATCTGCTCGCCACTTTTTATATGTACTTACTTTATCGTTTTTTGTTTTGTTTTGAGAGCTATTTGTTGAGGTTCGGCAGAGAACCGTGTGCCTTGAGTCATATGATCGTTTCACTAAACCAGTGCTTCTCAAACAGTGGGGTGGGCCACCCTGAGGGGGGGGGGGGGGGGGGGGGGTCACAGAAGGTGATGCCGGGGGGGGTGACCTCAAGGAAAAGGCTTTGTTTTTGGCATTTGTAATTGTAATAATATTGGAGGTTTTTTTTTTTTTTTTTTTTTTTTTTTTTTTTAATTTTAGGCATTTTGATGCACCCGGTTATTTTTTTAAGTCTTAGATTAAACTGTAACCCGTTTAAACACTGTGAAAAAGAATTAACAGCTGTTGAAAGTTGAAAGTTAAATCGCTTTTACTTGTGTTAATTTTAAAGAGGATACTAGAAAATAATCTTATTTCTAGTCAGTGCGTTGAGTGGGCTGTGGTGGGGCTTGGCAAAATATAATTGAGAAGCACAGCACTCAACCAACGTTACCATGAACTATGTTTTGACTCTAGTTCACCAGTTCACTCATTTGACATAGACATTTCTGTTTTTTAACCTGATGCAGTCCATTTCTAACAAATGTCACATTACCAATGAAGGAACTTATCTTACAAACTTCTTCTCATTCCTAATTTTGTTCTGTAATTAAATTAGATTTGGTTTCACACTAACACTGTGTAAATATCATTTTCACATTTTCGTTAGAATACATTGGACAGCATGCTCAAAAAAGCTAAACCTAAAAGATATCAATTTGCAGTACTATAAAAGTAGAGATTGCTACTTTGCTATTAGCGAATAATGAATGCGGTAAGGGAAAAAATTATTTGTTTTAATTACATTTGTTTTAACCTGTTTATCCTATTGTTTGACCGCTCAAGGCATATCAGCACTGGCTATTTTTCGGCATCACTTAATCAATTACTTTCTGTTTTTAGAAAAAAAAAAAAAAGCTTCTGTTTTACCTTTAATTATGAAGAGTTAAAACTTTAAGAACACATGAATTCAAAGTCTCTAATTAAATGTTATCGGAGGAAACAAAGGTAAATGTGTATGATTTGAGTGCAATAAAAACAGCAGCTAATTGTGATCTGTCATAAACCTTGAGTTAAACACTCGAGTACAAGTTGCTCATTAGAGACGCTGGGGCCACTGGGCGGCCGATGAGTGGCTGTGTAAAAGCTTTAAAAGGCAACTCAACAACCTCCTTGATAAGGCTGCGGGTTGCACCGAGGTTGTTTGTGATGTGCGAGCCATGAGAGACAGGGGAAGCGGGCAGTCATTATTTTCTCCACAATTACCTGAAGTCCTTGATAACGAGCAAAAAAAATGCCATATAATTAGAAAAACACCAGCGACACCATTATTGTCAGGAGAACGCGACGGTATAATGAAGCAATTATAAATGAGCCGCTTTGTGCTTGTCATTAATTTCTGCTTTTAAGGATGTGGAGATGAAGCATGGCTGAGCATCGGCGGCAAAACGAGCTCCAATGATGTTTTGGCTGGGTGAGGCTGGGGAAAACACCGAGCCGGTGATGAGTGCAGCAAGTCTCGTCCCCGGCGGACGTGCTGCACTTTAAACACGCTTTAAACACATTCTAGAACGTTAGTTCTAGTCGGAGTCCCTGGTCGGGATGCGTTTTGCAAAAATACTCCTGTGCGGCCGCATGACGCCGCGATCGAGTTGCCTCGTTACTGAAAGAATAATGTGGAGCAACTCAACATTATATCAGTTTTTTTATTTGTTTTTTTTTCCTTTATCAGACATACTGAAGCAATTATACTGAAGCTTTTTTTTTTTAGAATCAAAGAGTAAAATCCATAATTGACAACAAATGTACCTGCTGTGGAGCCCTGTTACCAAGTGGGAAACTAATTTTAGGTAAACCTTTGAATTTCAAAAGCACATTTTAGTTCCAAAACATTTGAGAAAAAAGTGTTCTAATACAAAGCCTCAGAACAGGGAGCCGTGTCTTGATTCATGCATGTTCTATTGGTGTTGCAATCCGTCAAAATATTGTTTTTTGCACATGTTCTTTGGCATGTCCAAACATCCTTCAAGGCCAATACATTTTTAACTGTGGCGTTTGCAGTGCTGGTTGACCTAACTGCATCACATATTTGGTAAGGTCTAATAATTGTATTTTTATTGGTAGTTCAATATCGTTGCAGCGAAATGTTTAATGTGATGGTGAAGCCTTCAACAACAATGTTGCGACCGGAGAGTGCGGATGGAGCTGACAAGCGATATGTCAGGAATGCACAGAATTGACTCGTGTGCTCCATCAAAAGCATCAAAAAGAGCAAAAGGGAGTCCAATGCCATTGAGTGAGTGAAGTCACTGCAAGCGGCATCCAGCGCGAGCACAAATCCAAAGACTGTCGTCCTCAATTAGAAACGCCGTCTTATTAATGGATCCTACATCGTACTTTATCATATTGTCTCGAGAAGGCGATTGTAAGGAAGGGGCAATTAGGACCTGGAAGCTGCGAGGTTGCCATTATTTTAGAATTTAATGACCACGCAACACAAAAGTAGATGTAGAAATGAGGGCTACAATGCTACAATTATGCATAATCTGGCAGATCTTACTGCACACCCCCCGCACACGCACTGTCCCCGCCTTGAATAAATTTACATGGAAATGCATGTCTGCCTAATTTATTCTGAAAAATTAGAATATACATTACAAATATATCCATGGACGACATCACCAACATGCGGTTAGAAATTTAATGGCCTGTTTTTCTTATATAAGAGGTTTTTGGATTAGTTTAGAGAGCCTCTTCTCCAGTCAAGTATTTTGGACAAGACAAATAATTAAAAATAGGTGAATGTGGTGATATGTCTATTAGAGTTATGTTTTAAAATACATATTTATTCATTCTGTAACATTTCTCTCATTGTATGCGTATGTGTGAGTTCCATGATGGACAGGAATTCTTATATATATGTTCTTGTCTGACTCTATAGCAGTTCTTCCCAAAAAGTGGGGCGTGATGCACCTGCTTATTTTTTTCTGTTTTAGACTAAGCTGTAAGCCATATAAACACTGTAAAAAACAATTAACAGTTGTTGAAAGTTGATTTATATTGCTTTTTTCCTGTGTTGGTGTTAAAAGAGATAGAGGTTTCCTTTTACAATTTTTATAGCTAATAATCTCATAGTCATAGGCGGTGAAGGACCAACAAGTCAAACTAAACTAAGCTCATCGATACATTTCCTGCAGCAAATATTTGAATGGCATCCTCCATTGGGGTCAGACGTCCAGCCACTTTTGTAAGCCTTCAAATTTCAAACAAAACAATCCATCTGATGAGGAAATAAGAATAGAGAATGAATTGCATCATGTCATCCTATATGTGGAAAAGTCTCTCTCACTCTCTCTCGCTCTCTATACACATATATATATATATATATATATATATATATATATATATATATATATATATATATATATATATATATATATATATATATATATATATATATAAAATCTCTTCGGTGTCCGTGTGTTTGCTTTTTTTCAGACAATTAAAAACTACAAGTCAGGAAAAAAAAGAAATTTTGATGATGTGAAAACCTGAAAAGGGAGAGCGGCGTAGCTTGATCCGCACCTATCGTACTAGGGTACCTGATACTAGGGTACTGCCTCTTCTTCTTTTCCAGTGACTTTATATATAGCGTGTGAGTGCGCGTGCGCGGGTGCGTGCGCGCATGTAAATATGCAGTAAAACCAAGCGTCATTTAGTAGTAGTGGCAAGATGCATGACTCTGGACACAACCCAAAAGCGGAGATTATTGACATGGATGCTCGGCCATTAATAAGCCGCTGTATCCTTTGTGTTCGGGGTCGCCGTCACCGCAGTTAAGTATAACTTGTCAAGGCTGCCGGAGCTGCACAATGCCTACCTCATGCATCTCCTGTCAGCAGGCATAATTCCTGGATGCTGGCCCGCCGCTGATTTCTGCATAAGTGATGCGAGCCTTCGAGTAGAGTTAGGGGCATGAGTCTGTTGCCATTGAGAGATGTTCATCATTCTTGATCTGGCTCTGTCAAGACCTGGTGTTTTAGTGCCTCTCACGATTAGGCGGAATTGACAGGCCAAGAAGGCAGTGAATAGCAAAAAATGTGAGGAACTAAAAGGGGGTGGTGTGGGCTGCAGGGTGAAGTGGAGTGTGGCCGCCATTTAATCTGCAATTTATCAGTTTAGGCTGCACCATGTAACATCAGGGAGATTACATTCCAGAGAGAAGGAGCTCTATCTCCCCCTCGTCCCCCTCCCCTATCTCCTCTCGCATGCCTCCTAATGTCGGCTGACGGCAGATTGTTCAGGACAAAGAGGGAGGACTGTCTTTATTGTCACCATCATTGTTTGTGAAACCCTTAATTAATATATAGCACTGTGGGCTCCTGTGTGAGAAAGTGCCCGTGCGGTATTCACACCAGACGGCCTCTTTTATAGAGGCTCTTGTCAGGAAGGAAAAGTTGAACAAGATTAACACGCGCCCGTTGTCGTATTTGGACACACACACGCACACGCCGCCATTGATGTCTGCCCATGACCTTGGACAACACTGATCACATCGGGCCAATAAATGCTTAATTGCCATTTTTCCGTAGGGCTGCTTTATTGATGGCGTTTCCAAAGTGATTAATATGAACCGCTAACAAGATGTTGCAGTCGGCTCTAAACAAAGCTGAGCGGGCATGTTGGAATGCATTGACTTTTTGGAATTTTGTGAATAGGCTGAATTCATCTAAAGGATTACAAACGAATCCCGATAGAAGCGTCGTCGCGACACGCATGCAATGTCATTGTCAAATTCATTAACATATTTCCCAGTCGCGCCACGCTAACCCATCACCGTATTTAAACGGGTCATAAAAAGGGTCACTGACTCCATAAGCTGTGTACCGACGTATGGCATCCTCTGAGAGGACAGAAGCAGCGATATGATAAGATACTAGCTTAAAGCAGGGAAGAGCCATAGCGCCTTGATATTAAAATGGTTCAGGAGTCAACTAGAACAAGTCAAGTGGCTGGAGGGCAAACCGAGGAGGAAGAAAGAGGAGGTCGTTCTTAAAAGCTATATTGGACTGTCAATGTTCCGATTGTAATATATCGAACGTTATAAAATGTGCCACCATTGATATGCCATCGGCCCTTTTTAAATCTGTGCCTAAAATGTGCAACTGTATCCTCGATGACACAACGGAGCCTGTGGACCACATGCCCGGCTCACCGGTGACAGACCGCACTTTCCTAGTTACCAGTCGTTAAAATGATCACCTCACTATGTAAACGCCACGAAAGATGTATAGAAATGGTGCAGCATGCAGGATTTATGGCTTTCTTACCTTGACACATCATTGACACAATCAGTACATCCACATAGGAGAATAGCATTTATTATTAGGGTCATTTTAATACATGTTCAATTGTATTTCTGACCCATCACATTATTTGGTAATCAACAGGTTAGCTCTGAGTATTTCAATGCAGATGATAATGTAGTCCCCCACCCCAAAAAAAAAAGTTTCACTCTTGTTAATCCGCACTGTTCCCCAAGGGATGTTTTGTACACAACAGCCTCGGCACTTAGGGACAGAGAACTTGATCCGTCCTGAAAGGCGGATTGAACTCACACAAGATGAAGACGTGACATCTTGGGCTTACTTGATGTCACCGATAGGACAGCTCACTTGTGGATGGGGCATGTTGCCAGCCAGCTCTCTCCGGGTCTCCGGTGTTGTCTCTGAACAGAGGCCAGTGACACAGACGACGTTCAGGGAAACCCGTCACCTGTTGCGCAAGGACGGGCTAATCATATGGGCGGGGGATGCATGACCGAGTGTGTGCGTGCTTGCGTGTGACTTGTCAGGGCAGCAGTCAGCGCTAAGCCTTGAATTCCAGCCCGGTGCCAGAGATGACCAACGTCGGTAGCCCCTCATCGAGCTAGATCATGACCACACTGTCCACTTGGAACACACGAAAGTCTTTGCGTTCTTGCAGCTATGTTCAAGTCAATCTGGCGTGAGCTTTATGACCGCACACGCATGCAAGGAAATAATCAAAGTTGTTAGCCTCGGGTTCAAACACTTGAAAATTGCCTCATTGTAACGCCAATGCATGTTTCAATCATGGAGGGAATTTACTGTGAAACGTATAGAAATGCATGAGTGAGGCTTGTATTAGTTGGAGGCTACACCTGTGCTTGTCAAGGCACTCAAGTATGCCGGATAATTGGCTGTTGATTGCTGCCATTAACAGTTGACGGCTAAGTGCATCTAATTCCCGTTCCATTTTCATGGTTCAATTTGATGTCGCCACCCACTCGTTTCTTCATAGGTGATTAGCTGTGCTGATAGTTTTTTTTTTTCCTTTGGTTTTTAATGATATAAGCACAATATGAAGAAAGAGCCATAGCACTGTAATTGACACATTTCCCTAATTGATATTTTTTGTCATGAGCAGTAAAAGAAAATATAGGTAGCGTCATTCATCCTCACGTTTCCCTTTTTAACGCTCAAATAAAGGATTGGTGCCAAAGGATGCAATATCTCTGGGAATGATGCGATAGCACGCTCATTTTCTTATTTACCGTACCTCCAAGCACGTACGGAACTATAGGTGATGTTTTGTTATGTTTTTTCTAAAGCTTTCCTTTTCCACTCGTTGCCTTGCCAGTTTAGCTCTACACAGAATTGCTGCTCACTGTTTGCATCTCTACAGCATCACCACCTCAGGGCGTCGGGAGGCGGCATCCCTTTGAGTTTTCATCTCCTCGTCTGGCTGCAGCCTTGCGGCTATTTCATTTTAGTTTTAATATGTGTATTTGACATTATGTTCATTTAGACCTCCCTCTTCCTCTGCCTCCTGTATCCCTAATTTAATTGACGTGCTTTTGCCTTATGTTGTTTGTTTTGTCCTTTGTGATGAGATTGGGCCACCACCAGCATTATCCGCGTGGTGGATTGGGGCCAGTTTTTAAAAGGCTTTCACTTGCTTCCTTTGATAGTTCAGGAGCATTCTAGTAACCTTACTAGAATGCTCCTGAACTATCAAACTTTATATTGCAATTTGATCGTTTGCACTGTTTTCCTTTATCTCATCTTTTATTCAGGTTCTACTGCTATTGTTTGAGTCATTTTCTTATTTTATTTTGCCTTGATTATTCCTTCCTTCCTTGCTTCCTTCCTTCCTGCTTCCTTGCTTGCTTCCTTCCTTCCTGCTTCCTTCCTTCCTTCCTTCTTTCCTTCATTCATTCATTCATTCATTCATTCATTCATTCATTCATTCATTCATTCCGGTAGTTCTTCTACCACAATCACATTCCGACCACTTCATTTGCTTTTGCACTTTCTTCAAAGCACCTTCACGCTGTCAATATTTTCATTTGGCTTTTGCTCACCATTCATTCTGGTGGCACCACTACTACTTAATTGTAATTGTCACGTTTTAATTTGTTATTTGAATTTTGCTCTTTATCATCCTTCATTTAAACTGTTGTTCTATACTACAATTGTTTGTGTGCCTTGCTCAAAGCATTACATACATGATTACCTTGTCATTTGAATTTAAATATTTTTGTTTTGCTCTTTTCCTCCTTAACACACAACTCTTTTTTGAGTTCCTTTACCACAGACATACAGTGCATATTGATGAGAAAAAATAAATAAATATATATATATATATATATATATATATATATATATATATATATATATATATATATATGCTTCAAATGTCACGTAGTTGTGAATGGTGTTGTTCTTTGTCTTGAGCTGCTCCGAGATCTACTCGACCGTGCTGACGAATGGTGTGTCTGCCATCTGCAGGCATTAAGTGGAACTGAAGAATTGGGGTTGACCATTTTACAACTTTGAAATGAACATCCAAGAATATATGCTTTGCCTTAAAAGAACACCTCCCAATATTTCGTTCTTATTTTAACCAATATAAGTATGAAAAATATAACTGTTGATTGGATGTAGCACCCTGTTGTGTTCCCCATCACTTTAAGTTGGACTTCTAAGAATGCCTTAAAGTTCTTCCTCCCTCCCTCTCTCCCTCACTCACTCGGGCCTACGGACATATTAAGACATGCACATTTGATTTTTTGTTTTGTTTTATAAATACCTTTCGAGAAAAATAAATTGAATTGTATGTGATCTTATTCTCCATATCTTTGAGTCAAAATTCCAGTCATCTCCATGAATGGCCATCACCTTTAAACGAACCACAGACCTGAAGCATTAATAAAACATTGCAGCTCAGCCTCAACTAGTGATTTAACCTTGTGGTGTAACGCGTGGAGACAAAACAGCAGGCCTCTCTGTATCCTTGAACAGTTTCCGTCAAAAAGATCAAATCTCCAAAATCAAGCCACTGGTCTGTGCAACTAATTAACTTCCACCCCCAAAATTTGAATTTAAATGAGCAATTTCTAGATATCATCAGGGGATAGATAACACCCTGCAAAGAAGTTTATGATGGGGGGGGGGGGGGTCAGTATTAGGGAAGGCAATCGGTGAAGTAAGGAGGGGAGATCTCCAATTACAATTTGCCGAACACTTGTCAGCAGTAATGAAATGTTTGCAGAGGGCTTGCTATTTGTGGCCGCTAGATTGGATGCTGCTGCTCCACTGCCCCCACTAACAATTATATTCCATGCATAATTTCCCTGCCATCTATTCTATTGTGCAAAGCGGCATAGCCCAGATGTACCTACAACTGTTCAAGTCACTGAATAATACAACGCTAATGTGCATGAGGAGTAGTTGTGATTGATACATGACAGAAGTAATGTGTCACGCGGTATGGATGAGGGGAAAACATTTTATTTTCTAAAGAATTACATAACGTATTAATCACAGTAAAGACAAACTGACTGTCCCTGCATGTCATAGATGAGCAAGCTTACGTTTAAAATTAGATGCAAGGTGTTTTTCTTGTCTCTCTGCTCAGCCATTGAGCGCTATTGCAAACCAAGCAGAGCAATAAAGCTTTAAGGAACAAGAGTTAAAAAGATGGTTGGGTAGATTTTTCTTCTTTTAAATATATATATTTTGGTCTAGAATTTGGTCATTTATACAATAGCTGCTTTGTAGATTTGTGCAGTACCGGTATGATTCCCATGAACCCAGTTCATAAAGGAGCAACTCAGAAATGGAATTTACAGTGAATGGTTCCTCTTGAATTACAGACAGAAGAAAAAAAAAAAAGTCTACGTAAGGTTCATGGGATACTGTAGAAACCGTACATAAGTTCACATTGTAAGTAGCAGTCATGTCACAAAACTGACTGCTCCCTGTCCATTTACTTAACATGAATGTTTTGTGCAAAATAAATCGTCGTTTCATTGACTCAAAAAAACAAAAAGGATTATGCATCTTCTGGCAGGGTCAATTACTGGCCTTTTGCAGGGTGTAACTCTCTAACGACTAAAAATGTGCAGACCACTCAGTGACTTCATGCAAGAGGGGGCCAGTGGTTCAGCCGCCACTCCTCTCATGAGCCCGCTGGACAAAGAACACACACAAACGGCAGAGCATTAACTGAAAGGCAGCAACAAGTGAACAGTGTTATTTGCTCTCCCTATCTAATGTTTATTGTGCTGTCAGCTCATTAACTATAGGTCAAGTAATGGCTTAGCAAAACTATAATTACACATGGCACATCGGTGCACAGAAACTGAGCCATACAGAGGAAAACAAATAAGTGCACAAATGCCTGTCCCTTTCTTGAATGGAGGAGGTAGAGAGCCGAGTTCCAATCAGGTGATGGCGTTGCTTCTCAGGCATGCTGATGAAAAACAAAACAGCTTTGTTCACTTAAATTAAAAAAATAATAATAATAATCTGAACGGCCCAGATGCAATTGTTTAGGATAGCTTTAAAAATACCCACAGAAGCGATCTGGTTGTGTCATTCAACAATGCAGCAGTCAGTTCACACTGGTACTAGCAAAGAGGGCCATTTGTTCAAATTCTAGTGCATTAAAGTGACCGAGTCTTGGCAATCAGTAACACGTGAAAGATGTGGTCGATGAATTTGGCGCAGTAAAGAGTGTACATTTCTGTGTGCGCGCACTCGCGCTAATAAGGGGTGTGTGTCGTCTATGTAGAAATCTATTTGTAAGCTGTACAGGGCGCCCCACATAAAGGCACTATTTTCAATATACAATATCTTTAATGCCACCACCTCTAGGCCTGCGCAAGCCAACCCTGTATATCCTCGTCAGCAAGCATTATCAAGGCAGGACCACTCAGGTGCCTTCCTCACAATTTATTCAAGGACAGCATTCCTTAACTTACAAAAGGGCTTGATATGCATGTTTTCAACAGTGAGTTAAAGCATTATGGAGCTCGGTAAACACTAGTGGGGCCTCGTCTCCAAATTCTCAATGCACACACATTTTGGTTGACAGTGACCTTAAATGAGCTGCCGTATAATTTGCGTCACTAACCGAATAGCGTGAGTTTAATGGGAATTCCCATTGATGGGGGTGACTCAATCTCAGCCTGTTTACAGTGCTTCTAATACTTAAATACAACATAAATGAACCTACTTTGCTTTGACTCTTTGGGGCAATAAAATGAGATGATCACATCAACTAATTCTGGTCCCTTTAAATAAGTTTATAATTCAGGATTGAAGATTTTTATCAATTAGAATGAATTTGTTAAACTGCTGCTTTATATATATATATATATATATATATATATATATATATATATATATATATATATATATATATATATATATATATATATATATATATATATATATATATATATATAATGAAATTCACACACACTATATATAAAAGTCCTAATACATACACCCAAGATGCGAAACATGACTTGAGAGACGTAAAGATAAAAAGAAAATTTCCCAAATCAAGTTCAAGGTTAACATGTTGCAAATTTCGCCCATAGCCGTTTTCCTACCACGGCTAAAACCTGGATTTGTCCACATCTGAACAGTAATATATATTCTGTAATCTTTGAACGTCTGTGGCTATGTACAAGCTATACACACAAGAAGCGGGCTGCGGGCCAGCTTTCGAATTCTGTGCAGAGGGAGCAGTTGGTTGGGAAGGTTCCCAGTCTCCCGGCTCCTTCCCCCACAGTCTGCCCATACAGGTGGCTGTTCTGCTTCACTTGCGATCATCGATGGTCTTAATGAATTCCACCGCCGCGGTGAACTGCATCCACCAATAGCACTCCTCCCCACTCAGCCGGCTGGCATAGAAATTATTGATGTACTGAACGGTGGACAGCAGGCAAGGCGGGTTTGCCTGGAGGGGAGGAGACACGGGGATGGGCCGACATTAGCTTGCGGGGGGGGGAGATCTCACGCTACACTGTTCATGTTACAAATGCACATATGGAACGAAGGATGCAATATTTTGATATTTTAAAAACAGGATGAAAAGGAGGACGACAACATGAAGACTCACCCTGATGAGGACAAAGACGAGCACAGGAACAAAGTCGTCAGCTCCGGGGACAGAATCTTCGTTAGCCAGACTGAGGAGGTTCATGATGGTGGAACACATGCGCAGTATACACTGGACTTTGTCTCTGGGTGTCTTGTAGGCGTTGATGGTCTTGATTTCCGACTGTGCAGAGGGCCAGGGCGCCTCCTTCAAGTACACCTGCAACCGGGGAACACGCACAGTTGAGCATCTCTGCTCAAGGAACACACAAAAATGACTTAAAAGACAAAACAAAAAAAACATCCATACCTCTGGGATTTGAAGTGCTTTATGATTAGCAGACACAACTTTGGACAGCCGCTGGATATGTTCATGGAAAAGTCTGCAAAGGCAGCGAAATCGATGCTTTTAAAATACAAGACTCTGACCAGTTGCTTTTGAAAAATCACCAGGTCAATATAATTTTGAACGAGGAAAATTACAAATAACAATCTTCTAAAAAAATGTTAAATGCTAAAATACGATCACAGAGCGACAAAGAAAAAAGTGATTGCTTTTTGTTTTTTTAATCTAATTTAACCTTTTACTTTTATATAATTACGTGAATTCCTGCATAGAAAAAAGCAGATCACATTTTAAGTAAAAACAATAGATAAACAGTTTGCCTAAACTAGTGGCACACAGCAATGTGATATTTCTCCCCAACAATATGTAAAAGTCACAGTATAGGGTGGGAAAAGCAAGTGAAGCCTTGGATTTAGTAAGTGTTTGAACCTCCTTTGAAATCACTAAACATTTTTATACTTGAAAATCATTTCTTGCAAACTAATGGTGAATTATGACAAAACGGTTTGAGTTGAAGAATTTTGAGAGGTCTCAAGAATGTCTATTTCACTTTGGGTTCATCTGTCCTTGCGATAGCTTGCACTGAGAAACATTCAGGCAGTCTTTTGGAAAGCAACATTCTTTTGGATAGAAGTGCTCTCCTCTGTGGAGTCATCCGTTCTGGTTAAAGTGTACCTGTGGTGCTCATAAGAAAAAATGTATATGGTTGAAGAATAAAAACTGCATCCAAACCATGCAGCCGAAAGATAATATGCACACGACACAACTGACAATGGTCCAATCTGTCATCCATTCAATGCGCATCATTTTTTTTTGGTGAGATTGAAAAGATTGCGATGTATTAATACTGGCGGATTGAAGGGCTTTTTGTCAGTATTGGCTCTAAAAAAATGATTCGGTGATTTACTTCTTACAATCTGTTCAGGAAAATAACACACATTGAATGGGAGAAAAGAAAAGATGTCTGTCAATGAGGTGGTGGCACGTCTCCACCCCCTTCTGGCAAGTATGGTTGTGTGCATGCTGTCCAGACAAATAATTATCTCCAGCTTGTTTAAGCTTGCGTTAGACCGACCAGCCAAAAAAAGCCTATTTGGGTGCAGGTTTTTTTTGGTTTTACCTTCTGTCAACAAAAATGTATTGTAAAAATGTGACAGAGATTTCATCAAGTCTTTAGCATCTGCGTCATCTTTATGGAACAGCTTTTTCTTTATGGAACAGCTTTTTCTTTATGGAACTCCTAGAAAATATATCTATCGCTAGGAAGAAGTGTATTAGTTCATAAAGACTGTTAGTTTAATGTCCTGTCTCAGATGATCACATCACATTTTGTAGACAAATCCTGCAGAAATCCAATCTACTTTTAGGGGTTCACCTAATTTTTCTTGACCTCTATATCCCATGGAGTCAGTGAGCAGCATACGTTCTTAGAATATGTGCTTGAATTTGATTAAATTTATTTTGGAATTTTAATATTTGGGATGATCGACTTAATCCTGTCATTTATATGTTTGAATGTTGTGTCTGTATTTTTTAGCGCCGCTGTTAAGAGTTGATTTACAGTTAAAGCAAAGCGGCAGAACAATATGAAATAAATATTTGGATCCACAAAAGCATAAAGCAGGAATGATTTTCCCCTGAGCATTCACCAAAATAAAAACACTGAGTGATCACGCTGAAAAGCAACTTGTCACTGAATAAAGGCAACCACTAACTGATCTCTGAGAATGTCTCCATCTTGGTTGGGGTAAAAGGCCAGCTTGAAGATGCGGTTCATAACGCTGCGCTCGATGGCCATCTGGGCATCCTGCAGCTGGTCCTCACTCGCATACTGCCAAATGGCATCACGGGCCATGGCGCCGTACAAGTAGCGCAGAAATTCCTCCACCGCTGCAGTCTTGTCATCTGCTGCTGTGCACACTTGGAAAGCTGGGGGGGAATTAATTTGTTTTTATGAATCTTGTCAAATGTAGCAAAAAACAAAAAGACAAACTTTTTGAGTAAAACAGAGGTACCCTTGATGAAATCAAGCATCCTGGACTCCATGTGTTCAAGAAGGAGACGGACGCACACTGTGGTAAAATAGCGGTTGGCCACCTCCTTGTCTCTTAGAACTCTCTGCAGGAGCCTCTCCAGATGGGCCTGGGAGGTCTGCAGGCCTTGGCGGCATCTTGTTAAATAGGCTATGTATGGAGCGCGCTTTCTACGAGAGAAACAAACGGAAGACTTTGCTTAATTACTGAGAAAGAAATTAGGCCTCCACATGATGCTTACCTGTAATCCTCCGCAATAGCAGCAAGCAGCTTCTTACAGGTGCGGGGGTCAAAACGGCTGACGCAACGTGTAGTCTCTTGGATCTGGGCCATCTGGTTCTTGTCCTGGAGGTTGATGGCCTCCGCTAACTGGACCTTTAGGAAGCACACGATCTCATTGTCTGGTAGGGAGAAGGGAATCATTAGAAATGCAGCAAAAGTTATTCAACACCCAAGTTTGTAGTCTGCTCAACATGTGACTCTGGAACAATGTGACTGACGAAAACAACTGAGGTTTTAAAGTGAACTATTTCAGTTTCGAACTGCAAGCATGTTGGATTTGTTCTGTGATTTAATACCTTCAGGGTCCATGTGGTCAGGCAAACCATTTCTAGTGATTGAAGAGGTCAAAATAGGCAGAGCTACTGAGTCTGCTGAACACAGTGCCAACCGCAACTTTTTCTTGGCATCACTACAAGTCAATAACAATCAGCAATTAATACTGTCTACAAAATATAAAAAATGTGGCTAATTGTAGTTTACATGCTGAATGTAGATGTCACACCTAAAAGAGAATTTGGAGCCATGCTGCTGGGCTGTCTGACTGGCTGAATCTGGGAGGTCATCCGTAGAAATGTTCTGCAGAGCATCTTCTCTTGGAGAGTCATGAACATTTTCGTCAACGCATATATCTATAAAAAATATAAATGAAAAACTTGCCTGTTAACCAGTTTGCAGACAACTGACCAAAGTCTTAAGACTACATAGAAGAAGCTTTTTCAAGATTTTAATATAAATTCGATAAAGGGAAAACAACAAGCGGCTCGATGAACTGGCAACCAGTTCAGGGTGTCACCCGCCTACTGCCGTGTCAGTTGGGATAGGCACCAGCAAGCCTGCCGTGAGGAAAAGAGTCTCTAGAAAAGGGATGGATGGATTGGAAAGAACAAAGGCCATTGAGGATTCAGTGTATAAAGATCATTATAAAGACTGCTATGTTCACTCAATTTTGATAATTTTGTTTTGAGTGACTGACCAAAATAATGAGTTGTATGTAATAATGAGTAGCTTGACTTATTTACAATATAAACGGTCTAGCTTTCATTCAGGGGGCAGAAACAGCGGTACAAAATGGTTCAAAAACACAGAGAAAAAAGGCAACTCGAGTACTCATTACGCAGGCTTTTCTAAAGTTTATGTGCTGATCTCTAGGAGTACATTATTAAAATTGACCAGCAAAGACAATCCAGTATTGTTAAGTTTGGTGATTGTGGTGTTCAGCTATATCGAACTGCACTGGATCTTACCATTGGTTCTAATTATATTACAGTAAGTTACCGGCTAAACTGATCACTTCAAAAGCCTATAGGAATTAGTTTTTCACTCAAGTAGAAGAAAAAACTAGACACGTGACAGAAACATTTTAGTCGTTTTAAGAATCCCGTGAATCCAAGATCCTGTTCATTCTGACCTCCAGCGCCCTCATACGCCGCTCCCGCTGTGGCTCCGTCACTTGGGCTAGTCCTTTTTATGTTTCGATACTTGTCCAAGATGTCTTCCGCTGCCTGGACTTGAGAGCTTTGTCTTGGCAAGGGGTCATCTTATGGAGGAACCACACACACAACACATAATAGATGACACAGGCACACACACAAAAGGGAAAGAAAAGCATTTCAACTTAACTGACCAGGGTGGATTTGATTCATTCACTAAGTTGGAAATTTGATCAACAAACCTTGTGGCATTCTCTCCGGAGTAACATCATCTTTCTCATGCTTGTCTCGTTTGCGAAATGCAGCTATAGGAGCTGTGAAGAACACAATTTTTGGTTTGTATGGCTTGACAAAGATTTCAAAAGGTCTGGATGGCAGGCTGACTGTGTGCAACATATTAGGAATCTACAATATTAAATGCACAAAGGCAGAGGTGGTCCACTGATGAAAAATCTCATTCCAATTAAATTACCAAAAGAAGCAAAAGAATTATAATTAAAATTGTGAATAAACCACCAGAATATCATTAAAGTCCGCTGAAACTCATTATGGATAATTAGGTCTATGAAGTCAAAATGTCTATGGGGGCTTATCCTATTAACACAAATGGTGAAAACAGGACAAACAATTGAGACACAGAGTCTAACATTTGATGAGACACATAGGAAAGTCTTGAGTAACAGTGTAACGTAAATGTTGATATTCTGTATTCTCAACACAGTATGGTTGCAACATAATGCTATGGAACGCGTAAGGAACAAGATGCAAGGATGAGGAGAGTGGGTATTCAAAATGCACCATGTGACATTCACAGCTGGAAAAGGCAACATCTATTAAGCGGCATGGCGCGCAGCCCCAGCAGTAAAGCTAGCTCGGTGGCAACAGCGTTACCTGGGACGTCACTCTCAGCCGTCCAATACAGCACTGTGAGGGACACAACAGACAGGGTTGGCCTTTCGCAGAAAGGCTGCCATTCTGCAGGACAACCAACCGTGTTGCCAGGCAGAGCAGCAGGACAAACACATTGCACTCGGCACAGGTTGCTAGCAGACTGGTGGTTCAGGCTCCAACGGCTCCCAACTTTACCATGTGTCACCCATTTTATGAATATCAATTTAATGTTTACTTAAGAAACACAATTATCTCAAAGAGTAATGTGCAGTCACTCTGTGTGGGTGCAGCTCATTATTCCCCAGACAGATGCATGAGATATGGTGGCAGAGTAGAACTGCAACAAGAGATGTGCCATCTATCAGTGGTGATGACAGAGAGGTCCATCTAATGACCATTAGCTGCTAGATGACAGCACAGCTGGGAGGGCTAGCGGCTATACAATCTACACAGTGAAAGCTCCTCTGATGAGTGATTAGCCTCCAACACTCTATATAAATCTACAGCTAGTGAGACGTGAGCGAAAAAGGGACTGCGCGTGTCCGTAAAGTAACTCTGACAAACAAAACACATCATTTTCCAACTGGAACATCGGCAATATACAACATACATCATTCTTTCTCCGGTAATAAATGGCTTTTTGTGCTGCTCTTTAAAGTGTGAGATTTTCTGTCACTTGTGATTAAGAAAACTTTTTTTTTCCCACGAAACAAGAAATGGAGCCCTGCAAACAAATGTTATTTTTAAAGGATGGACTGTTAAGTTCAGCAAATAGGAGAAACCATTTTCTCACCTTTGGGGATGGCTGAAACAAAGCGCTTCTTCCACCATGGCCTGTTACGATCAGACTTCTCATCATCGCTGTCTTTTCTGTCCTCAGCCTAGAAAATCACATTCATCTGAATGATGTCAAAATAATTTTGTGGCTGGTGCAGTAATGGTACAGTATATTAGAACATTACTGCCAAATGCATAAATACAAGAGGATCTGGATGACAATATGTGGACGCGACATTTCAATCGGTGCCCACACCTTGTGATTGGTGAAGGATGCGTTTGAAATGTGATGGTTTGGCAATTTAATCCTCCACAAGTCCAGATATGGGATCAACAATCTTACAATAAATACATTCGCGGGAGTCGTACACCATCTACTGATAATTAGTATAACACATCTCAGAGCTTGATTGTTACCTCTCCTTTCAAGGAGTCCTTGCTGGGCGATGCTGAAGGCCCAGAAGCAAAGGCTGCGCCAGCATCACGTTCCTCAACAGCAACACGGCGATTCAGCCCAGGATCACTTGTGGGTCGGCGGCCAGGGCAAACAATGTCAGAGCTGCGACTGCGGACCAGCCGGTCGGGGAAGGAGTGGCGCTGCTTGTTGTGCTCAAATTCAGCCTGAGCCAAGCTATGGGGCATGATGAGAGAGTGGCGCGTCTCCGGCCCGAGAGCGCTGGCTTCAGGTATGGGAGGATCCGGAGGTGGGTGAGCAGGCCTGGCGTAGTGCACCTTGGGCCGCACTATTGTCCCAGTTGTGGAACCTGCCACAGGGGAAAAAAAAAATGTTCAGGGAGGTGAATCCTTCAAGCACTCCATTTGGTACAGCTTGTAATTAAACAGATAAAGCTGAGACAAGCCTTTATTATGGGCAACATGTAGATATATTTTGAAGTGTCCTTGTATGTAGTCATGACATTCTGGGTGTGTTAAAGCAGGACAAACAAGGAAATATGGGAGACCACCTGTTCCAAGGGTATACCTACTCATCTCCTGAAAACCTTCCAAAGGCTTTTTTTTTTTTTTTTTTAATAGAAGCACAGTGGGATAAAGAGACTGTGCCAAAGAACTTGGAGTGAGGTCTCTCAACAGGTCAACTCTTCACCTTGCCACAGTCAAGAAACAACTGCCGTTCCTCCTCCCCAAGATTCTTGGCAGTAACAACGTAAAGCCTCACACTCAACTCACAAGGGAAAAAAAAAACTTTGCACATGCACTGCTGTACTGAATCCTTGATATTAATAACGTGGAGAGAGGAACAGGCCTATATTGGGTTATTTTATTCAAGCTGTGCTAAAAGCCCACAACAATATGTTTGAGCTTTAATGGCATTTTCTAACCCTGATCAACTGTTGAGTAGTTAAGGAGTGACATTTACCTTCACCGCAGGACAGTGGATCAAACATGACCAATAAAGAATCCGCTTGAGAGGCCGGTGAAGTCAGATGGTGTGCTCCTGTAATAATACGAGCAGATATGACACCCTTATCAGCCAATACAAATCCACCACCAATAACACAAGTAGTCAAAAGAAGTGGAACTGTTGAGATGTCACTATAAAAAAAACAGCAATTTAAATTGGCGACCACTCTAGAAGTGACAGCAATTGATGTTTCTGGCTGTTTGGGACTGGACTAATGACTTAGCAAGCCTAGTGGGGATGTGACACTCTCCTACCGTGGCCTGACTCTTCCCCATCTGGACTGGTTACAGAGTCCTTCCCTCCAAAATCTGAACTGCACTCTGAGCGCAAATCCTCGATCTTGTTGGGGATGTCTTCTGAGGTTGCGCTGATGCCTACAGGGCAAAAAACAAAAAACAAAACAAAAAAAACAATGAAAACCCTTTGTTTATTCTCAGGAAAAGAACAACAAACTAATGGGACAAGCAAAAGAAAGCGTAAAAAGAGTTTTTTGTCCGAAACTGGATCCCAATCGACAATGTAAGTAATTGACATCAATTGCCTAACCTGGCTAGACAACGGACAAATTATTTACATTAAATGAAACAAATGGCCGACAATAATCTGCAATGACAGCCACAACGGCTATCAAAATGTGGACATGTGTAGGACAGTATTTTTTTGAAACAAATTTGCAGTTTTTGTTTGTATGTATGCATATGAATAGAGATTTGATTTATACCTGAGACGACACTGAGGCCAGGAGTGCTTGGTCTTGAGCTGACCTCCCGGACTTCTGTATCATCTGAGGTGCTACCAACCCCTGAGCAGCTCTCTAGCTCCTGCAGGCGTTCCTCTTGTTTCAAATCTGGAGCTTCTGTTAATGGTAGGAAAAAAAAAAAACACGTCTAAAAAGATGAATTTTGAAACCTACTCTCCTTACTTGTAGTAGAGTTAGGTCCCATTTCAACTGTGGTGCAATCATACAGCACAGTTGCTGCGATACAGCGATGGTGATTGCAACACGATGGTCATTCTGTCACTCCACCCCTTGCCTCTTGACTATTATTGCCAAGTACACACATATGCATGAAATCAAAGGATACATTACCGCGAGTGATAAGAGCCAAACAAAACCATAAAGCTAGTGAGGCCAATTCTTTGGCTGCCCAATGGAGCTGTTGGGTTGAACCCAGAGGCTCCATATGAACAGCAGTACTCATTTGCATGCTCGTTAGTAATAATGTGCTGGTGAAGTGGTCTGCCGAGTGTAGTTTTCTGCTTCTGAACCATGAAACAAGCACTGTATTTGGGGGGGCCTGATCACACTATTACTGAGCAGAACAGGAGCCGAAACAGAAGAAAAAGCAATCAAGAAACTCATGCATGCAATCTACAGCATGCTATATATTAAAAGGTGTACAATTAGAAATAACAACTCTGCTCTTCCAAAGATACAAAGCTGTTAATAAAAACCCATTTAAGAAAGTTAAACTTTGAAAAATGGGTTTTGCTGACTACATAATCCCATTCATAAAAAGTTGATTGACATGATTAAACCAAGAGACAGATTATGTATAGTATGCATTTTTTCTTTGCTTTAAAAAGTCTTGTTTGTAAATACTTACGCCATACCTTTATGTGAAGCACATTGTGTTTAAATGTAAAGAGCCTTGCAAAGGTATTGCCCCCTAAATAGCTTCTTGACATTTTGGCACATGTCAGGCTTAAAACTTAATATAAAAAAAATGATAAATATTTTTGGTGAATCAACACCATGTGAGGCGCAAGCACAATCGGTCACAATCAATTGTACAACCTCCTTTTGCTGCAATTACAGCTGCATGTCTTTTTGGCTGCACCTCTTCATGGTTTGTACTTCTTGGGACAGAAAAAATTGCCATTTCTCCTTACAAATTGCTTGAGTTGCATAAGGTTTGACGAAGAACGCTTGTACACAGTAATTTCTAAATCTTACCATAGATTTTTTTAGCGGATTGAGGCCTGGACTTTGAGTTAGGAATTCTGACACATGTATATGGTTAATTTTATGAATTGCATCCTAGTCTCAGGTCTTTTGCAAACTTCAATACGGGCCTTTTTATGGCATTCTTTCAGAAGTGTCTTTAATCTTTCCACATTTGTGGAGAGTGCAACTAATACTGTAGTTGTCCTCTGAACAGGTTCCCCCACCTTAGCTGTGGATTTCTGTTGTTCATCCATGGGTCTCTTGGCTGCTTCTCTGCTTAGTTTTCTCCTTTTTGGGGATGAAGGTTTAAATGAATAGCCAGGTCTTGGTAGATTTGCAGTGGTTTGATACTCTCTCCAAATTGATATTATTTTTTGCCCGAGTTCTCTAGGAGATGCTTAAAAGTTTGTGGAATCTTTATGTACCATTCCTGCTTTGAACATCACCACTTTTTTCCTCGTGTGATCCTTCATTATCCTGATTGATCCCTAGTGTTCTTTTAACAGACTCTGATACCAACACAGAGCAGGTGCATTTACAGTATATTGGGAATAGATGACACGCAGGTGGACTCTGTCAATTAAGTCAGCGTTGGATCATTCAGTAATTCACCAGGGAACCTCTGGAGTCAGTTGGCTGTGCTGACAGAACTGAGGGACACTATTTTGTCACATCGTACAGTTCAGGTTTTTGTCAAAAAAGTATATATTGTGTGAATTTTGTTTCACTTCACAATTGTGTCCCACATAATTTGATTCCTCACAAATATTTCTGATGTTTTAAGTTTATATTTGAGCTCGAAATGTGGTACAATATCAAAAGGTTATGGGAGGGGTGGGGGCAAAACATTCACAAGGCACTGTCCCTTGCCTAATCACCTTGCCAGTAAGTTAATGAATACCTGTATATAAAAATAAAATCTGAACTGTAATTACCATGAATAATATCCACCTTCTATAATATGCCACACTCCAAAGGAAAAAAAAAAAAAAAAGACACCTCTAAAATCTACTTTTTGTGTGTATTTTATGGTCTTTCGATTTGCTGGTATCCTTTATCGGCGTGAATAGTGAGAATGAAGATTCCAAACATGCCAATAAAGTATAAAAAATGTTAAAATCCAGTTGAAAAATGGAACTTTTCCCCAAACTACAAGCGGTTTTTAAACTCATTCAATTACAAATACATTTGGATACATCTTTACAGAATCAAGACATTTCATACCATATATTACTTAGTTTTTTTTCCAAATATAACGGTAATGATAGGTCAGGAAGTATCAGAATAGGTTAAAATAGGTTAAATATTGTTCTTCAATATATTTTTTTCATTTATTCTTGCTGACAAACATGTTCAATGCTCTCATTCCCTTAACAGCCCCAATTATATTGTGCAGGTCTAGCTAATAATGTGTGTAGCTTTGACTTCTACCTGGAAAACAAATTTCCAGATGTGATCAAAACAGCACAATAAGATATGCACAAGTCCAGAATTGACACCATATCAACTGAGTGAAGACAGCTGCTGTCCTTGTGCTTCCCTTCCCACTGTTCCATCACAGGTGCAAACACACCTGGTGGTCCCCCTAAGGAAATCTAGAGTTGCCTTTTATTGGCACACAAGGATCTGCACTGAAAGACAGGCAAGTGCATACAAATATGATAACAGATGTGTACAAACATTTTAGGTGTGCAACACCACACCTGGTGTCACAGCTCCCGCTTAAAAAGCAGTGGAAACATGAATATGCATACAAGTATATTCATGGTAACACATATTAATGACTGTTGCAGAAGTGAATTGCAGGCATCATAAAAACAAGTCAAGGCAACAAACGGTCAGAGGGTGACAGCCGGATGAACCCGGGACATCACCTGAATCACTTGGCAGGACCTCCACACTCCATGCCTCGCTTGTGGTCTCTGAGATTGTAGAGCCGTAGGGGTCCAACAGCACAGAGCTTGATCCTGGGAGGCACAGCAGGCTGCCAAGCATGTTTTCTGCAGCTGCCCCTGAGAACAAAGAGGAAAAATACTGAACCTCCTCCTCTACCTAAAGTCACCTTCACTGTCAAAGACATTTTTGTCCAACCTGAAGTTTACAAAGGTTCTTCTTAAGTTTTAATGGTTCTCATTTGGAGACACACTTTAAGTCTACCTTTGCAGCTCGGAAGGAAAAAAAAAATCATGGTTCAACAAGAAAATGGCAGCAAATTGTATTTTGTTTACACTTGCTTTATTAGAGCAAGCTTATAAACCTACGAGACCTTCTGCAAACAAAATGCAAACAGTGGACCACTAGGTAGAATTACTGTACATCTCAGACACCATCTGTAAGATCATTTGACTAGCATAGCACAATAACCTATGAAACATTAAATAATATTGGTTCAAGGTTGAAGAATGACAGTAAACAATAGCGGGGATTATCAAGAAAGCTGGTCCAAACAAAGAGAAGCAAAAAGTTCTGGGATAGACAGTGAACATGAACTGCTGTCCAGAAGGTAAAAAGGAGCTGAGCAAACGTATAGATCGCACAAACGGGGAAAGCCGCAGCTCAAATCAGGCACATGTTATGCTTGAAACAACAGGATGGACAAGGACCAAGGTTTGAGGTAATTAGGAAGATATTCCCTGGCTTGGCCTTCCAGGTTTCAACTTTGAGCCGTTGACTACAAGCTCATTCTTCATGAACAAATGAGTCTCCAGCATACTGCCCACTTTCATTTGGGAGAGCACAACTTAACAAGGCGGAAGCACACAGATGAGTGACAAATATCCACCAGGTGTTTAGGAGTCAGCGCTCTAGGTCCAAGACGCCCGGAGATAGCTGCTCGCCGAGGTCCATCATGCTTTCACTTAAAAAAAGGCATGCACCATGAGCATGCTCACCCACCAGTATGTTGTGATGGGTGAATTCTATCCCGCTATCCATGTTTACAATGTTCAAAAGTGCTTGTCTTTCAGGTGGATGATTAAATGAATGGCACAACAAGAAGCGAAACAATTAGAATTTCTGCCTCATTATCATGGTAATCTTATCAGTGGGATAATGAGGTATTAATGGATATTTAATGTGCATCTCATAACCCAATCCCTTGGAGAAAACACATAAGGAAATCGCTGTAAATTCACTTAATGACGGAAAAGTCCCCCAACGCCATATTCCGAAGAATGAAAAATGGTGCATGCAAATGAGAAGGAACCAAGGTCAATAAGACTGCAGGGACCAAATGAATGTCAGAGAGAGAGGAAGACGGAGCATAAGAGAGCTTGGTAACAGAACCGTTGAGGCAGCGTATGATGGAGATATGAATCCCATTCAAAGAAATAGTGAAAATTTAAATCAATTGAAAGATAGATTCAAGATCTCTAGGACTTTGCAACAATGTAAACAGTGATGTAATACCAAAATTAAAATCAAAAGCTTAAATGAAGCGCTGAAATTACATCCAAAATGTTACTCTATCCCATGACATTCAGGTTTTTTTAAAGTAATGTAAAAAACTACACATTTATTTAGTAGATAACAGTTCTCAGAGATAGCGCTCAGAAAGTGCTTCACACGGTTAAAATAGATCAGCACTATCTAAAGCAATCTAAAACATGTCCTTGTTGAAGGACTGGTCAAAGGTGTCACTGTCCTTGACACGAATAAAGCTTTAAATTTTCATCGATAACTGAATACAAATGAAAAAATCTGTCCTTTAAAACACTGTAAACATGAAATAATTTGGCTGCAGTATTGCTTGGTGACAGAACATCTGTATGCAATCATGATAAAACCCAATCTCAAAAAGTCTACACGATATAAATGAACTGCAGGGCTCGCTCTATCCCCAAATGTGCATTGTTTGGTGCATTAATAAACAAGATTACAGAACCTCCCACTGTCTCAGTTTAGTGAATTTTATATCTAAACAAACAGATAATATTGGTCACGCCACATGTAAGTGCTCTTTAAAATAAAATAAATTATATATATATATATATATATATATATATATATATATATATATATATATATATATATATGTTTTTTTTTCTAAGGATTCCACCTACCCCCACTGATACGGATAATAAGCAGAACGTCACTGTAGATTTTGACATTTGCAATGAAAAACGGGGCTCTGACATTCACACCTGTCCTTCAATTCTTAGAAACTGTAGACAGTTATCTTATTTGATGTAAGACACATTAAAAACATGTTTTTTGAATAAGTGATTTATAAAATGACTCATATTTGATGCATCTAAAAACTTTGATGGCTTTGTCCTGGCGTTGTCTCTTCTGGGATGTAGAATAAGACATACTTATCCTGCTCTGCCCAAGAGTGAGGCCTGGGAGTGCGTGATCTGACAGGAGGACCAGACCCGGAGAAACCTGCCACAGATTCTTCAAAAACCACTATGCTCGCGTTTAGTTGATATGTAAATGAATAGTTGGAAGGCAAGGCTCTAGGCTAGGCCCTTGTCATTGTCTATTTCACAATGCATGTTTTTATCAGCACTTTGGTACTGCTGTGTTTGTTTACGTGACCAGACTGCAGGTGGAAATTTGCTTGTTAAGTCTGAGAATAGATTTACCAGGCTTTCCTTAAGTAATTTATGTAATCTTATTTTGCCATCTTAGATTATGACAACTATTAAATAACTATATGATACAGGAAATTATATTTTTTAACTCCCACAGATGTACAAAGAGTGTTGAAGAAGCCTTCCCTGTTCAGTAATAGAATCATGGTGTTATTTCACAAATTTGCCACAAGGTGATGACATTTTCCTGAACCTAGAAACAAAAAGGTCTCCATACTAAAAAGAATGGACAAGATCTAAAAGCAGAGAGAACTTTGACAATAAGTAACAAACCCACACCATACCTGCTATTTCCTGCAGTCGATCTTCATCCATGTTGGGATCAAAGTCACTACCAAGCACATCTGTGCTCCAGGTTTCGCTGACCGTCTCAGAGATGTCCCGGTCCTCTGTTAGGCCCATCATGTCTCTGATCTCAAACTTGCGCAGTTTATCGTCCAAGTTGTCCTGAGTGGTGGCTGATCAAGATCCGCCAAGTATTATTCACGTTGCACATGCAGCTACATACACATACCACCATTTTGTATTTCCTATTTGTCACAATAGTTGTGCTAGTCTGTAACTTGCCATGTTCGGCATTGTTTTTAACCAATGTTTGAGGTAGTTAAACGTTATTAAAAAAAATCTGTGTGGCACCCTTCTTTGCAAACATAAAATGCTGTAAGGTGGAGAAAAGTGGCTAAGTGGCAAATACAGTATATGTATACTTTTTTGTAATGGCTAAAAGTATCTGATGCCGGTTTAAATCCTGTACACTCCTGTAGTCCAGAAATTAAAAACTTAAAAAAACACACACACCTTGTTCGTGCTCCAAAAGCTGGAGAGCCTCCACACCGTTGCTTCCTGAGGGTCCAGCACCCAGTTCAGAAACAGACTCTCCCTCAAGGTCAAGAGATGACACTGAATTGGAACGATTAGATGGACCTGAGGAACATACAGCACAATGAATAACTTGATGTGGTGTTTGGGGGATTCCTTGACTCTACACTCACCAATATCACACAAAACAACTGTAAATTACTTTCACCAAATAAGATGTTTTTATTTTAATTTATTGACCTGTAAAAATGACCTAAGACCTAAAAGCCCACGATTACAAAAGTTGGTGGAGAAGTGTGCCTTGGGTATTTAAAAACACGGCCAAGTTGCACCAGCTACATTTTTCTGTCCACTTTCAAAATTGAGAGCTATGATGCATAATGTGAGACATTTGTTAGATTATCTATACATGATTTAATGCAGGTCCCGTTAAGATAAAAAACATTATTGTAGATTTTGACAAATATTGGCAGAAATGGGCACTCTCTCAGGGCCTTCCATCTGCTTTATTTCACTTAAGACAGAGAACTAACCCTCAGAGATGCCTTCCAAGTTGTCACTGCACAGTGAGAAGCGCAGTGTTTTGTCTGGTTTACCATGCAGCTTTGTGTCATCTGCATGGCTGTCGCCTTGGGCAGCATCAGTCATTTGCAAGTTCAAAACCTATGGTGGGCGATAAAGTGCAGAGTATCGATTACAAAAAAGGATCTACTCTTAAAAATATATTATTGATGACCCCCATTAAAATCATAAAATGCGGAACAAGATAGCCATACTTGCATTCAGTGAGTGGAAAAAAAATGTCATTTTATTTTATAACAACATCACTTCTACTGCGGTTAAATGCATTCAATCAAGTCACATTACCTCATTTTCTGACATCATTCCAGGGACAGTCTGAGGCCCATTTCCAAACGATATCACAAGAACCTCTTCTGGCATGAGCTCTTGCAACGACTCTTGGGAGCCAGCCTCTGTCTCCCCCTCCTGGGCTATGTTGGTACGGCTGCGGCTCCGAGCAGCTGCTGTTAAGCATTTTGGAAAATGTTAAGATTAATGTCAGCCAATAATGTAATACATTTATATTTAATGTCCACTTCATTTTCTGAGTTAGTGCATCTTAAAAAGTATATCATGTTTTTGACTTGCTGAATGTAGTAGTGCAGCCATTCGTGATTAATAGTTTCAAGGTATTTGAATGACAATAGTCCTCAAAAACGTATGTTCTATATAAAAATCTATACAAAATATGCTCATTGTCCGGGGTAAAATATTTTAAGGATGCATGGGCCTTTATCAAGAGATAAGAGTAACCTGACATGATAATGATAGCACATGCGCATAAATTTGGTTCCACATACATACCAAAGCATAACGTCGAATAAAACGTGCATAAAATCTGGGTCGAGGAATTAAGCACTAGTACAGTGTTGGTTTATTATTCCTGCAATGATTCTATTTAGTCTCTCTTTATTACAAAGCAACAACTTAAACCAAAAATGGCATAAAACTGTCTGATTTCTACTGATGTCTGTTTTCTCCTATGTAAATGATTTTATATAAAAAGATGCATAAGCAAAATAATGGAGTAAATCTGTTGTCTTAAAATGTTATGTTTTTTTAACATATTTGAATAAGAAGACTAAACCAACTGGGAACAGACAACTTAAAGTTAAAAAAAAAAAAAAAAACAATTAACAACAATTACATTTTAATTCTGAGATGAGGGGACTACGAGGAGTAAAGCATACCAATCATGGGCAGATAGGTCAAAGTTTCTGCTTCTTCAAACAGTGACATGAATAAACACCAGTTCTTTGTTTCAGTCTAATTACTTTGAAAGTTCATATTTAACAGAAGTAGAACGCAGCAAAATATAAGGGGAAAATATGCCCACGAATCTTAAACTATTGTCATGCATGGCGTCAAGTGACTTGATACCTCGGCATACCTCACGAGATTTCAGTAAATGTCATAAGACTTAAAAAAGTGAACATCTAAATACAGATTACGGGACATGTACATCGTTTTTAATTTGGCAAGGTTGCGTGTGTGCATTTGTCAAACAAAGGAGAAAACTGTACTGGAATCTTGGTACAACAATAGTCATACTTGCATGTTTTAGTTTAAAATGGATGTGTTCAATAAAAACTTGTGAAAAAGTTTATTGTTGAGCTCACTGAGGGTTTTATTTACATCTTTATATTCAATTACCATGGTAAATGTTTGTTATTGCAACAAATTATGCATTGTGTGTTTTGTTTAAATAAGAAACATTTTTAACAATTTATTTTAATTGTTAAAAATGTTTGCATTATTTTATGCAAATATATAAATCATATTTTAGAGCTGACTGATATTTTTGCTTATCATACTGGTAGGTTATAAGTTATCATATTGTCAGACTGCTATCATGTCTACTTAGAGCAGTTAAATATTTCAAATATAAATTAGTAACATTAGTTTGTCTAAAACCAACTTTTATAAGATTTAAATGTTTTTTTGTTTTTTATGGGAAATTGTGTTGTAAATTTAAATATTTAAAAAATGCCTTTACCCTCAAAGAATCCACCATATTGTTTTGGGATTTAACTTTTAGAGCTGGAAATGAAACTTGCCTTTTAAGGGTATTAGCAGTTCCCTTCGAGAAGTCTAACATTTGGCTCAATGGGATATGTTGGTGTTGAGTGTGCTTTGAAGCCCTACTGTAGGTTTGGTATGTGATTCAAGGGAAGACTTTTCAGAACCATGACTTTGAATATCTGCCACTGAAACTTTTCATCTTGCATACAATACAAATTTTACATATGAATCATTACTTAGCCCACTAAGAAACAATTAAACACATTGGCCTACCTAATGGAGCAAGTTGCTCTGCAATGTAAAGCAAGCAGGGTGAAGACACATGCACAAAAGCCGTGCAAGGAAACTCCAACAGAAAGTTAGGTAAGAACACAAGATGGATAACTTAAAGGGACATTGTGTAAGATTTAGACCATTTTTAATTAAAAAGAAATAACTTCAATGATTTTAAATTTCAAAAACTTTCAAACAAATAACAACAAACAGTACCTTTTAAACATATTTATCATTAAATCATAATACATGGGGGCTGGCACTCCTCCGGAGGCTGCCATGTCTGATCTAGCTACGGACAACGGTAAACGCATTACCTCCTGCTGTCCGTGATGAAAAATGGTCTAAATCTTACACATTGTGCCTTTGAGGCTGATGCAACTGGCAGGTTACCCACCAAATGGGGTTACTAATGGAATATGAGCAGACAGGGAGGTAGTTGTAGGGTCCCAAGATGTTATAGCTGCTAAGTGTTGTCCTGGTCGTTCGTTGGAAGCACAAGAGGGGAGGAAGGACAAGGTAGGGAGTGGGAAAAAGAATACAGAATATAGCTCACACTTCAATTCAGAAGTAGTTTAAATATTAAGACTTTGTGTACTGCAGTCATATTTCAGAAGCAAGTGGTCCATTTCTAATTAAGAAGGCGTTGCGTTATAATCATTTGTCTTGAAAATCCTAATGAAGGTGGTTGAGGCATCTTTTCCACCCATTCCAATTAAAGTTGAGTTCATTTATATTTGGTAATTTAATTGGTTGTCATTTCTGTAATTGAGCCCCAATCCAGACCAAGCTAATTATCTTTATAACAAGCTGGGAAGGAGCTCATTAACTTCCGATAAAAACATGGGCCTCTAACTGGCCATCACTGCCCAGCTTGTTTATATTGTTCCTGATTGCAAACAATATTCTAATTGTTCCTCTAGTTCACATTTAAACACGCAAATGCAAAATGGCCCATACACCTGCACATCAAAGCTTTATAAGTGGTTGCATCATATTCATACTAATAAATTCATTATAAAAGCAGAGGATCAAGTAGATGAGGTCAGTACCTATGGGCAGTCTGTTCTTCTTATTAGCAGGAGTGCTAGCAGGGGATAGCTGGGGGGTGTTGGAAGGGGTAAGTTCCAGACTGCTGCTCTTCCCAGTTTGCGATTGAGGCACATTAGCCAACAGAGTTTCCAGAGCCATGTGCTCCTCCTCTCTAAGGTGGTCTCCAGCCATTACCCTGCGCACAAAATCCACCTATGCAAAAAGAAAATTAAATTATTTGGAGAGGTTTTCTCCATTTTGAACAAGCAACAGAAACAATCAAAAATGTAAATCAATAAAAACATTCATCATGCTTAATAACAATGATCATTGAAAGTAATTCTGAGAATTCCCCAAATTTTGGAGAGATACTTCCCTACAACATTTTCTGTAACGCACAGTCTTGAAGAAAGGTAGTTATATAACTGTTATTTTACGCCTAAGTGTGACCTTGGCTTATTAAGATTAGGCAACGCAGTCAAAGGGAATGAGTGATTTATTTCAGCCATGTTTTTGCTGGGGGCAGGAAATAACCATGAATGTTAAACCTCTTTTTTCTTTCTTTCCTTTATTAGGAATTTCATTGATAGCAGTTTCCAGATTCCTAATTCAGTCTGGCACACCCAGTAAATTACTGACAGAATGGCAGATTTGAGCCAATACAGGAGATGTCTGGTTTACCAGGCAGGGTACAGAGGCATGAGGCTTCAAGATTACAACTATGTGCATTGGAATAGTTTGCACCGCAGTGTCAGAATACATCAACACATTACAATGAAGCATGCTCGGTCACTGTCGTGCTTATTTTATTTTATTTTTTAAATTGTTTTATGTCCAACAAGTGTTGTTCAAAGTTACTGTGTAGGATAAGCATGTTTAAATTTTTGTGGAAAAAAGTTATTTTGTAAGAATGTTTTCTTTTAAGAATCGGTCCAGTGATTAAAAACCATAAAAAAAGATGAACAGAAGCTGGCTAGATTAGAAGAAACATTATTCGCGCATGAGACTGCAAATAATGCTGCCCAGGAATTCTCTAAGCAAAATAAGTTTTCTAATGAGAAACGACAAGTTACTTCTGAGAAACATGTTAAATTAAAAGAAAATGTGTACAGTTATAATCCTATTATGGCCCCTTGGCATAAATGTGTTATGTTTACTTATATACTGGATTTTGAGCAGCATTCTAACACTCGTATTACATATGAGTTGTTTTATGTCACATATAAGCTAATGTACGTATGTGTGTTTCAGTTTCACACTTGCCATTCGATAACGGTCAACTTCACGCCCGATGTTCCAGCTTATTGTGTACAAATGTTCAGCGATGAGTACAAACTTGGGTTATGCTGCGATTTTAGGGATAAAACTCAATCGTAAAACAAAAAGCCCCTCTTACAGTTGAATGACATTGTTTAAGATTTTCTTGTAGCGAGAAAATGTTTTACCAGCGCTATCAGCTGATGATGCGTTACATAAACTGCAGTTCTGCTTAGGCCTTCGAGAAGGTTCATTGAGGACATAGGTGGCGTTTCAACTGCTCTTCCCCCAATCACGACGTCCAGAAAAGCAGCAACACAACTCTGAGAAAATATGTAAAGAACACTTTCTGTAAGAATGCTTTAAAGAAATGATTTTTATTTAAATAAATGTTTGGTTAAAATATTAATGTATATACAAATGTTCTTACTTTATCAAATTTGGATAAACAGCTTTTCCGTCTGGGATCTGCATCATCATCAGCCATAGCAAGTTGTTGTAAAAGCTGGCCAACCTAAAAAACAAAACAAAAAAAATGCAATATGTGGTCTTGTGAAAAATAATACTTCCCATGCTACATACCTGCATCAAGTTGAAGCGAGCCACTTCATTAATAGGGGCATCTGAGATGATACCATACTGTTCCGGGTTAACTACAGCAGGACAGATGAAGCAGGTCAGCAGCAGGTCTGTACACATGGTACGCACCTCCCCCACCTCTAGACCCTCCACACATGACAAAGTCTTGTACATCTGCGAAACAATCCATCGCAGGCTATGGGGAAAGCAGTAGGTGTTCTGCTTCAAATAGCCAATGAATTTGTTGACCAGAGCAACTAACTTGGCTTCATTGGTCTCAACAGCTGCCTGTACTCTTTGCTTGTAGCCCTCAGAGCCCTTCTCTCCAAAGCGCTCCCGCTGGACTGGAGTCAGGCGCTCAGTCACTTTGCCTGGGTCTGTCTCCAGGTGGTCTTCATCTTCCACCAACAATTGCATAATGGGTTCATGTAGAGTGGCAGTAAGGAAGAGTTTGGCTGAGTACAAGCCCTCAGAGAAAAGCTTGAAAAGGATGCTGAAGGCACATGTGCCTCGTCGCAGTAGTCGCCGTGGGTTGTCGCTCTCCTTCAGCTCAAACTCTATGAGGTACCGCAACACCTAGAAGTCAAGAGGGAAGGCAGACAATTCAATTTCAGTTTCGTGTTATGCCTAAGCTGGTAAGTATGCGAGTGGGCATGCAGGCCAGACCTGTAACAAGTAGCTCTCATCTTCCTGCATGATACAGTTGCCGTAAAGGGAGGTGAAGACGGTGTGAATGACCCCCTGAATGTGCTCCTGGTTCAGCCGTTCTCCTGCCACGAGGCACGATGCCACCAGTCTGGGGTTCTCCCTCAACCGGGCCAGGAATTCACCGTAGATGGTCTCATGGAAGCCAAGAGTCTTATAGCCATCAACAAACTGGGTGTCTTCCAGCATTTTGGCACGTTGGCAGCATTCCGCCGGTAAGGCTTCCACGCTTAAAGCCAAGAGACAGACAAGACCACGTCATTTTCCACCATTCCTTCTATCTTAAAAAAATGCACCACATTGAACGTCAATCACTAGTTTGTCATTTTTGTACAAATTAGCGAAGCCTGTTAAGTGTCATCTGACCTGGTGAGAATGAGTCGATCAAGGTTGATACGCTGTTGCTTGGCAATCCAGGCAGCCCGGTATAGCCTCTCAGCTGTCTTGAGGACATCGCTGTTGAGTCTCTGGATCAGCTGCTTCTCGGATGCCACATAAAGCCGCTCCTGCTTCAGGTGGTGGGCCAGAGTGTGAATGTCTGGCTTCACCATTTTCGCTGCCTCTCACAGAAACTGAACAGAGAGGTAACGATATCAGTAAAGCGATTTCAAAAACAATTACAACAAACAAGTTGATTCTTAATGACCACAAACAAAACACGGCTCTCAATGTCCATGCATTTATTTTAATTTTCTCGTTTAAAATAAACAACAAAGACAAAAACATCCATGATAAGGAACGTAAAGCATGGGGAAAAAATATTTGCAACACACCAGAATGAGGCAAGATGCATCTAGACCAAAGTTTTTACTATAGAAGCAAGTTCAAGGATGAGAGCGATGGATACACTGAATGACTCATAATGTCAGCCATGGAAATGTCAGTGTGATGCTAACATCAGGAGTTTCCTCAGCAAAGAACAGTTGCAGACTTTTATTACTGATTATTCAAATATACGGAGGCTAATATCCTACTACATAAAATATGTCGTTGCTTAATATGCAGGGTAGGCCACAAGTTTCCCCACAGAGGAAAATGTATAAAGTACCGGTATAATTTGTTCGTTTCAGAAATTCTAGTTAACATAGGTTTAGGTTTGCATTAAAACACACACACACACACACACACACACACACACACACACACATATGGAAACCACTGGACATAAGAAAGTTGTGGAAGCTTGCTTAGTTCGAAATAGTCACTTATCAGGTACTGGAATGGCAAATTAAAAAATAGGTCAGTGTTCTGACAAATATTACATAAGCACATTGATTTAGAATGATCTCAGATAACTAAGATGTAGGAAATACAAAAAGGGGCAAACCTAATAACTCTGCCACAAAAATAATTTTAAAACATTGTCGAAACATTTTTGACAGTACATGGTTTTTATCTGGAATTATCAATGATGGCATCACAGAACGTTTGAGTAAAATGGAATATGCAGGCCCGATCAGTGACGTCAATGATCGATGAGAAAATTATGACATCACAACTAAAACAGATTTTAAATAAAACGCAAAATACCTGCCAATCAGGTCTGCATAAGGTCTAATCTAAGCACATTTTACACAAGCATCTGAATCACAAAACAGTAGAAGAATATGCTAATTACGCTCCATTTCCAAGCTATAGAAAGCCAAGGCAAACAAATCAAGTCGAAAATCTAGAAAAACCATGAAAATTGAATGATTACTTAGGGAATCTTCTGCACAATAGTCTCTTTGCAGATGGTTAGCAACATAGTAAACACAGTTCGGGCTCTGGAGATTGGAATGAGACAAGACTGCTGGAAACTACCTCATAAATGGAATGGCTGCAAGGCAGAGACTGCTCGCAAGCTAATAGACAACCACAGCATTAGAATTGATGTGCTTGACAAATTACATTGGTTATGCAGATTTAAATGCATTATGTAGAGCCATATATGGAATCCCTTTGGAAGAAGAACGAAGATGACTGATTTCACACACACACACACACACACACACATATACATATACATATATACATATATATATATATATATACATACATACACACACACACACACACAAACACACTGTATACACACATATATAAACGTTGACTCATACTCCTGAAAGACATTTTAAAGTTGACTAAGTAAGCTTAAACAAAAAGTGTAGCCATCTGCCAAGATGGAGAAGCACATTTAACAAACAAAGGTCACACAGAAACTAAACGTAGTGCTAAAATGTGTCATTTTCCGAAATTAACCATTGTAAGGTGGGGAAAAATATCTCTTGCACTGAACCTGGACAAACATGCAATGACCTTAAAATGACTCACCCCTTAAGAACCTTAATCCTATACACTCAAGTGGGGTGACACACATCCCAAAATCAACCAAATTCATACATTTTGCCCATTTAAATTTCTTTGATTCACTTAAAGGGACACTGTGTAGTGTGTAAGATTGAGAGCCTTTTTCCATTACGGACAGCAGGAGGTGCTGCAGGTACTGCATTTACAATTGTCCGTAGCTATAACAAACATGGCCGCCTCCGGATAAAGGCCACCCTCTATGTAATATCATTTAACGACAACTAGACCTATGATTATATTTAAAACATACTGTTGGTCATTAAGAACACATTCATTTGAAAGTGTTTGACATCTACATTCATTGAATGTATTCCTTTTGAATGAAAAACGCTCTAAATCTTACACACTGTCCCTTTAAGTCTCTGAAAAATAATTCTGCGATGTAAACTGTGGTGAGTCTTTTTTTTTGACCCCTTCTCAATCTGCTTGGAAAACATTCTGGGCCAACATTCATAAATGGCAAATATGTTTGGTATTTACGGTTGCAGATCTTTGTGTGAGGTCACAGAGCTCAGAAGGCAGCAACCTAAGTCGCGACGCACAAACAGAGGAGTAACTTGTGTTTTGATAACATGTCTTATCTGTTATTCACAAAAATAAGAATATAATTTTAAACCATAATGTAGTTTACCGGATAAAAGAATGAGTAGCCTAGCTATTTCTGTTTTTGGATGACTGCTCTTTTTCCTCATCATGTGTTGGAAGTAAAAAGTGATTAAGATGTTTAAAATTGGGATATGGGTATCCTGCTTTACATCCTGTACAATTCTTAATGGTTTTAATGTTCTGCCAGGTAACTACTTAAGTAGGATAGTCATAATGAACTTCCACATCAGAACACAAGTAGCAGCACATTGCTCTTATAATCGGATGAAACTGAAAAACAAAGTGGTATTAAGTAACAGGAATTGTTCAAAAGGCCTCATGTGCAAGCTCCAATGCCAACTGCTAGGGGAACTATAAAGCAGAACAGAAAATACACAAGTAACTCATGTTCTAAGCGCTTCATGACAATAGTTCGGGTTGAAGTAGCAAAGTACATAGAAGAAGCGCGAACTTTATTTGACAAATGCTCTAAGAATAATAAAATATGCAAACATCACAGCACCATCTAAATAAGACAACTGCACACAGTAACCAAGGCGACACTCAAACATCAGCTTCCCACTTCCCTTTTGATAATTCCTTAGACTCCTGATAAACCAAATACATTCCGTATGTAGCATCCTTGGCTCATCTCAAGACTGGCTGGAAACTGAACCACTCCACTTTCTGAGCTGAACAAACATTTCTGTACCGCTTTGTGTAGATCGATTAAAGTAGAAGTAAAACATGTTCTTTACAATAGGCTAAACATGGCATTTTGATTTATATTGTGTTAGTGGAATACAAATTAAGCAAATGAATCCATCATTGTTTGATTCGTCTTGGTGGAGAGCCATTTTGCCACTTGTTGACTGAAAATAACATCACTTTTGCAATAGGCTCAGGTAAAACCCAATCACAGCTCATGTTTTCTGAGTTTCATCATGTGATATTTGCAAGCTGAGTTGGCTGATATTCTGTTATTTAGTTTTGTGTCAACAATGGCAAAATGGCCGCACGCTAAAATGGATTCAAAAAAGGGAAAGAGATTCACCAATTCTTCTACTTGATTTAGAGTATATTCCGCAAACTCAAAATACTTTTATTAAAATGTGTGTGTGTGTGTGTGTGTGTGTGTGTGTTGGGGGGGGGGGGGGGGGGGGGGGGCATGTAGAGCATATTGTAACAAAGCTTTTTGATAAGACTTTGCCTTAAAAGCATTAAGAAAAATACGAGTGATTCTTAAGAGGTCAGTGGAGAATCATAAAGCGATTCCTTCAACAGTATAAGCAAATTGTATGAGAATTGTAGCACATTATACAAAGAGGAGTACAATCACAACCTGCTGCATCTCATGAAGCAGCAAAATGGTAGCAGATGGGGTGAGGCAAAGCAATTTCAGCAGGGATGATGCGTGGTTTGTGAGTTGCTGAGTGATGTGCACCATGTAGTCACGGTTGCAAAAAAAAAATGGACCACAGATCTTTCTTGTTCTGTAACGAAAGGATGACAGAGCTATTTTATCCCCATTTCAAACAAGTGGCAAATATTGTACTGTGAAATTATGTAAAGTGCAGCAAAATAATAGAGCTGCACATGAATGTTTGGTCGCGATTGACTAATAATAACACTGTGTATTCCATCTTTCAAACTAATTCAGGTCAGGTGTAACAGGCTCCTTTCAACAAAGATGAACAAGGAAGGAAGAACGGCTGGACAGATGAAACGGGACAATTTCAAAACATTTGCCTTGTTTAGAATTAATGCAAAGTGTTGAAATCCTGCTGAGGCACTATGCAAGTCTGACAATGGTTGATACTGTTCCAAACAACACCTGTAATGTTTTACTAAACTGTATCACAATCTGATGTGACTGGAGAGGTACTCTACCTGGAGCAAGATAATATGTTTACATGCACTTAGCGTACACTGTCAGGCGACAAGAACAATCAATCAATCTTGGGAGCGGGAAGAAAGAAATCAACAGATGTTTTGATTATTACTACACGCCGAGTTATAGTACAGTACTACTGAATGTCACATCCATTGATGTGTGGGAAAATTTGCTCTCCACATTTGACCAGCATTACTGCGTTGCTCATTTGGGAATCATTTGATCTAAGCCCCCCAATTCCAAACCTTAACGATAAGTGTTTTTTTCCTTTAACATGACCCGGCTGAAGCTTGAAGCCCCGATCTACCGTTCTCGGGGCCTACACTCTATCATAGGCCACTGAGCTGGTTTAATAATCCATCCACCCATCCATTTTTCACAGCCGCAGTCGGGTCGCTGGCTTGCTTGTGCATATCCCAGCCATCTTTGACCAGTAAGCGGGGGACACCCTGAACTGATTGCCCGTCAATTGCAGGTGGTTTAATAATGTATTCCCAAAATACATTTCAAAACATAATCTGAGTGCAGAAAAGAAGCTACTCATTATTAAGGTTTGTATTTATTATACACTAGCATAACATGTACACATAATATACATACATAGTATACACCCTCTATGTCTATGTACACTCTAAACCACTATACCAGGAATTTAAATAATAAACTCAATAATAATTAAATAATCATTTTAAAAAAAAAAGAAATTGACTGACAAGGTATCTTCACATTTACACTACAATAAAATTTCAAAAGGATTACGGTAATTATTTCTCCTGAGTGATAAAAGTCTAAATACTTTATAGGGATTTCTTTCACAGTGAAACAGTTCTACACGACAAATGTATGGTTTAATTCAATTAATCACTTCTGCCCCTGCGTTGGCCAAATGTGTGCAATGTCAATGAAATGTTGGGTGGGTGTTTTGGTAAAGCACTCGTGATGTTTTTTTTTCGGGGGGGAGGGGGGTAGTTTTAGGAAAATGTAAATGGATTAGACAGAATACTGTAAAACGCCAATTTCATTCAGTCTTACATGGTGTGTCCAAGTGATTAACGGGAGCAGATGATTTTGGCAGGTTTAAGACAAAAAATGTTTAAATCAGTTGTGCGTAGAATGAATTTACTGCGTAAAAGCGCTGTAGTGGAACAGCTTGAAAGCCGAGCAAGGAAACATAAAATGAATAGTGTCAAAGCATAGTTGAACATTACACCATGTAAAGCAATCATCTTACATTAGGTTATTCACAGACCAGCTTAGGGGTACTTCGACAGAAAACAAAATATAGTAACAGTGTCGCCGCTTAAGATGGTCCCGCGTTGACACCGATTTGGAAGAAGCGCCCTCATACAACATATATTAGCCTGCCAACGCTCACCAAGTTAGGCTGCTAACCTCAGCTAGTCAAGTGCGGAAAGCTAACGATGAGCTAACCTCAGCGGTAGGCTACATTAGCTTAGCTTAGGTTGCAAGCTAAACAGTGACCAATACAAGCTCAAATAAAGATGCAACGTAAATCGGGAAACTCACCAAACTGAACTGGTGTGTGTTGTTGTATTACAATACTAACAAACACGGCGGATCATTAGGTTTGTAAGGCTCGAGAAATTGTTTGTCCGCGCTTGGCCGTCTCTCACTGGGTGCTGCAGGAGCGAACTGGACTGTCATTTGCTGTCATCACGAGGAGAAGCCCGCAGCACGCATGCGCAATCCCTGCTAAAACCAGGGTCCGGCGATCTAAGGGAAAACATGTATTTACCTCTATAGAATTACTTTCCTAAGTCATTTTTCTCACTAAATAATTATGTCAATTAATCAAATCGATAAATGTTCAATACTGCTGCTTAATGTGTCCTTTAAAAGTAATGATTATAAAGTATGTGAATGTATTTATTCTATGACATATAAAATAGTTACCATGAAAAAATTAGGGCGGTTGTCTGGAGCGGTGGTTAGCTCGTCCGCGTCACACCTCGCTCCGGCCTTCCTGTGTGGGGTTTGCATGTTCTCCCCGAGCCTGCATGGGTTCTCTTCAGGCACTCCGACTTCCTCCCACACAACAAAAACACGTATGGCAGGTGTATTGGATATACTGTACTAAATTGTCCCCGGGTGTGATTGGCTGCGTGAATTGTTGTTCGTCTCTGTGTGCTCTGAAATTGCCTGGCAACCAGTTCGGGGTGTCCCCCGCCTACTACCCGAAGTCAGCTGGGATCGGCACCAGCAAGCCTGTGGCCCTTGTGAAGATAAGCAGCTCTATGTAAAAAATGGAGGGATGGATCATGAAAAAAGTGTTGTAACGCTTTGCGCAAATTTCACTTCAAGTTTCAACAATCAACTGTTACAGAAGTGTTTTTCACGTCGCCACTGGATTGGCCTACTTGCTCCTGGAAGACACATTTTTGACTCATCGGCTGGTTACACACTTCCCTGTTTTCCAATTACATCCCGTCTCCACCAAATCATGCCACCTAAACAAAAGCAAGAACTCAAACCAGAGTAAAATTACTTAACATCTACACAGGTAAATGCGCTACTATAGCAACAAAGAGATCTGTTCACAACACTTCTAAATTCTAACAGCAAGAGTTCTTTAAAGCTTTTGTTAAAATGATTCTGGACTCAATACACGATTTGATAACTTAACTAAGGAACTGCAAGAAGTCGAAGACAGTCTCCGTACTTTTCACACAAAAGCAAGTTGATAACAATAACTCAGGTCTCGCTAAACAGATACAAGCCAATTCCAAACTTAGGCAAACAAAAATGCATAACATATACGACACTCTGCTGATTTCCACAGACAAAAAGGACCATTTAGGACATTCCAAGAGAAATAATCTGGTCATAGTTGGAGTAGAAGAAATAATCAGCAAAACATGGACACACACAGAAGAAAAAATCATTTTTACCCTCAACGAAAAACTTCAAATACAGGACAAGACAGAGTTGGAATGTGCACACCGCACCGGTAAACTACAACCTGGGAGGAGCAGACCCAGGCAAGTTGTTGTAAAATTTGAATATAAAGACAAAACAAGGGTGTGACAAAAATCTAAGCTTCTCAAGGTCACAAATACTTTACTGAGAACGTCCGAAAATGAAGAGAACTTATTCCAAAAATGAAAGTAGTACGTTGCTGTGGAGTAATTGTCTACATGCAATATGACAAGCTTGTAATCCAACTCCGTACTAACAAACCTAAAAAGAAATAACAGGTCTAATCCCAAAAAATATCAACAGTATGTATAAACCACTGCTACACAACACACAGAAATGACACAATTAGAGAAAATGGCAAATTCACACATTGAGGTCATCAACTTAATACATTTTGAAAATGGTGAACACAAAACTTTCGATCCTGACGACAAACTGACCCAGATAACAATTCCTATGTAAATAACTTAAAGTTTGGCTGTGATTGTTACACTGAAGAACAGTTAAATGAAAATATAAAAATGGACAACACCCTCTCAATTATACACTTCGATATAAAGGTTTCACAATGAACAAAAGGAACAAGAGGTGAGGCGGTTTTGCGCTTTATGTTGACAAAACTTTAAGGAGTAACAGAATTGAAAGTCTGGCATAATCAATTCCAAACATAATGTAATGTTTAACAATTGAAATACATATTAAAAATCAAATAATGTAATTGTAATTTGGATATATAGAACACCTGCATCTTGCCTTGGTAACTCTAATGAAAACCGAGCTAATGTGTTTGTTAGTCAAAAAAAAATCAGAATTTTCTGCGGAGATCTAATTGTAGATTTACTAAATTCAAATCACCACAAAAAAAAACATTGGATTTCATCAATATCATGCATAGTAACAGTCTTTTTCCATTAATCCGAATCCATTAATTGGATTCCATTAATCCTGTTTTAACATTGATGTGGCATTAGTAAAAAAAATATTATAAATGAAATAGTGATACCTCTTACATTTATTTGCAACTTGTCCTTTAAAACAGGCATTGTTCCATCAAAAATTAAAATAGCAAAATGTATTCCATTTATAAGAGAGAAAAACATGTTCACAAATTCCAGATCTATTATCGATTTTCAAAAATTCTAGAGACTCTTTCTTTCATAGGCTTGATATTTTCATTGTAAAACATGATTTGTCAAGTGACAATCAATATGGATTTAGAGAAAAAAAAAAAGAATACGTCTATGGAAGTTACTTGAAAATATTGCAACTAGTATATATAAAAAACGAATTGTATGTTGTATTGTCATAGATTAAAAAAGACTTTTGATATTGTAGATCACAATACAGTATATTGATACAAAAAAATAAATAAATATGGAATAAGAGGTTTGGCACTTAAATAGTTAAGAAGTTATTTAGATGATAGGACTCATTACGTCCAGTTAAATAATGTAAATCGAGAGAACTGGCGATTACTCACGGAGTCTCCCATGGCTCCTTTTTGGTCCTAAATTATTTATTTTGTTTATTAATGATGTCTGCTGTGTCTCAAAAATTCTAAATATGGTATTAGTTGCAGACGACAGAACTTTATATTGCTCCGGAGAAAATCTTGAACAGCATTTGAACACCATGGAAAAAGAACTGTAAAATAGTTCTTTTACAGTTCTTTTTAGTTCGTGTACAGAGTAAACAATCAGTCTTGCCACGGTGTCCACAAACTGTTCAAAATTAGGAAGAGTTGTTTTAAGAGGTGAAGGTGTATTTATAAAAGCAAAGACAAGAACCAACATAAAGCAAATGTGTTGAAAGGTGTTCAACAATGGAACAAATTTAAAAAGTGTGAATCTCTTAAGTGTGAATTTACTATGTTTAAAAAGATGTTAACAAATGCAATGCCACAAAGATATCGAAAAATGTAAAACTGATTAACTGTACAATACCTTTATGCTTGATCTTCATATTATCTTACTGGATCACATGATTATCTATTATTATTATTATTATTATTATTATTATTATTATTATTATTATTATTATTATTATTATTATTGTTGTTGTTGTTGTTGTTGTTGTTGTTGCGGTTGTTGCTGTTGTTATTTATTATAACATAACTGTACTTATGTAGCTAATTTGTATTGTATTTATATTGTATTTCTTTAGATTGTGTTTCGATAAAATATGTGTATAGTATATGTTCAATAAATCAGTCAATCAATCAACAGTAAAAACTATTGTGTTGTTGAATTGATTGCATTGTTGTTATTATTTAAGAAATATGTTTGGTAAAATTATCTTAAATTGACTCATTACGGTTTGTTTTCTATATATATTTATCTTCATATGCGTTACATTATTTTTTTCAATTTATTAAAACGCAAGCCCTTTAGTTATTGCAGCACACGGGCTATCATGTTGTCATACAAGAATTGTCCACTTGGTGACAGTGTAATAAAAGAAATCACTCAAACCTCGCCCATTAGTAATGCGCATCATTACGTTTTACCAACACATGTGAGCCGTCGCTGCTTGAGCAAGCGTTCTAAAATACAGTAATAAAAAAATGCGTTCATGTGTGTTTGTAGATCTAGGACAGACTACACTTACATTAGTAAAGAATATTAATGCAGTGGGTATGTATAGCGTTGCATACTGATGTGGCTTCGTTTGAAAAATTCTTAACAATCATGTACGTAACATTAAAAACAAGAGTTTAGGACCTTTTTTTCCCTTATCCTGTGTTCCACTTTGGAAGAAATAACAGAGAAACACACTAAAAGAATCAACATAATCAATAAAGAACTCAAATGTGTGTATGTAAAATAAATGCAAGCAAACGGATTCCTTTGTTCAATTCCATTTATTATATATCTATATATAGGTTATAAACATCACAAAATATAAATTTTAAATCTTGCACAAAGATATAATCCAGTAAAAGAGCAATCTTATCTGAGTCAGCAATACCAACGGAAGCAGGCATATTATATCTATTTAGTATTTCAGATTTTATTTAGGAACATTCTTTCGTTTATTGTTGAACGAAAATAAGTCTTCAAAAGAATAAGTCCATATCAGCAATGATCATTAGTTTACTATATTGTTTATTTTTGCTTTTGTATTGCATATTGTCTTAAATCATACTGCACTATTAGTTTGTATTGTTAAAATGATCTTAGAGTCAATAAGGTAACTCACTCTGAATAACAAATGTTATAGTTTAAATGTTGTTTTAAATTGAATTATAAGCAATATTTAGATTATACCTGACTCTAAAAATAACATGCTTTTAGCAAAATAAATGTTAAGACTTAAAGGGCTTGCAACCTATTAAGTCAGAAGATTTAGAAATGATACGTTGCTTTATTTAAAATACATATTTCCCAAATGAAGGCCACTTTCAAACAAAGCAGTTTACCCAAGCACATTTGATCCGAAATACATACATGGAAAAGTAAAATGCTGTCTTGATTGTAATCACTTTTCTATAACATGAACTAAAATACTGATATAAAAATAGCCACACGCCTACAATTTACTAAATGAATACTCTCAATACTAGTCACCAGTTTTAATATTACAATGACAGGTTATAATAGAAATTTCAGATCCATTTCTTTGGAGGAGGGAACTATTTTGTGGGACTTATCTGTGCCTATTCTGTAGAGGCAAGAAGATATGCATATAGAACACTATAAATGTTGTGTGCTTTGTACATTGAAGAGCAGAAACGGAATAATTCATACACGTTCAAACACATGGACTGTTGTGTTGTGCCCAATTTGCATGCAGTTAATAAAGTTCTCTGTGAGCAAGAAAATCAAAGCAGGAGTAAATGGATGCGGTTGTTTGTGTGCGTGTGCGTATCATATTGTGGGTTTAAGTCAGTGTGCTAAAGGTCAGTGGAACAGAGAAGGAGAGTGACCGTATGCAAATGATTGCATGTCAATGTTCCAATTTTCCAAATTTAACGTATTTATAATATTTACATTTGGTATAAGTGACATCATTGTTATTTCTTTCCGGTGCTGTCCTAAATAATATCATCTAGGAGATGAGGGGTGTCCACCCAGTCTAACGTTCTCGGCTCTGATGCAGCCATGATCATGCACATGAACTGTTTCCCTGTTCTCCTATCTATTGGGTAAATAGTTGTTGGGGTGAACCTTTTGTTGCTCTCCACAAATTCGCACAGCTGGTTATAGATTTTGGGGTACTCGTGTCGAAGGAAGACCCCTCTGATTCTGAGCTCACGCTGAATGTTGACAAAGCACACCTCCCTGGCTTTCCTTCCCTCCTCTCCATCCTGATCAATGGCCGGCGTTCCTGGGGGAGGAGTAAGAATGAGGGTTTCCATTTCACTATCCTTCCTCAGTAGCTTTTTTTCTGGGCTTGAAGAGGCCAAGGAAACCTTTGCATATTTTCGAACCGTTGGCGTTTGGACCCTTGGCGAGGGTCTGTTAGGCACTAGTTCGCCAACGGCTACGGATACATTCAAGAGGAAACATTCACTGGGGTCATATTCATTACCCGCCTGCTGCAATTCCTTACAATATTCACCTAAGTTGTCCTTAAAGCCATCCAGCTCTCTGAGAGACAGGTATGTGGGCGACATGACAAGGCTCTCGAGCCCAACTTGCAGGAAGTTATCAGCGGTCTCCGGATTGGCAAAACCCAAAAAGAGGACACCTCTGCCTCTGGAGAGGTAACCGGCTTTAGCAACACGGGAGAAGGCTTTGTGAATCTCAGAATTTTCTCTGCAGAACTTGATGGTGTGCCGACACACACTGCTGACACGGCCATATAGACACGTTTCTTTGTGGGACTCCCAGTCATCCCTCCGACAGTTGCGTGAGCAGTAAAAAGTGTAACAGCTATGACATGATTTGAAGTACAAGCATGCATTGAACATATTCTCAGAACGTTTACACTTGTTGTTAGCGCACACCATGGTTTCATCTTCCTCCACGCTGTGGTCTGGGGAACATTCTTCTGCACTTCTTTGGAAAGCGTCACACCCACTATCAAGATCTTTGATCGTGTCTGGACTGGATTTAGAAGATGGGATCTGTGTGTTTAGACATTCAAGATTTTCAAGCTCAGAAGATCCCCTGACCTTTTTATCGTCTTCGGTAATCAGTTGTTTAAGCTGATCCAGAAAGTCCCCGCTAGGCTTCCTGCTGCTTGGTGGTTTGTAATCAACCACTAAATCGGCTAACAACTCATCAAGTTGCTCCAGACTCTGCTGAAGAGAGACGTTGTTCCGTCTCCTTTCTTTGGTCGATTCCGCTGCGCTGAATGACTTCTTGACATCAGTCGCTCTTGGAACACATTTCTTTTCACTGTCCAGAGTATTCCAGTTGACAGCATGAACACCACGCCGCTCACGGTTTCCTGCACATATGTCATTGTCAGTTATGGTGATCTCAGGAGTCACAAACCAGTGGCCACTCTTGCTAGTTTTCCACGGATTGCTTGGACCCCGCTCTAGCGATGTCTCAGAGAGCGACAAGGCAGCATAACGCTTAGGTGAACTGGAAAGGTTCAGGATAACAGGTTGAGAGGAGACATTGGGAGATGCTCCGTGCCTTGTTTGGTGAAATAGGTTCTCATAGCTTCTTCCACGAAGCACCGATTGCTCTCTGTCATGTCGGGGGTAAAGAATATTGTCCCAAGATCGGGAGTGGTTTTTGGCCTCTGTCCTAAGTCCACTTGTCTCCATGCCACAGGTGGGATACCATGGGGGCATACTAGTGTCCGTTCTTACTCTGGGTGGGGTGAGCTGAGATGACTGGTTGGAATAACCGGATATACTTGAGCGATACCAGTCATCTGAAAAAGCCTGCGACATACGAGGGCGCCTGCGACCCTCTGTATGGTATTGCCTCGATGGAAAGTATCGCTCCTCACGAGAGTTAAATGGCTTGTTATAATATAAGTTGGAGCAACTTTGGTGATATGGATTGAAATGGGGGTCATCTCCAAAGTAAGCGCTTGAGGGAGTTTGAGAAAAGCAGGACCCTGTCTCACTCATAGGGTAGTGTGATGGCTCTTGGTTTGTAAAATTATCTGTGCAATATGACCTGAGGGGAAGCGTATGTACCCATCGATTCCTTGGATCATACTGACTCGTCATAGTACTTCCACGGCTGGTTAAACTGGACCTGTCATCCTGAAAGTATGCCCTCGAATAGGGATGAAGTGGATAACGAACTGGGTCTTCTGTATAGAAAAATTTGGTTGGGATGTTTGGGTTCGAGTAAGCTCTTTGTTCCTGATTCAGATACATGGTTGGTTGTGGCGGCATTCGGTACATGTCTAAATGGTGGTAAGAGACAGGAGACATGCTAGCAGTGTAGTGATAGCCTTGTCTAAAATCATTGTAGCATTCACTTGGAGTTGGTGTAGGTGAAGAAATTTGTCGTGGTACAACAAAACCTCGACTGCTACTAGCCTGTGAGAACCTTTGCCACGCGAGTCGCTCAGAACGTATATTAGGGACGTGCCGAGATGTGTGTTGGAGGACAGCAGCATCTGGTTTAATGTCCACGCGGCACCTGACATGAGGCGTTGAGGTTGTTTTTTCTGATTTACCCTCATCAAAACAATCGGAAACGTAGAGAGGAGAATGAGGTTGTAATTTAATTGGGTGAACCTCATTCAAAAAAGCCCTATTGGAGGAATGTGCTTCTCTTTGAGTTTCAGAGGACCTCAAAAGAGAGTCTGGGGCATCCTTGGCTTGGTTCGTCTCCAAAGGGGACACAGAGATGGGAACGGGAGTGAGCGTAGATTTCATTCGCGGAGCGCTTCGAGATCTTTTTCTAGTTACAGAATCCGACCATGTAAGGTGGCTGCTTTTGTCTTGATTGGCCTGTTGTTGAACTTGCCTGGAGTTAAACAAGTCTGGAGATGAGAAGCGAAGATATCCTGGTTGATCTAGTCCATTCCACGTAAGATCTTTGTGTATGGTCTGCTGTTCTGGGTGCTTCAAAGGATACTCCATTGGGGTGGACACAGACTGTGGGTCGTCCAGTGATTCAAGAAAATCAAAGCTGCGGCAGTGTCTTTTGTTGATGATTTCTGCTTTGTCAATCATCTTCATATCACATTGCAAAGAAGAGTGAGCAGAAATGACGTCTTCGGCAGTTGGATATAAAGGAATGTCCTGATATAGAGTCGATGTCAGAATGTCAGGGGGATGTGTCCGGGTCATCTTAATGCAACCACAAAGCCCTCCATTCAGTGTGACATTTCAACACAACCTAAGGAAGGAAAACATATGTTAGGTCAAGTACTCCATTGCCCGGCGATCGAGTCACTGTAAAACACTAACTCATAAATACAGATTATTGTGCAAATGGTTTATGCCTGAACCGGATTACTTGTACGACACTAGGAATGAGCACAGACCTCAGCCAAGGCTGAACTGTTTTTGAAAAGAAAACGGGAACGTGGTGTTTGCTAGTTAGCAGTCGCGCTGCCGAGATTCGTCGATTAATCCTGACGACATTGAACATCAAAGTTGTTGCAAATTACTGTTGACGAGGTCTTTATTTATATATTTATTCATTGGTGCTTTGTTTTTACAATTGAAACTGCCTTGCTTCACACTTCTCCCGCTGGTTGCTACCTTTCAGAGTAGGGGTAATCCGATTCGTGATGAAGCATGTGGGTAATGCAATGCCATGGCTAAACACATTTCCAACACTTATAAACATTTCTGAAATGTAGGTACAAGCTGGAAAGGTTAATCAAAGTTAACTGTTATCAGAATTGGGTTTTTTCTACCAATTTGAACATATCTGAAAGAATTTCAGCTGTAAACAAATGATCCTTACATTTGAGCAGCTGTTTGTTCGTGCAATATGTTGTTTGAACAAATAGCGCAAATCCTTTTTTTTTTCATTTTATTTTTTAGAAATAAAGAAAAACACAATCAATCTGAAGTCGAACCAATGCAAATATTTGATTAAGCCTATTTCTTTGGTATTTTAAAACAACCTTTTTTTCCATGAAACACATACATAATGTTTCTTGTTGGCCCTCACCCAGGAACTAACCCTGAGCAGCCATCTGTTCATTGTGAGAGAGAGAACTGACCAGCCACGTCCCTGCCATTTCTCGCCAGTACATCTAAATATTGTTTGCTTGCACTCAACCAAACTCAACAGCCAAGCCTATAAAGCCACACAAATATTTTCATGAGCCTGTTTGTCAAAAGCATCTGAGCATGTTCATAAGAATGTAATTGTAGTAACTACTTGTCCTGTACTAATTTGTAAGTATAATAAAATGGGACCGGGTAGACTGATGTGCAATTTAATCAAGCTTTGTAACTTGTCCAATACAACCACTTTTGACTTGAATTGTCCGTGATGACTCTGCAGTCTTGACACATAAGCATAGGCTAATATCAGCACTATAACTATGTAACCTATCAAAAATAATTAATAGGAAAAAAACACCCCTGGCAACCTCCCACTTAAGATTTGCAATTATTATTTAGGTTTTTCTCCATAGTAGTTAATGGCCTATGTGTCTAAACTTACTAAATGCAAAGTTATTTTCTATTCACGGTCAAATGCAGCTCCTCAATAGATGTGCAACCCCCTTTCTTTCACTCTTTCTTCCTTCTCACCCCTCAAGTTTTAAAATCGCATGCCACATCCTGTCTCCATAGTGACAGCACACAGCACCATTCACCAAACAAGGGCTCAAATCTCTAACAAAATGGACACAGAATCAACAAATAATTAATTCATGCAACACAATCGTGTTTTCAAATTAGCTAGGCCTTGATGTTGTAGTATGTTTTTTGTAGTGCGCTCGGTCGCAATTATTCAATTTTGGGGATATTTGGGCTACCAAATGCAATACTTCGCAATCCTATCGCTATATTTGGAACTAGGTTAGCCATTCCTTGAAGCTTATAAACTGAGGCTCGATGTTTAGTCGTCTGTTTCATGTGTAGTATTCATTTTGGTGCTGCAGAATGGGCCCGATGCGTCCGACGCGGTCCGAATGACATCATTTGCGCAGGAAATTAAGCAGACCATCTTCGGGCTCGAACCGGGAGAGCGTAAACGGGGGCTTGCTACAGGCTAAGTTCGCAAAAAACGGGACTTGGCGAGTGGAGATCGAGTCTTACCGGTATTCCCATGGAGTTGATCAGATGAGGGGATGAGGAGAAAGAGAGGGAAAAGGAGAAGGAGGAGGCGGTGTGTGCTGCAGCCCGCCGCACCTGCCGAGAGCCTCCATGCGTCGATCTCCTGCTACGGATGCTTTACATCTCAGCCTCACCTCGAGACGATCCTTCTAGTCCTGTCGAATGTGGAACAGAGCGTGCGTGGGTGTGTTTGTACGTGATGGAGGAAGAGGAGGGGGTCGTAACTTAATGTGCGTCGAGAGGCGGGTTTACGTTCGTATAGTGTACGTGGGCGCCTGCGTATGCTAGTTAGTGTGAGCGCGTGTGGGTAAAGATGCGGTGTCTTTCAAGTGATGCGCAGTTTCATCGTTCACTATTTGTGTACAAGTGAACAAATTAAGTTTTGATCAATGTCTCATCAAATAATTTTAACTGAGGTACGTATAATCGGTATTTTGCAAGTTACAGTATTACTGTATTACAGTATTACTGCATTTGAAATGTAATGCATTACACTACTATTGCATTACTTTTATATTACTCTCACCACCATTACTGGAAATATGGATTTGCCATTCTAAATGTAGCTCATTAAACTCACTACACATCCAGTGAAAGGTTGTTTTAAGCCTAAAACCAGTAGTGCAAATCATTTAGTCTGTACTGTATTGTAAATCTTTAAAGACAAGAGAAACTTTTTTTTGTATTTTAACCCCTTTATAATTTAGCATCACAGCATGATGATGCATTTTTTTATGCTGTAGGCATAACAATTAGTGCATTTCACAATTCCAATGTTAACATTAAAATTCAAGATCAGTTGGAAGAATAGATGGTTTCGGTGGGGCTAACGTTAGCAGCTAGCCTACATCATTGATAAGGTGTTTAACGTCTTGTTTTGCATGCTTCATCTTGATAGACATTGACCAGAACTATTTATAGACTATTATCAATAGCAAATGTACAGTGAAAGTGAGTGTCAGGATACCTTGTCATCATTGCTAGTTGTGACAGGAATCTTGCTGACAAGGTTTCCAAATGCTGGTAAATCCACTGTGGAAAGCGGCAGCATATCTCCTAACGAATCTTCTAACCTCTTGATGTCAAAGTGTCATCCCTCAGCGGGAGAGCGCAATACTCCGCATGTTTTATTTTCTCTAACTTCAAGTCATGGCATCGCTCTAAATGATTTGTCAAATTACTGGTCCTATTACACAATTTGGATAGCTTTTTAGTTGTTGTGCACAATGTTCACCTAATGATTATAGTTTTCTTGTCTTTATCTCTGACATACTGAAAGTAATGGTCGTATGTCCATCTCAAATATGAAGGGCTGGTCATTGCAAAGCTGGAAAGTGCAATAGAAGGCCATTGTAGTTAGGTGCAGAGGATTTGCAGACCAATCACTCTATAAAACCTTGCGTGTGTTGGGCGTCACCAGGAAAAACAACAAAAAAAAACAACAACCCCACAGCATGATGTTGCCACCTCCATGTTTCACAGTGGGGGTGGTGTGTTCAGGATGAAGAGTGTGGTAGTTTTCTGCCACACATAGCAAAGTGCATTATTTATTTATTTTTTATTTTGTCTCACCCTACAAAAGCTTCTTCTTCATCATACATCACCACACACGGTGGGCTGTATGACTTAGTTGTCCCGTCGACATAATAAGCCACCTGCACTGGGGACATTTTTGTAAAATATTTTGTTTATAATCTAACCGTTTTCTGGGCGTCCCCACAACTCGAAGAGTTCCTTGTTCTTTAAGATGTTGTTATCCACTGGTGTTTTCTAACAAATTGCTAAGGCCTTCACACAACAAATATTTAGATATTTACTGAGTAAAGTAAATTACAAATGAAGTAAAGAGCAAAAGAGAACTCTGGCTTGAAGTCACTTGGGTTGCTTTATGAGGTACATTTGTGTTGTGTGTCTTAGGAAAAAAATACAGTTGTAAAGACCTTATACGTTATACCTTCTCATTAGGCTTGTAGTCAACCAAATAGAAAATACCTATACCATGTTGCAAAATTTAAATGGATATATTGTCTTGAATTGACACTCCTCTATCCGATTTATGATTGTTTTTGTGTGTGTGTGATTTCTTTTAACCGTTTCGGCATCATTATCACCTTCCCGTAGCATCTGCATCATTATAATCGATGTTGGGGACAGTTGGCAGTGAGCCCCATCCCGCCTACGGCATGTGACTGCTGCAGGAAATGTGCTTAGTGAAGCACTCCCACCGTAGATAAAAATCACAACAACAGCCGAGCTGTGCTGATCAGCTCAGTAACCATTTTTTGCAGGATATGCTGTTATATTGCTCGCTTGCAAATGTTCGATGAAGAGCAAAAATTAACTAATGCATCATTGCAACAAAGGAATAGTGCAAAACTGTGTTATATCATGTGTATGACTGTACTGTGTAAATCACGTTGTGTGGCATTCAGAACCCCACAGAGTGGATTATATGTGAGCATGTGTGACTCAGCCTCATGCAAGCAGTGTGCACTGGCATCAGTTCATGTCAGCTGTTGGTTTGCAGGCATAAGTGTCTGTCAGCTGGCTTCGAGCAGGTGTCTCAGGCACCTTGAAGCCTTTGTGGATAGGAAATCAATAGCTCTCTCTTGATTAGAAGTACTTCTATTCAATGAGTAATAACCATGCAATCCATCAAAGTATGAGCAGGAATGAAACACTGATTCACTCTGATTCTGCTGCTATATTTGCATTCATGCATGCACCTCTGACCTAATAAGCCAGTAGGACGAAATTCAACCTCACATTGTGACAATGCACACAATTGCAACCCCCCCAATTGTCACTTGAGTCTGACTCAGCTCGGGTCATTTTTAACCACAGTATAATGATGTGTCAACGAAATGGAAAAAGTCACATCAGATTAGACACGCTGTAAATGTTACTGCCAACAAATCTTGGCTGGACTGTGTTGGAGATGGAATCATGGTGATCTTAGAGGAAAAAAGGTCTTGTCCTTTAGAAAGGTGTGTCTTTCCAATTCACACTTGCAAAGATGTATTTATTGAACTACCCGTTTATTATTGTAGATTTAATTGGCAGTGCCAAAGTGTTGGGAATGAGTATGACAGTTTGGCGCTCTTATGTGGTTTCAAATGTAAACCAAAACATTGGAATCAAATGGAAATTTATCTCACATCCAGAACTCTTAAGTTAGATATAATTACAGTCGTTGGCATTATATAGCGTGGGTGCACCTCATGTCATCGGGACACTAAAGCTTAAGTGCAGCAATAGAAGGTTTAAGGAAACTGTTGGCAATGTCTTTCTTAAGCATTTCTTGCCTAAAGACTGCTTGAAGCTTTCAAATCTTCGACAAACTAATCCTCTGCCCACTCCTCTTGACCCAGACTTCATTTTACAGTTTCAGCAAACGGCAAAGCAGATTTACAAATACTTTATAGCTCAGTAGAGGGGCGTTTTCATTTGTACAGTGTTGATTCCAAACTGTTAAAATGTTATTGTAAAAACTTTATTTATCTAATTAACTTAATGTGGTATTTAAAGTGCTTGTACAGGTGTCTCTGTCCGTCTGTCAACCGACTGACTGACCCACCAACCCGTCGATTGACCTACCCACCCACCTACCAATCTGTCATTCATCTATGCATCCACCTAGAGTTATCTTTCATTCAGCTAGCATGTTGGTGGAGTAGTTTTGAAGCCAACTACAATAGAATAAGGTACCCCACCCCTCGTCCCACACACACACAAAATGTTACTTCTAAATTAAATCTTGCCTCCCGTTTTTGGCAAAGTCTGATTACTTTGTTTTCAGAAAAAAGAACATTACAATCCACTCCAAGTAACAGTCACAACATGACAAATCTGTGTATGAGCCAAATCATTTGGGAGTGGTATCCATGGCAACACACACTGAGTTGGAGCAAAAGAGAGTGAATAGATTTCAAAGGGAATGAAGTAATGTTCTGTTGAGAATCATCCAGACTATTAAAATCCATGTCATTGTTTGAAATCGCCACAACATTCACATGCATTATTGTGCCAGTGTATTAGAAATTGGATTCTGTCTCAAATCATGGATTTAGTGGGACGTGTTTAACTACCCTCTTCTATATGTCTAGCTAATGTTTCTGTTAACATAAGGTTTACCATAAGGAGACACCTTCTGGGAGAATTGGAAGACGGAAAGATGCCTTGACAACTACCCACACTCATGTGGGTCAACGTTCTAGAATAGAGTGTATATTATTCCCAGCTGCGGTGAGCAAACACAAACTCCTCTGTCCTGCTCTCTGGAGTCGCTCCGCGACATCCCATGGTGAGGCTTAATTAAATCTTTACCACACACTCCTCTCTCATCTTTCCTCATCTGCCGTTTTGGCTAACAAATGACTCTGTCATGTGTACAAATTTATGAGAGGCAGACTAAGCAAAGGGATCTGAGGAGGGTTGGTTTAAAAATGCTCATGATTATTTGAATTATTTGTGCTTGCACTGTGTCTCTGTGAAATTCTTACGCAACACTGTCACATCACACCTACAGATAAATGTCCTTAGTAACATTCAATTTGTTCTTTAAACAGTGACGCATTTCAGTATTTGCCTTTTTGGCATATAAGAGTCATTCATTTCATCAAATGGAAGACAACAACAATGCTTTTGTGACTCAGTGAGGAGGAAACAGTGATCCCCTTCTTAAAATGGACCATGTTTAGCCTCCGTTCAACACCAGTACAATGCTATGGCCCACCCGTGATGGGCCAAGGCTTTAGGTTGTATATAGTGACTGGTACAAGTCCATTTTAGCGACCAAACACAACAAACTGAACAATGTACTAATAAATACAAACACTCAAAAAATAGCATTACAAAATATATGAATTGAAAATGGTTGTAAACACAAAGTTATAATAACTACACAGACAAGTCACACATTTATAACTAGAACAACTATATTCTCATAGAAGCACTAAGTCAGTTTGTTATTAATGCTCGGTTTTGGTTGACACTCTCGGAGCATTTTACATAATATTCTACCAGTTTCATTCAAATAAAGAATCTAAATTTTGCCACAGTTTTTACTATGATGCAGTACAGTTGCACAAAACAAAAATGTGCAAACACATTGATAAAATATTGTGAAAAGAATTTCTTGATTTACCAGAGGTGGACATTTTACTTTTTTTTTTTTTTTTTTTGCTGGTCTGTCATTTACAGTTGTGTCTATATGTGGACTCCTTTCGGTGTTTTTAGTCGGTCTGTCATTTGGGAAGTTTCCCCAAAATATAATCATTGAACCATCAGCCAAATGCTAAACGGCATTTCCGTCATCACTTTTGTTGCCAAATCCACCCCAAAAAATAAACATTGCCCAAGAAAATAGCAAACATAGCACGATAGAAGCGCAAATCCAAGAGCACGCACAGATAGGTAAGAGATGGAACTGCCTCTTTTTTTTATCTACAAGGTAGTCTGAACGGCCATCTTCCACTTGGCGGCGTGAGGGCCAGGAGGCAGCCAGGTAGAATTCCTGATTGGAGTTTGCATGTTCTCCCTGAGCCCGCTTGAGTACTCTCCGGGCACTCTGGTTTCCTCCAACACTCCAAAAGCATGCATGGCAGGTGTATTAGACACACTTAAATTGTCCTTAGGAGTGTGAATGGTTATTCATCCCACTGTGCCCTGGTTCAGGATGTACCCCGCCTCCTGCCTGAAGTCAGCTGGGATAGGCACCAGCAATCTGCGACCCTTGTGAGGATAAGCGCCTATAGAAAATGAATGGATGGATGGATGGATGGATGGATGGATGGATGGATGGATGGACGGACAGATGGATGGACGGATGGATGAAATGGTCTGTGAGAGACAATGAGATGGCCAGACAGGCATACTGTGACAAAACTTCCATCATCCTAAAACAATGGCAAATGCTATACCTTACATTAGGCATGTCAATACCCAGTCACTGAGGTCCACTATCTTGCATGTTTTTATTGTGTCTGTCGTCCGATGCAGCTGATTCAATTGGTCAGGATTATTATCAGGCCTCCGGTGAGCTTGCTGATACTACTGCTACTCATTTGAATTAGGTGTATTGGTAAATCAAAAACATGCAGGATCGTGGACTCCAAGGACTGTGTTTGGACATGCCTGCCTTTCAGTTTCCCTTTCAATCGCCCAATAATGACATATGACAAATCACACTAGGGCCACATAATACATAATATGCATGCAACACCACATACTTTGTAACGCACAGCAATTTAGTGTGGCCCCTGGCACCAGAGTGAAATTTGTATACTTAATGACATTATTAAGAGTTCAACCTTGAGCTGTAGATGGCACTCAACCTCTGGAGTCATTCTTTGAAAGGTCATTTACAGTGATGGTTACATATAAAAATTATTACTACTTTATTTACTACTTTTTTGAGGAAAAAAAAAATCTACGTTGCAATTCCTAGCTAAGAGCCAATCAGTGATTACTTTGCATATGTACATTGTTTACTTGATTGCTGTCACCTTCTTTCCCATGGAAAGGCATCCCATAATGCTTCGCTCAACTATTTATAAGTGATTTAATAATTCAAATCATATTTAAAAATCATGCTCAGCAATTTCAAAGAGGGGTATGCTATGCATAGTGTATTATGTTAAAGTTACAGTGTTCATTAAAACTGAAGGGCCCTTGTGTCTTGTGTGTTATGACATTCTATAGTCTCCATATTTGTTATTATAGTGGCCCAAACTAATTTGAAAGCATACTAAAATTGTCTACTCTACAATGTCTAGCTGATTCATCATCACTGTCATTTTTGTTTACAAGTTGGTTGGAGATTTTTTGAGCAACCACTGATGTGACTAAATACAGGTCCATTTCCAGTAAAAGACGAATTTTAACAGTCAGTGCATCCCGTGATCCCGTCAGATTAATTTAAAAAATTGCAAAGCAAAAATTTAATTTTGATTCATTTAATTATGCTCACACACCCTTCAAATTAAACTTGCAAATCTGCTTTGACACTTTCTTCAATATGCTGATTTAATTGCATCTTAAATGGACAGCATGCAATTACCTTTTGTGGTTGGCAGCTGCAGTCATCCAGATGTACAGTGTTCTCAGCTTCATAGAGCTGTTTAAATGGGTCATCTCTCGAAATAACCTATCTCTTGAAGAAGTTGTGAGCCCCCCTCCCCCCACTCTTACTCCCATCACCACCACCACCACTGTACTGTGCGCCTTCTATTGTTGTTTTTCTGTACATTACAGAACACGATTATGGCTGTGATATAAAGTCTTAAAATGAATGATTAAAGCGTTTGTATTTGGGGAGAGTATTTATTTCCTATTTATTTTATATTTTATATTTTCCTATTGGGCAGCTTTGGTCATCAGTGATAACCACAGTGTCTTCTCTCTTTCGATGAGCAACCCTTAAGCAAACATTAGTTTATAATGACATATTTCAATGGAATGCTGGGCAACGTTGCTAAATCAGGCAAGCAAGCATATAGCACTGTAAAAGCACACTGACCTTTTGGAGTGTAGTCATATAACATTCCTGTAATTCAAATTCTGCTTTCCTGGCACTTAAGTCTGTAATGAAAACTTCTGCAGCAAGAAATACATTGATTTGGAAATGAAGAATTCAACCTATTTCACACTACATAAAACCACTGCCATGTTTAGGCAGCTCTATGCAATAGTGGATATGGGATTAAATAGACCTTGTCTCAGTACTGGAACAAAAGGCCATTACACTCACATTAATTGTAAATACTATATGGTATCACTGTCCTTTTACAGTATTGTAATGAATAATGATAGAAGCCAGCCGTGCTTCTTCACAACACCCTCATTTTTTAACAGTGGTTGCACATACTGTGAATGGATTCACAAATTCTTATGGAAAGCTGTTACATTCCTACTTCTTAAACAGTATTAACTATATAAGATTTTAACAAAGCCATACTGTATTTGACACTTTGTCGCGGTTATCAAAGTTTATGGGCAATACAAAACAGCGCATGAAGATTCAAAGCAATGCGAAAAGGAAAATGTTCTGATAAACTGTGTCCAATGATTTATGTAACAAGTTCTTATCAGTTGCAGGGCAATAGAGATAAAAATGCAAGTTTACGCCACCCTGTGGTCAGACGCCTACACGTACAATTATTTAATTTAGCAGTGCAACACACTACTGTTGCAATTAAGATTGGTTGAAAGGCGATTTACCGCCAGAATAAAGACAAAAAAAAGGGTTTTATTTTTAATTAATTATCCTAGAAACGTTCAGTGTGTAACACAAAAATATTTCCAATTGACAGTTTTTAAAATGTTATAATGCAAATTAGAATCATGAACTACTAGTTTTATTGGTTATCAACTTTATTGGGCATGTGCATATTTCAATAACATTCATTTGCACATCATATTATACAAATATTGCATATAACATCAATTTACATATACTTTTATAATCTACCATGTTTTATATTATATATATTCACTTCAGCCAGCACTTCAGCGTTTGATTTTTTTTCATTTACATCCATCTTTTTTTTAATGTGGCAGGCATTGATAGACAATCATTTCCATTTTCCACTCACATCTAAAATGATTGTAACGTTCTACAAGGAATTAACAAGGCTTGAACAAAGCAAATAAGTCACATTCACTGTCAAATAGAGCCACTGAAAATCAAGTCTGCTGAAAACTAAAATTAATGTCTGCTATGTCGCAGGTGAGCGGAAAGTTTCACCATGACAAATAGTTAAACAATATAAAACAATATTTAGCGATATTCAGTGTTTTATATACAACTATTACAATTACCTGGCACACTGATATGACAAATTGTCCCCCCAAAAATACAAATAAAACTCTGTCATGCACACTGGAGTCACTTCAAAAGTTCTGAAGGATTAAATCAGAAGCCAATGCATTGCCTCACAAGCACCATATTGATTCATGAAAAAATAAATATTTTTAAAATCATTCGGACACAACGGCACAGTTCATTCAATAATTTAAAGAAAATAAAAACAAGTTTGAGAAACATACAAAGACACGAACAAGCACAGATAGCAGCAGAAGAAAAAAGGAGGCAATCTCCATCAGTCAAGGTTCTATGCAATAAAACAATCTACTATTTGATTTGACCACTTACAGAACATTCGCACGTTTATGCATCACAGAGCACAAGGGGTCACTGTAGCCACAGCACACAAAAGACAGCATGAGGAATCTACTGGATAACCAGGTCTTATTTCTACTTAAAGTATTCTCTAAAAATGAATGATATTGCCCTATTAGATACACACATTCAAGTGGGAATAAATCCCCCTGGAAGACTTTGAAGTGCCTAGAAAAGTGAAGAGTTTATTTTTTCCCCAAATTTGCTCTCTACAGCTGTCAGTTCCATCTTAGGATAGTTTGTGTTTTATAGGTGGACCATACAGTATTCGAGTGACAGTCCTTGGCATAGTGTATGTATTGTATGTATGAATGTGCATGTATGTGTGTGTGTGTGTGTGTGTGTGTGTGTGTGTGTATATATATATATATATATATATATATATATATATATATATATATATATATATATATATATATATATATATATATGTATATATATATATATATATATATATATATATATATATATATATATATATATATATATATATATATATATATATATATATATATACAGTCTGCATATACATCTGCATACTTTTTAGTTCTTAACATAAATAATACATTTCTACTTTTCATTGCTTTAAATCGGCAGATGTGTTATTATTTTTGCTAACCGCATCTGCAAACTGCATCTTTCTGTGCTGCATCCCAGTGCATTGTTCTGCCAAAATGGTACAGTAGCTGACTGACACCTTAAAGTATAGCCTATACGTCAGTTGGTTTCACTGATTTCAAGGAATTCTCAGGAAGACTCACAAAAACACGTCACAATCAAGTAGAAATCATTGTTAAAAGTTATTTGATTGAATGTTTGTTTTAGCTTTGTTTCTGTGCAAGTAAAGGAAATGGAAAAAAGCACAGGCAACACACTCACAATATCTACAAGACTAATTTGGTCAGGCTTATTTAAACTAGCTAAACTACATGACAAAACATTTACAAGAACCAATGTGCAAGATTGGAAAATGCAACCATTGCTCCCCTGTTGACATGCAGCTAAAAACATCAACAACTTCAAACACTGGACATTCTACACTCTACTGTACAGGTGTGTGCAATTACCGTAGAAGAGTATTTGATTTTGTTGGTTTGTACATCCAAAACAAGTTTGAACTTAAGAGGTACTGCCATTCTTGTTTATAAGTGCGCATGCATATGTAGGCTTTTGTGTAGTATGTGTCATGATTTGAAATTGTGGCTTGGGAGGAATGTTTCAGACTCAAGTGCCTGGATTTTAAGTGTTTCATATTTTTGTGATCATTTTGGAATAGGCGCTCTGCAGTGTCTATGTACAATTCAATACCTTTTTTTTTTCCCCTAATGGATGGCGACAGCAGCATGCCAAAAGGGAGCAGAGGGAACCAGTCTCTCTGTGTGCCAGGCCCATTTTCTTTCAGGAGTGGGGGGTGACGATAATGTTGATGATGATAATGACAATGATGACCGTGGCATCTCAGTCTGAGAAGAGACTGGCAAAAGATTTGCGTAGATTGCGTATAGTTTCAGCCTTCCCCTCATCCTGGCTATGGCTGGCTGGTGGCATTGGAGTTTCTGGAATGTTGAAGGTATTGGTAAGAGACTGGGATTTGCTATAAAAAGAGGAGATGGCAATAGAGGAGAGGAAGAGGCTATTAAGGTCATGCAGCAAAACCATGAAATGAAATGACCATGTAGAGAAAAGTGAAGGAGGTGAGGACAAGCCGAACCCTGACTTTCAAGAAGTGCATTCACTATCAATGTATGTATCATTTAAAGGTATGCTTGAACATGATGTAAATAATAAATGAATGATGTTACTGGATGCTATGTAATGCTTGGTGGACTTGGACACAATTGTTTATTCATTTTATTTGTTCAAGTTTGTCTCAATCAACGAGCTACCTTCTTTCCTAATGACCTTTGTATACATTGATTGCATTAGGTGATTTTCTTACATTTTTGCTCACTTAAAACATTGATCTTTTTTATTCTATCATCCATCCATCCATCCATCCATTTTCTTAACCGCTTGTCCTCACAGGGTTGCATTCGCAATGGAGCCTATCCCAACTGTCTTTGGGCAGCATGCCCAACGAAGCAGCAACGAAGGCCAAAAACCATTGTCACAGGGCAATTTAAAGTGTCCAATATACCTACCATGCATGCTTTTTGAATGTGGGAGGAAACCAGAGTGCCCGGAGAAAAATCAAGCAGGCATGGGTAGAACATGCAAAATGCATACACATAAAAAACGGCCGGAGCCAAAATGTATGTACTTATTTATGTACTTATTTATTTAGTTAGTTAGTTAGTTAGTTATACACGTTTCCCATAAGAAACCCAATTGTAACATTAAATACAATTACCTTTGTAATAAAATCTGTGTATAAGCCCTTTTATGAGTTAAGAAAGGAATAACTTGCAATTCCTGACCTCAATCGCATTAAACACTTTTGGGATCCATGTGAGGCAATCTCCACTAACATCAGTCACCTCTGATTTCACTACTGACACCGCAATATTGCTTCCATCTGCGATCTGTACTGCTCATATTAACTAAGGTTGCAGGTGCGCTGGAGCCTATCCCATCTGAATATGATGAGAGGCACGGTACACCTTGGACCAGTCACCTACCGATTGCAGGGCGAGACAAACGAGCAGGACAAAAATGTAATAAAATGGATATTTTTGGAATGTGGAAGGAAGGACCTGGAGAAAACACATTCGCGCGCACACACACACACACACACACACACATACCGAAGTGCAAGAAAACGTCACACGGGAAGTTCAGAAAGACCCATATTCAAAACTCCACCTTCAGAATAGTGGGATGGGTGTTACAACTAGTTGGCTACCATGTCATGCTCCGCAATGTCAAAGGACAACAATCTATAGTTTTTGTCTAATTTTAGAAGCAATTTGTTTTCGTTTGTTTTGTGTTTTCATTGTAGCACCAAAAGTATTTGATATGTACAACTGGCCATCACCTTCAGCAAGTATTTGTTCGATGGGTCATGATCACTGAAATGTAACATTTCAACATTTTTAAATTTGAAAAAAAACATGCACATTCCAGTGAAACTTAACAAAAACAATGTAAACATATCTCATGCACATATCAATGCAAAGATCAGGAATGTAAAGTTTACGTCATTAAAAATGAGAGACAACAAATAGGAAAACATTGGTCTTATTCGGTTTCCTTGTTTTAGCCTACAATAATCATTCATATGACGTCCAGACTACACCTACTTACTTCAGTTGTGGGGAACCACCTACTGCCGCGTTGTCCTGGCTGGGTTTTTGTGGCGGCTGGGGCTTTTGTTGTAGTGGTGGGCGTCCCCCAGGACCTCCTTGGCTCTGGGCAGCTGGTCGTGGTTGCTGGGTGGTGGTCCCGCCAGTGCGCGGCTGCTGGCCAGTGGTTCTCTGCTGCCCCCCCTGGGATTGCTGTCTGGGGGGCTGAGTGGGTCTCTGTTGCGGAGGTTTTTGACCAGCACCCCCTGGAGGAGGTCTTTGTTGCTGCTGTGTGGCAGACTGTTGCCGCTGAGTTTGAGGAGAGCCTCCTTGGCTTCGCTGAGTCGCTGCCTGACCGGGGTTGACCTTGGCCTGGGAACTAGGATCAGCTGAACCTGGGCTTACTCCAGGTTGCTGGGCCGGTGCAGCAGCACCTTGTTGAGGACCACCTGTTGGGACAAAGACGATCACCATGAGTAATATGGACCCCTTGAATGGAACTGGAAATGTTTTATACAACAATAAAGAAAGAAAAAATGCCTAATGTCTGTGAAAACACTTGAGTCTATGGGGCACTCAATTAATTGTCTGTTCAAAAACAAAGTTAATTACTGGTGACAGACAATTTCAGTGGTTACTCAAACCTTGATGTCATGCTTCCTGATGGCATCCCCATGGGGAAACATGCACTGATGAAAAAAGAATCAATTGGATCTAAACGTGATCCCCAGGGCACCCACGCTCAGTTTCCTGGGTTTTGAAGGAACATGTATCTATACAAACAAAGAAACTTTGATGTGTGAGGAACATTCTAAACTAATTAAAACAGTACCAGAGGCAACCAGAGTGTCGAATTGGTTTATTGCAATCTAGTGATGTACTGTATCAAAGACCATTGATTAGCAGATAATTGTATTGTTTTTATTTACCTTTTACACAACTTGCTGACTTTACTGGGATTGGGGTTTGTAAGTTGATTTCAAAATAATTATCCATTTTCAAGAGTGCTCGTCTTCATTAAGGCGTTTTCACACTCATTCATTATGTATGTGCTGCAATGGCGCAACAACAGCATCCAGTGTCGACTGCAGTCGTCATCCATTGAACTAAATACACATCTTTCAGTTTTTGGGTGCCACAAGAGTAGTAATTGACCAAAACAAGTACTATTGTGTTGTTTTTTTTTACTTTACCCTGAGGTGAAAGTCGCTGTTGAGACTGTGGAACTCTAGGTTGGGAGACAGGCTGAGGAGAAACCGCTTTCTGGAATGCAAACATAAAAAAAATGTATGAACAATAAATGTTATTCATTGTTCAAACAAGTAGATTATATATGATTTTTACCTTTGCCCTCAAGTGACATATTTCTTGCTGTCTTTACTCTTTTTGCATGGAAGTAGCCTATCATCATACTGTTCTTACTTTTTCCACTGACGCTAAAACAAAATATCCCAAAAGGAAATGCTTCAGTGGAGCGAGACCTGGCCCTTGACCCCATTGAGCCAGCGGTGATGTGCACAAAGTGCACAGCAGGTAAAAATGTGTATGACATGAGATTGCAGCCTGTCGGTGAATGTGTGAGCTCAGGCAAACTACAATACAGTATTTGAATGACCGTTTGTACCTTTAAATGACTATGGTCAAACGATCAATAAAAAGGTAAACTTTTTCCTTTTTCTAAATACAGTCATCCATTTTCTTGAGCCAATTACAGCTGGCTTCGGGCAGTAGGCGGGAGACACCCTGAACTGGTTGCCAGCCACTTGCAGGGCACACAGAAATGGACAAACCATTCACACACCCAATCAAACCTAAGGACAATTTAGTATGTCCAATTCACCTGCCATGCATGTTTTTGGAGTGTGGGGAAAGTCGGAGAGAACCCCCACGCGGGCTCGGGGAGAACATGCAAACTCCACACAGGAAGGCCGGAGCAGGTTGGATTTGAACTCAGTTTATAAAATGTAATTATTTTTGACTGCTAATGAGTCCTGTAAATCTCTCGAGATATTAATGTAGCATATACACCTTATTCATTTGTGCATTTCTCGGCATAAAAATCTGTACCTCTATAGCTTTGGTGCATTTCCCTTTTGAAATATTACGCTTAGATGCTTTGTGCACCTGTATTGTTGAGATGCGGCCTGTGGAGGAGCTTGACACAGGTAGAATCATCTGGTTCATTTTCAAAACCACCAAATCTGCAATCTGCACACGATCTTCATCCTGCTGGTCACCAATCAGTGGCATTGAGCAATCATCTACCTAAAAGCCAAAATAACAATGCATTCGTAGATCTTTTTTGGGGGCACGGACAAACCTTAGCAGGTCTTTGATCTGATAACCCTGCCCTCAAGTACCTCTATGATGTAGTCCATTCCATCTTTACCATGAAGAGCCTCCACAGCACAGATATCCAAGCCTCCAAAGATGTTGGCACAAGTGTCCACCCACATCCTGTACCTGTACATAACAGTTTGCCCGAATAACACATTGCACTTCATGAGCACCAGTCAAATGCAACTATGATCTGTGAAATCTTACTTGTCTGACATGGCAACTTGCTCAAGCATTGATGAGCCTGTGTTGGTTTTCCAATTGCCAGAAATGGATGTTCTCCTGTTAATGATAATACAAATGTGCGTGTGTGGGTTTTTTTTTTTTTTTTTTTTTGCTTTCCAAACAGATAGTTGCTTAGCTGGTGGATCTACCCACATGTAGGCCTTATAATTTTCACCGATCTTCTGGATTCGGACATCATACTTGGCATCAATAAATGGCTCAGATGTGGCATAAGTCTTGGTCAGGGCAACAACACTGGCAATATCTTGAAAGTCATATTGGTTATCCACTTTTACCTGTGGTAGCAAGAGTCCAAATATTAAACAGTAAGCATGGTCTTGGTTGGGTGTTCTAATTAAAAACTCAGAAATGTAGTTTTACCTTTCCCATTCCTGAGTGAGCATGACCCATCTTAATCACGACCGGGAACTGAGATGACGTTATCTAATAAAAAGGTAAACATAAAAGAGTTTGAACTCTCACGAGGCAGAAAGCAACCCTCCTTTGTTTCTGCAAGACATTTTTGATTGCATCACATCCTATTTTCATTATATGATGAATGCAGAAACTCAAATTAATCTAAAACTTGTCCTGCTGAGACAAGGCAAAGAGCAAATGAGCTTGACCACCAGGGGTATAGAAGTTGGAATATTGACACGGGAGTCTGTTGCAGGGATGATTATGCCCACCTGTTCTCGCGGAGCGATGGGTGAAGGAGGAAGAAGAAAGCCAATGTCATAACTTACCATTTCCTTGTGGTTTGGATAATAAACCTGGTCTATCAGTGGGAACTCCTCTGAACCCAGCTGTTTGTGTAGCCTTGACATCTGCGCAAACTAGAAAGAGCAAAAACACAATTCAAATAGCTCTTTTCATGCCAGTGTAACTAGAATAGCGTTTGAGAATGTCAACAACTTACCACCCACGGTTTGTCACAAAAATTGTAGACGGAATGTAAAGAGTTAACACTTGGTAATCCTGCATATTGGAGACCAATAACTAAGTTCCGGTGGTCTCCATTCTTGTCCATACTGAAGGCATGCTGTCTGATCAATACGAAGTCTGGTTTAAAGGATCTGGAATATAACATTAACAAAAACATTACAAAGGCAAAAGCAGTGATGTGAAAACCATAAAGGACACTTTCTTTAGAAAGAACTTGATTGAGATGGAGTTGCTTGACCTCAACCCTATTAACCACCTTTGGTACAGTTTGGCCAAAAACCACCTACATTTATTTAATTTTCATTTCTTTTGTGCACAGTCTTTTGTACAGTACCTAGTGTCTATCAACATAAGACAAAACCGAATCAAAACATTCGGCAGGCGTAGTAAACACCAACGTAGAGGGAAGTTGCACTTACTTAGTAACCTTATGGCCATTCCTAATTGCATCGATGCTGACTGTGTAGGTTCCTGACGAGTCAGCCACCAGATTGATCTCAGAAAATTCTGCCTAAAAATCATAGTGACAAGATTTAGCCACAACAAACATTTTCATATACTGTACAATCATGAGTACATGTGATTGACTGTGACCAACAATCAATACAGACCAAAATCCAATCATAAAATGTCACGCGGCATCTGAATGCATTTCAACATGGGAAAAGATGGCAAATGAAGACTATAGTGGAGGACAAAATTATGACAGCGTGACCAAGACAGACAGGTTTATCTCAACCCAATGATGTCACATGTTTGAAAGTCAGGAATAATATTTAAATGAAATGTTTACATGTTTGTTGCATATTTATTATGCAATTTATAAGGTAGCTCACTAGATAACCAACAAGCTGCAACATTATCTTACATGAAACCTACCTGTTCAACCTTGATGTCATATTCACCACCGTGGACCTTTCTTCCTCTGAAAACTCTCACCCTGTATGTAAAACGAGGAAAGAAATCGTCTTTCAATTCTTTAACCTCATGCAAATAATGTGATATGTGTTGCGATATAGACTGGCAGTTTTGGATGCTAAAACAAAGTGTACAATTATATTTCTGGATACTATTTTTGTCCAGCAGCACTGTGAGAAGCTCAGCTTTTCAAACGTATTCACATTCAATCAAGACTGAGCTGTGAGACTGCTATTAAGGTATACTATGCATGTGTACCTAATAATGTGGCCAATATGCTGATATATAGTTAAACAGGCATAGAAGCTGCAGAACAAGGAAAAAAAAAAAAACCCTCCAAATAAGAGAGTCAGAACCAAGACTTGAATCATGAACACGAGATATGGGAGGCAGACATTCATGCAATATCGGTAAATCAGTGATCATCTAACATCTAATTTTGTTATGAAAAATTGTCATAAAATTTGCATTCAAGGTGTATCAGTTGCATCCCCGAGTGTTTTGTATTGTTTGAAAACATTTTGAAACCAAATGAAAAATACAATATGTGACAGGAACATTTTTTTTTTCATTTCTTTTCATTGTAGTTAACCGCCCATGTAGTGGACCCCGAAACAAAATGGGAACATTGTATATGTTTGAGAAGGGAAAAAAAAGAATCACCTACACAAATGTTATCATGCTCAACTCGCCTAGGGGCAGTTCCAGCTCGTACTGTACATCATTTCTGATGTAGCCCGCTAAAGCAAATCGTGTCTACTTCATGGGTTTGTTGGTTGTTTGTTTTTGCTCAAATCTGTACTGAAATAGATAAAATGGTACCCAAAAAGATTTGTTTCTAATGGATCATATCGTATTAGTCACATTAGCATATCCTCTTTTTCCTTTTTTAAGTGTTTGATAACAAAACTAAAAATAGAATAGGATAGAGTGTGACAATATCACACATGTTTATACACTTCTGGGGGAAAATGGGTCAATTATCTTTAGCTCAAACCATCTCCGTGCTATCAAGTAGGCTATGCATCCTTTTATAACACGCAGAACATATGAATATTTTTGTTCATGCGATACGCCGTTCAGCACAGACACAGTTGGGGACACCTGTTCATTTCACGCTCGGTAACTCAGTGCCGGAGGCATCATTGACCTTCCCTCTGCCCACGCCGTGGCCCACTGCAGTCTAGACGAGGCTATGCGCTACTTCTGCTCTTACCAGTCGGTCTGCTGGTCGTCAATAACCAGGAGGATCTTGGCATTGCTAGAGACCCCCGCCCGGTCGGCCGCCTCGGATAAGGTGGCCGCGGCGGCGGCTGTGGTCTGCTTAACAGCATTGGATATGGAAGAGAAGAAGCTGGAGCCTCCGCCCGCAGATTGTTGCTGGCTGACCGGCTGGCGCCTCTCGGACGGCCCCGGTGACACTGCGGGGCTCGGCTGCTGCTGCTGAGGCGTGGGCTCGGCGCGCTGCGGGTCGCCCATGTAGCCGTTAGGCAGGTTGGACATGAAATTGCTGTCTGAAAGTCGGCGACGAAGGTAGTTCATGATGGAGACTCTGGGGACAAGAAATAGACGTGTCCGCCCACTGGATGCGTCGCGCAAGTTGTCGGGTCCATTTGGAATGACTGTGGACTATTTTTCCACGTACGGAAACGGGAAATACACATCTGGCCAATTATTAGCAGTTATTGTTCAATATAACAAATCGAACCTATGCAATATTTGGGTGCGCCTCGTCATGAAGTAAATTAAGGCGAGCATATAGTCAGATTGGATTCGACTAAGGGATATCCTGTGAGTGTCTGCATTTACTGAATGAAGACACTTGTACGACGAAGCCTACCTGGGAGTGTGTCCAAGTGATCCGCCCTACAATGATGTTGATGTTTTTTAAGTATCACACTGGAGGAGCACTAGTCTGTCAGTTACGTGTATTATATTTGACACGCGTGTCCTCTGAGGTCGTGCATCAATCAGAAGTCCTTGTCACTGCCGTGCCCTGCGTCCTTCCCTCACAGTCACAGTTTTTTTTCCCCATTGCCCATCGTCACCGTTGAGAATGAGAGTCAGGCTCGACGGGAGGGGTTGAGGGAGCCTGCAAGAGGGAAACTGCATCAAGGTGCGCAGTTTGGGAAAATATACTTCCGTTATTGTGCTGTTATTTTCAGATTTAAATACCTTTCTGGCGCAGGTGACACAATCTTGTTTCTGCTCTGTAATAGCAAACATACTTATGTATGTAAATCTTAATTTTATTGTTTTTTTTTAGACTAAAAGAGCACACAAAATTTTGTTATTTTTTGAAGACGCTGCTAGAATACTTCCGATAAGGTTGACGATGTATGTAACTTGACGGAGCCGCACCAGCAATGAAGTGATGCTGAGAGAGGAGACGCAAAAAGGGGCGTCGCTCTCTGTCAGACACGAGGCCTCCTGTTGCCTCAACAAGACATATGGATATGGGTTTTCTGTTGCAGTCGCAATATGCCCATCAAACCAACAATGGTATTTATAGACTTGCGGTCCACAGACTCACTGTATTCTTGCTTTTTGCTGCAACATTAGCTGCTGCGATAGAAAATAGAAATAGAAATATAGATAGAAAAAAATCATTTTGACTAAATATACATATTATATATATATATATATATATATATATATATATATATATATATATATATATATATATATATATATATATATATATATATATATATTTTATATCTTTTTATGTATTTTTTATTTTCATATTCTGTTCCTTTCGTGTCATGTTATATCCATTTGGTTACACTCCTTCTAGTGTTGCAGTTGTAAGTTGTAAATTAATTAGGATGAATTAATTTGAATTCAGCTAACTGGTGCTGCTAGGCTGTATGTAATCTGCCTGCTCCCGGAGGCGCTAGGTTAGGGCATTCAGTTCTCGAGGCCTCACGTTGAAAGTGACTTGAGTGGATGCTCACTGCAGGAAGGCTGTGCAATGCTCAACAACCGAGCTACGCGGTTTTGGCTTTGGTTGGTTGCGCTAAAGGCGTAGCGTAGCTATCAGCTAACCTGTGTGGCAGTGTGCAAAGACATATGTGAACGGGCCCATATAGGTGTCAATAAAGTGTCAATAAAGTGGCCATCTAGAAGCCTTGAATGCAACGTGATTAGATGCTCACTTGACCTAAGGAGGGACTGCATGAGAGGCGGTGCTATGTAGATCAACAGTGTTTAATGTTTAAACATTTAATTTGTTAAATAAAAAAACAACAACATGTTGTTCAACCAAGCTACACCATGTTGTTTGGCTGATTTGCATTAAAGGCGTAGCATACAGCAAAGCCAGACCCGCGTACATTTAGCAGAAAATCAAATCCACTCACTTTTGTTTTTTTTGTTTGTTTTTTTTTAAACCCACAATGGCTGGAGAAGAGCAAGACGTAGATTGGACAGTCGCGACTTTCAGCATTGGCCTCCATGTCAATAGAAAAGGATTTATGATTGGAAATGAATGGATTGGGATTGAAATGGCTTGCGATTGAAATGGAGAGTCAAGCATTAGATTGATTTATTTTTTCAATTTTTAATGTTTTTGTAATTTTATTTTGTTGATATTCAATTAATTGTAAAGAAATAAAATTATGTTATTATACTAAACTGCAATTTATAATTTAGTGTACAGTCTTGTTAAAGCTTTCTTGTGCTTGGCGGACTTCTTAAAAACAAATAATTTTAAATGATTACAAATTGTTTTAAGGTTTGGCAGTATCACGTACAATGAAAAGCTGTAATTGCTCTTGCGGGTTTATTGACGTTTAAATGCTCTGGAAAATAGCCTGTGTAGTCCAGTAATATGTACATGTGCTTCTGAGGAGAATTTAAGTATTGTTCACTTCAACATTGTGTTCACCATGTGTTATATCAAAGCAGGATGTGGCAGAATGTGTGTGCGTGTTTTAAAAAAGATGTGACATTGCATCATCCTATGTACAACACATTTTATTTAGCCTGAATCCACCATCATTCATGCATTTAGTCAAACAGTCAGTCAGTCATTATGTTTATACATTCATCGTTGGGTATACTTGCTTGGTATGTCTGGTGAGCCTGGTCTGATATACAGTATACAATGGAACTCAAGATATAACTCGCATTGTCTGCCACAGGCTTCCAGCCAATTCAAGTCTTCCTTCTCCAGCCAAAGGTCAGCGAGGATTGGTTCCGGGACACTAATGGATATAAGAGGTATAGAAATGTGTCGTTGATATAAATTTACACATTTTGTTAAACTTTGAACAACAGAATACAAACACTTCTAAACTTTAAAATCATAACCAATCACCAATGTATGGGGCACACAGACCCCAAAGCAGTTGGTTAGCTTGACTTCTAAACAGATGGGCAAAATGTCCAGTTCAAAGTCCAATGAGCAGTGAGAAGTATGCAAATGGAAAGCGTCAGGTCTATCAGGTTTTTCCATTCAAAGGGATAACAAAATGTAAGAAACAAAAACAAAGCGGATGTCAAAGTTGAATTCAAACTGCACTTTCAGCATGTGATACATTAAAACTATGCATTTAATACGTACAAAGCAGAATACAGTGCTGTGAAAAATAAGCCTTTTTTCTGATTTCTATGTTTTTTGCTTATCTCTCATACTAGCTTCATTTCATCTAACCAATTTTAACATCACACTGAGACAACCCAAGGATGTATAAAACACCGTTTTTGAATTATGATTTTATTTACCAAGGGTGGAGGGATACAAACCCATCCAACCCTATGTGGGAAAAGTATTGCCCCCCACCCCAAATTGAATAGAATAAAACATAAATAAAAAAAATAAAACAACTGTGACTAACCACAGAGTTCAATTGCACAGGTCACGCTAGAACCTGATTGGCATCACCTTTGTTGAATCCAGAACTCACTTAAATATGTCACCTAAACAGAATCTGTTAAACAGAGTGGATAGGTTGAAAAATCCCAAGAACACATGCAAAAAAGTCATTACAAAGCCACTCCCTAGTCTTTGGGGCTAGAGTAAACTGCTGTCAGAGCTATTAGCCACAAAAGAGAGATAACTGGGAGCAGTGGCTAACTTCAAAGAATTTGTCGACCAACCAAGATTGTGGCAACTCATCCAGGAGATCACAAAAAAAAAAAAAACCTTCCAAGGAACTGCAGGCCTCGCTGGTCTCAGTTAAATCGATTAGTCAAAAATAGAATTTTGTGTGCAGCTCATTACATCTGTCATAAAAATGACACCGCATTTGATTAAAAAAAAAAAAAAAAACTTGATGCCAACTCCACCTCAGGATGGCTCAAAAAGAAAAACAATCAAGGCTTCGGAAAGGCCAAGTCAAAGTCCAGATTCAAAACCAAATGAAATACCGTGGCATGACCCTAATCTTTCATGTGATAAAACACTCCATTATGGCATAATCAAAACAAAACTGCAAATACGAGCGGGTCCAAATCTCTTCCACAGTGATGTAAAAGACTGATCACCAATCATCACACATGTACATACCATCAATGAAATGAAAACGGACATGTGCATGATAGGAAACAATGCATCGCTACATTCTGTAATAAGCAAACATGTAAAAGTGCAAAACAAGCTCGCACACCAATAACCCTTCCTTTTATAAAATCTTACACAACCTCTGAGAATCAGCTGATGCTATGATTATGCTGTTGTCAGTCCACTATAAGATTAGGGTTAGGGTTAGAATAATGAAAGATTTACTAAATGAACAAATCAATAAATTAATCAACAAATTCCTAATCTGTTGCAGGGCCATAAAATGACAGGCAAAACAATAACAATATCTTCCACTAGATGGCAGACAACTCAATTAAACTATGTTCCCACCATTCATACAACAAAGGGTGTCTTGATGTTCAACCATGCAGGCCCAGATATCACATTAAATGGATTACGTAAACAGAGATGAGATCATCATTTATTTAGTATACCATAAATAGGAGGCATTTTTAGGTAGGGTGGTGAACTTGAGATTTTTCTAAATTGAACTATGCTCTTCGGCTCAATTAAAACATTCTTAGTCCTGAACCGTCATACACCAGTCCACAAGGGCCTGTGGCACGAGCGTTTTCCAGCTTTTTCTTTGCAGCACACCTGATTCAAATGATTAGCTCATCAGCAAGCCCCGTACGTGCTTCATAATGATCTGAACATTTGAATTGCGGGTGACACGCATGCAAACATGCTGGACACTGACCATCTCATACAGGATTAACATTTCCAGGACTTGGGAGTTTTTGTGTGGTCAAAAGCATATGGATTAGCAGTGTGGCACATTGCAGGTGTGTGCATGTATGGGCAGGTTGTAGGAGGCCTTGGTACTCTGGTGGGCTCACACCACATGAAAAAATGCTGCTTGGTGAGATTTCAATCCAGAGGGGAGGGGAGAAGGTAGTGTTGGGTTGGGGGGTTGGGGGGGGGGGGGGGGGGGGTGCTAGAGGACAAAAAGCTTCAGTTGACTTTTTTCATGCTCAAGGAGAAATTAAAATGGATTCATGAGTGTAATTTGTGCAGAAGAGGGTGCGAACTAGTCCCCATATAATCAGCAGCGTAATGATACTCATCTGTCCCTGAGCTCAATTCCCAATCTGCAACCTGCGCCTGCATTACTCCTGAAGGACAATAACAACACAGTGAAATAAAGAGCCTTTGATTGGCTGTCCCAGTAGCCAATCGGAATGCAGGGAATGAATCCCTGGGATGCCTCATCTTCTGTTTGCACTCACCTGATACGTTACCTGGTTGAGAGCGCAGACCCACAACTTCATTAACTTTGCCAACACAGTTCACAACTGAGGCTCATTGTGTCCCACATTCTCAGGCGTTCATTTTGTATTTTGGACTGCACTTGAAAAAAGGCAAGCAGACATGGCTGTGGCAAACTTCCACTATATTACTCGAATGAGCAGCGGCTTCAAGGTTTACATTTTAGAGGGTAAGTTTTGCTCTTTACTTTTAAATGCTTAGTATGCTTACAGTACTGAAATACTATGATTGAACAGTATCATTTCAACATTGTGTTCACAAAATAATCATTTTTATCTTGTCAACTATTTGTCAGCTAAATTTTTGTGACATACACTGTAAGGAAGTAGTGTATTTTCTAAAGCAGTAGGAAAACAATCCGACGCAGATGATAAAGTTCAAAGCTGCAATGCCACGCTGAGACTGAGTTGGATTTTTGTGATTAGTAGTCATTGAAAGAAGGGGAAAAGAAAAGGCTAATGCACTGTATTCCTTTCCTGATGAGAGAAAATATCCATGCCCGAGGCTGTAGAAAATCAGCATAGGTGTGGCTTAACCTGCCCCCACAACCCTCCCTCCACAATGGCAGGGAGTAGCTCACAGGTGTAGGGAACACCGAGCAGGCGTTAAGGCTCCGTGAACAGCCTTTTATACAATGCAAAATAGATCATCCTCCATTATATTTGAATCAGTGAGCTTGTGGCAGACTGGTTTTCCTTTGATCCATTAACTGCATGATTTAAATACATTTGTAGGACTAGCTTCAATGTTAATTTGACCGTGGTAACTAAACAATTGTTACTGATGCCAAAGAAATCGCTCAAACATCTCAATACGCATTATGTGATTTACTAAGCGGGTCATTTCGCAATTTGAGCAAGGGACTGTAATAGTAAATGACAACTGCATTTGTTACGTCAGTGTTCGAATTAGACATGTGACCAATACATAGTAAAATATATTTAGCTAATATTGCTGTTTTACCTCATGTGTCGGCGGAAATTTAGTCAGTGACTAAACCGTGTTTCTCCAACAAGATGTGTTTATTCCCCCTTTTGAAGGTGTGACTAGGACAAATGCCAGCATTATGCAGAAAAACAACATTTACCGTTAGCATTGAATCAGCTGTGTAGTGTTGTAACTTTCACAGATCAGGTCGATCGAGTTTGGCAACTTAACGGAGTTTGCAATTAACGGTGAGCCCGGGTAAGAAAAACAACGTTTTCACACGAGAAATCAGTCCTGTTATGGATCAAAACAAGCAGCCCTTTGCTATTGACAAATTAAAGTCCTTTGTCCCACAATACTCAAGTCATAATTATTAATCTGTTTTAATAAATACACACATATGGCAGTGTGTAAAAGCCACCCATTAAATTCAATTTTCTTTCATTCAGGTCAGCCTCATCTGAGAAGTGAAGACAGATTCCGACATATGACAAATGAGCGAACTCGGACCCCTACAGTGTTTCCCAAACGCAAGCACGGTCATGAAAAAAGTCTCACTTTGGAGGAAAGGTTAGTGCGGTGATTGTAATCAAACTCACAGTTTTATTTCAGCATTTCTCATGGTAATATCACTTTTTTTTGTGAATTTACTTCAGGCGTGAGCGGGTGCTGAGCAGAAGCAATGGCAAAGCCGTGCGGAGATCAGCAACAGTACCACCGCCAGCTGTGTTTAATAACCCTCAAAGTCCCACTTCCACCTGGTGTCCCACGCCCAGTCCAACCAGTAATCACGTGTATTACACCCCAGTTATGGACGAACCTCTTGCCCTCATCAAGAAACCGAGAAAGGACCCAGAGAGCACAGAAGAGAAGACTAAAAACAACGGCACAAGTCAGATCCAGGTAATATTTTGGGGAAAAAGAGAAAAACAAACCAATTTAAAGTCAATCAGGATGTCATAACCTATGGCAAGTATGCATGATACATTTGGAGCCTTTGTAGTCTCAGTATAGCTTCAGGCTAATCACTATTGTGGTACAGCTTGTGCAGTCAGTGAATCCAGCTGTACACACGCAGGCCCAAGCTTGTCCAAGCTATGCAACCCAGCCAGATTCGGGAAGAAAATGTGAGCAATGGAGGGAAGGAATGCCATCAACAAGACCAAACAAACTGCTCTCACTTTGACCTGTTTATGTATTGCGAGTGGGATCAGTCCTCTGCTGGCAAACCAGTTCAAGCAGTTTTCAAAACATTTTGTTTCCTCATTAAATTCATACTCCGATTGACAAATTTTTTCCCCACAAATATTTCCGCGAAACTTTAGAGATGACTTTCACAGTGAAAATACAAGTGAATTCCATGAGGTGTTCTCGCACACTTAAGTAGGCTACTATGGGATAAAATGGATGAATACATAGTCAAATACTTTTGCCAATATCTAAGTACGATGCAAATACACATAGGATTCAGTTAAAAATTGAAAAAGAACTGACAAGAACACCGAGTAGGTTTTAAACACAGAGTTGCACTCGTTATGGCTGTTGGAAAGGTCACGTTGGCATTTTATTTTCAAATAACACCATATATTTGTTTTCAGATTCGTCCCTCTGTGATCACTTGTGTCTCTTCATTAAGAAAGCCTACCGTGAGCTCCGATGTCCACCAGGGTCATTCCTCAGGTCCATCTCACTCATTTGATTGAGCACCTATACACTTAAATGTGTAAATTCAGAAGCCTGTCTTCCAATTAGAGAGGCTCCATGTTTACCGTTTATCTTTGTGCGTCTTCTGTTTCAGTAACCTCCAAAGGCCACTATGACCACGTGGTTGAGGAGCATTTCCAGAGGAGCCTTGGGGCGAACTACCAGAAAACTCACTCCGAGCAGCTCTCTATCAGTGTGTCGGTCGATGACCACTTCGCCAAGGCCTTGGGAGATAAGTGGCTGCAGATTAAGTCCAAGTCTTCCTCTTGCTCATCTACACCCCCCAGCAGTCCGAGCATCACTCACTCACCGGCCTACATGCAAAGCCCACATCAATCCGTTAAAGAATCGGCAAACAAATCGCCACCGGCCTCCAGCCTTTGGTCTGAAAATTAACTCAAAAATGACCTCTGATCTTGGCAAGGAATTGACTTTTAACATAGCTTGCTGACCAGTGGCCAGCTTTTACGGGTGATTTTAGTTTGGACAACTGTGCGCCTTCACTGATGCAGACAATTGTAGCATCGAATGGGATCGTCTTAAGGCATTTCTTCTTCAACATACCGCTGGTATGATTGAAGAAACATAAAATTATTCCTTCACATTTCTTGTACTTGTTTCTCATCATGTCACATTGCATTTCATTGAATTATATTTATATTAATGTCATCATGCTTCATGGTTTAACTGGCAGATCAATATGTGACTTGTATAGTTGCGGCTGCATTTGTTATGCAGAAGAGACCTTAAAAGGCTTTGACAAGTTTGGAATGAATGAACATGTCAAATAAAGATTTTTTTTAATTATTATTTCTTAGGAAACACCCTCTCATTCTCAACACACCCATGATGCTGTTTGATTTTTTGTTTTTGTTTTTTATTATTGGAATCAAAATATCAATCCCCCAAATTATTTGGGGAGTATTGTGAGTATTGCTATATTGTCAAAACTGGGAAAGGCAATGCCCCAGACAGTTGCGGTGAGTCAGTATACGTCTGGGACACGTCCGGTGCACACATGGTGTTTTACATAGCAAGGTGTTGCCACACAGAGTGGGAATTAAATAAATGTGTGAACAACACACTCTGGACTTTTTACTGTAAATTTGAGGGAATGTAGACTTCGTGTAGAAACATGCAAGCCCTTGTGTTCTGACATTCCTGTCTCCTGAGAAAATGACAGTGAGATCCTACAGATCCTGTTTGGCAAGGGATAGGAGGGAGGGAAGAGGGGAATGAAAGGGTTGGGCCCGCGAACGAGACGCGCTCTTCAGTTACTTATTTGCATGCCCAATCTTGTCTGGCCTTAAATATGATCACGTTCAAAAAGTTTATTATGACTTCATTTATACTTCATTCCTGTTTTTATATATTTGAAGAAGTGGGGTTTCGTGAATGCAGTATCTCAGTTAGAGTAAAATGTTTAATTATAATTGTCTTAAACTGACGTATCTAGCAAAATCACTCACTGTTTTTGCACCTCCAACATCACTTGTGATCCAGACCGATAAGGGACTGAGTCGAGGGCTGCTGCTTGGCATCACGATATGTTAAAATGTTATGTCTACTAGGAACATGAATTACCTTGGGGAATCGGAGGAGAGTCTCTAGCACCGTCTAGAGACAGTTACATTAACAACTACTACGAAAAATGTGGTTGTTGGACAATAAATAATACAGACACTAATAAGCATAATTTAAACGATATATCTCTGACAGCGTCAATAAAAAAGACTAATCACATCATCCAGGTGTTATTAATGTTTGGTGACGGTATCTTTGTAATTAAGTTCTTTAGGAGTTAAATGATTGGAATAAATGTAAACTGTATTGCCCATACTTATGTATACATTAATGACAAACGTTAAAAAAAAGGCATTTAAACTGTTATGTTCCAGGTGTGCCCTGCCTACTGCGCATAGACAGCTGGGCTAGGCACCAGCAGGCCTGCGACCCTAATGAGGATAAGCAGCTACATCGATGGATACATTTGTCAAAACCTGGAGCTGTATAATGACTACAAAAAATACTCATCTGAATACACATCAACAGTTAAAACTGTCAGTCTCAGTTGAGAATTAGCACTATTAGATAAGGTCACCTCGACAAAAATGTCAGACAATTTTGGCTCCATTTGCTGCATTGCTAAACAGCTTTATAAAAGGCACTAAATAAATGAGTAATATTGAGGAAGCAGTCAGCAGATTCGGAGGCACTGTAGCATTTCGGAAACAAGTCCATTTTGCTGACACACTATCAAGCTTGAGTAGATTTTTTTCAGTTAGAGCCATTAATGGGTGCACGATAGGTTGAAGAGTAACACATTTTGAGGTGGCTTCACCACACGGTTACAGATACATCACATTAATCACCCATACATGCATGAGTTATGTTATATTTGAGTCTGCATAGGATATAGATAGTAAATAAATGTGTATATTTATTGTTATCAAGCTCATCTGATCAGAAAATATATTGACTACCAATATACTGATATACTATGATTACATCTGGCAACACTATACTTTATAAAAAACAATATAGCTACACTAAAGAAGTAAACTCAAGTTTGAAGAACATGCATTTGACACCATGGCCATTGCAATGACAATTATGAAGGTGCGCTCATGGTGGGCTTGTGTGAAATGCAAAAGTACTCTTTAAAATGTAAATCCAAACATTCATCTAGATTCTAGACCCTTGAAATTACTTTACCACGGAAACAAACAAGTGAAACATTAGCTGTGGGCAGCATAAGTCTCATGACCACAGTGAAAAGGCGTGCGCTCAACCTGCTCAGTATATAAACTGTGGATCGGTAAACACCTTCTCACAGAGCAGGCATAGCCACTGCTCTTGTGGACAGAACTTTGCATTCAGCTCATTGAGGTTGGTCTGCTCCGTACAGTGGGACACAAAACAAAGAACAGAATAACCTTTCCGTCCTGGCACAAATGTGAGTACAAACTGTCTCCTATCCTCTGCTTGCTTCTTTGTATTTTTGACATCACGTTGTTCAATTTGTGTTATGCAAGAACAGCTAAGGAGATTAAAATACCAGTATTTTCCATTGTTATGGTGACTTTGTACTTAAATACTGTACTGACTCCTGGTAACTTTGAAAGGAGCAATTATTCACCGTTCTCAAGCACATTATTTTGATGTTTTCAAGCATAACTACTGATGATGTAATTTCACCACTATCAGCAAATAACTGTCATAGAGGAACTTTAAAAGATGACCCTGTATATTTATTCATTTACAACATGGCAATACTCTATGTTGCTTGAAAATGTCCATTAAGTGCAATGGCGCCTGTAGTTCATTGATGCTATTTTGTTTGTTGTTGGTATTACAGCAAGAGCGTTATGCTTATTGAGGTCAGAAGCGTAACCTGATGAACCAACTCCCTGCTCCCCCACCCATCGACAAACTGCCTAGACAGATAACACCGTAGTTTTACATTGCTCTCACCACTTATGACATTTACTTTCACTTCATCAAATAGCACTTCCCTGAAATTCCTAAATCATGGTTGGAAGATCAAAATTGTCATCTTGATTAGACCTAACCTGTGCAATGTTACGGTCGTGATTAAATATTGTAAATGTAAGAAGAAAAAGTTCTGGCTATTGTGTGATTTTTGAGCATGCACTTCTGTTTTTGCCGCTCACCACAGGTCTGCTGTCACAATGGATGCCATATGCCTCTTCCAGATAAACTTCCACTTTGGATGGATTCCTGTAAGCAAACCAAGCAAACCTAGATAGCAGTATACGATTAATTGACAATATTTTTGTGAGTCATCACATAATACAACTGACTCTTAGATTAAAACCTTCGATGATGGATCCAACCACAATGGCGGCCGTCACTGCTGCCACCACAATGGTGACTCTGGCCTCTCAGTGGGACATGTCCGCTTACTTGTGGCTCTTGATATTAGGCTTTGTAATCGCCTTCGTTCTGGCCTTTTCCGTTGGAGCCAACGATGTGGCCAACTCCTTTGGTACCGCAGTGGGCTCTGGGGTGGTCAACTTGCGACAGGCCTGCATCCTGGCCACCATTTTTGAGACAGTGGGCTCCGTCCTCCTGGGGGCCAAAGTCAGCGAGACCATCCGAAAGGGCATCATCGATGTCCAGATGTACAACGGCTCTGAACATGTCCTGATGGCTGGGTCAATAAGTGCAATGTGTGGTAAGCATTCAAATAAGTGCTGTCTATTCGTAGGACGTTGAGTTTACCTGAAATTAGGATTTTAAAAAATGAGACATAGTAGTAGTAATGTTCCAAGTTTTCAGCACAGGCCTTGTTCCGCTTTTGCAGGCTCTGCTGTGTGGCAGTTAGCTGCATCATTCCTAAGGCTTCCCATTTCCGGAACTCACTGCATTGTTGGTGCCACAATAGGTTTTTCCATGGTTGCCAGAGGTCACCATGGGGTCAAATGGGTGGAGCTTCTGCGCATAGGCAAGTATATTCGCTTTTTCCTCCCAACAGACAGCGTGTGAATTGGATGTTAAAACCTCAGGTTTTTGGGGGGGGTTCTTTGGCAGTGGCCTCCTGGTTCTTGTCACCAGTGCTGTCTGGAATTTTTTCAGGAGTTCTTTTTTACTTTGTCCGGAAATTTATTCTCAATAAGGTAAGGCTTTTCATTAGTCATTCTCATTTAAATCAGCTATGTTGTTAGGTATGAACATTTACAGTATATCGCTAGTGAAGTAAAATATTATTCCCACTTTTATGACTTATACTGTATTCAAGCTGGGTGGGGATGTCGGACTTATCCCACTTCGGATTGTCCCAGTTCTGCCCTCAAGCTGTTCAAGGGCAAATGTAAACAACAAAGATAGTTGGTTGCGATATAGTGTCCGTTGTTCTGGTTCATCACAACACATTTTTGATTTTCTCCTGGGCCTTGTTTATTTGTAAATGCTTTTAAATGTTGTGGCAATTTTTCTTTTTTTTTTTTTCCCAAAATGTAGCAATCTTGCTCTCTTTTTTCTTTACTTTTGGATGTCAAGGTGTTATCTGTGAATGCTTTTAATGTTGTACTTTTTACTTTTAGTATCTATTTTTAAAGAAATTCAGCAAATGATTTAAAATTGTGCTGCATGTCATGCTGTATGTACACTGAAGAATCTTTTCACATATATAATAAAAAATTATTCACCTATTAAATGTTGCAGGCTGACCCGCTCCCAAATGGCCTTCGAGCTCTTCCAATTTTTTATGCCATCACTGTGGGCGTCAACCTGTTCTCAATCATGTTTACAGGAGCACCAAGTGAGTGACACCACCGCATACACTACATTATAATTGACTGCAACGTTCTTTTAACAATTGCTCCGTAAAAATACAGAGGAGTGGTCTTTTCCCACACCCTAACCCCTTCACACTGCACCCTTTATCTTCTGTCACAGAGATGGAGAAAACCCTTACATAGATGTTCATTGCGTTTAACAAACTTTTCCAAAACGCTCTTTCTTTATGTGTGTATTTCATGATTTTGGGAAGCTAAAGCACATTTTAAAGATGGGCCACACTCTTACTGATTTCATTCCAGTTGAGATGCAAATGCCTAAAAAATAAAACAGCTCAATAATAGATTATTTCTCTATGCTAATTTACTAAATTCTCAAATGAAGTTACACAAAAAAAAAAAACCAAAAAACCAACAACAACATTGCATGAATGCAAGTGACTGGTGTCCTGAATTTATTATGTTATCAGAGGACGGCAAGCCCATCTCTTGTAAATGACTGTGCTGTCACTGATAGTGTTGTCAGTAGACTGTATAAGGACATGCCCACCAAATTATTACAAAACAAGGACAGTATGAGTTTTGATCACAAAAGGTCATCCATTAATTCTTAAAAGTGTGAACAACACACACATGCAGCAGATGTACAAAAGAATACTGCAGTTACTCTCACAAGACATTGAAAGTACTCTGACAGAAAGAACAAAGTAATTTAGGGTTAAGGACTGAGCGCATTACTGGTCTAGTGCCAGTAGATAGAACTTAATTTTAATCTTTCTAAAACATTTTCTTTTAATGTAGATACAAAGATGGACACGTGCTTCTGTTTATTTGTGCTTAGTGCTGGGATTTGACAGAGTGCCATGGTGGGGTACGCTGTGCATCTCACTTGGATGTTGTGTCATCACAGCATTACTTGTTTGGTTTGCTGTCTGTCCACGCCTGAAGTTGAAAATTTATCGTGAGTATATGTTTTGTAAATAAAACATAAAGAACAGCATTCTTCTGACTTCTCTTGTGGCTTTTGAGAAGAAAAAATAAGTGCAGCACCCTGTGAGACTCCCCTGATGGAGAAGAACGCTAATCAAGCAGCTGATGAATCGATACCGCGCCTCCCTCAACCTGAGAGCAATCCAAAAGACAGTCATAATGTTGCAACTTGGAGGTTCAGAGGAGGCTGACCTAGACATGGAGGCCAAGGACTTGGATGTTAGTAATGGTAAGATAGTTTGGATTGACTTGCTTAATCGGTTCAATCTTTCAGATGTATTTGTTGACTGATAGGAGAGTTCATAAAAGAATTCATATGACTAATGTTTACAGGACTAGATAGTATTACTGGTCACATGATGATGACGGATCCTCGCAGTGAACGACTGCATGCAATCCAGAAAGATTCGGGTCTTTACAAAGACCTGCTACAAAAGCTACACATGGCTAAAGTCGGCGACTGCATCGGCGACAGTGACACAGAGGAGCAGCCCATTCGAAGAAACAACAGCTACACCTCCTACACAATGGCCATCTACGGCATTCAGGGAGAACCTAAGAACAAGGATGATGATGACTGGAGGAGAAGATCTAGAGTGGACAGCCACAGCAGTTACAGTTCAGTGATGACCAGCGGAAGTTCAGTGAAGGATGCTGACGTGACACAGAAGGCCACTTGGGACCATCCTCCTGAGCAAGATGAGCTGGAGCTTGACCAACCAGCTATTTCCTGCCTTTTTCAGTTCCTTCAGATACTGACGGCGTGCTTTGGCTCCTTTGCTCATGGTGGGAATGATGTCAGGTAAGATAATGAGGAAGTGCCACATCTCTTTGAGTGATTTATAGCTGTACTAAACCACACACCCAAAAGAGTCTGCACATTCCCTCATAAAACCTCACACAGTTACTTCTTGTTGAACTGCACACTAAAGATTTGGCTTCATTAATTTGTCTGACGAGAATGTATGAGGTGTAATTATTAGCGCATCTCAGCCCAATTAAAAAAAGATTGCATCTACCAGTCATGCACATGTTTACCTTTTTTTTTTTTTTTTTAATCAGGGCTTTCAAAGTTAAAGCTTTGAATTTGCTGATCACTTTAAATTCTATAAAGCGGGGGTCACCACCCTTTTTGAAACTGAGAGCTGCTTCTTTGGTACTGAGTAATAAAAAAGGCTTCCAGTTTATGTGAAGACACCGATCATGTTATTGATTTCTCACAATAATGAACAAACAGCTGAAGTAAAGATGTAAATTAAGTGTAATATGCAAAGTAAATGTAATATATGTATAATTGTTTGTAAAATTCATAGAAAATCACCAGTGTTCTATCTCCTGTAAACTATTTGCAGAACAGGCCTAGAGGCTACTCATGTGATCTTTGGGAGCTACCTGGTGCCTGCGGGGACCACATTGGTGACCCCTGCAATAAAGCATAAAAAAAAAAGATTAACTCAGTTCTATTTACTCCTGTGGCAGCTGAACTCTGCTAACTTAGCAAGCAAACATAGAGTAGTGTTGATGGCACAGTATTAAAGTTCTACTTTAAAAGCTGGCTTGATAGCTCATTGAGAAAAAAAAATGTGCGCTTTGCAAATCCAAGATTAACAGAAAAAATAATTGAATCATCTGACAAAACTACTTATATATTGTTTCATTTTTTTAAAGCACCTACTAAAATGAGTGATTGTTTCAGATATGTTACAATTTATTGAGATGCATCGGAATGAAATAATTATTATTAACCACCAGGTCATCGGCTGGATAAACCCACTTGCCTAAAATGACAGGTTTTTTTTTTTTTGGTTGTTGGTTTTAATTGATTCATGACATATTTTGTTCTCTAGCAATGCTATCGGTCCACTTGTGGCCCTCTGGCTTTTATACGAGAGCAGTTCCGTGGAATCCAGTGCACCAACTCCTATCTGGCTACTTCTATATGGAGGAGTCGGCATCTGCATGGGGCTCTGGGTATGGGGCCGCAGAGTGATTCAGACCATGGGCAAAGATCTTACCCCCATTACACCCTCGAGGTATGACATAGTAATACATCTGCGCTGCCTCACACTCATGACATGACATAGTTGAAGCATGTTTACGTAGACACTTCTATTTTAGTGGCTTTAGCATTGAGCTGGCCTCAGCCCTAACAGTTGTTGTGGCATCCAACGTTGGACTTCCTGTCAGCACAACACATTGCAAGGTAATGAAAATGTAAACAAATGACCGTTCAGTGGCTGAATTCATAAATGAAAAGTTGTATCAGTTACCATATCTTCTGATCACAGGTGGGATCCGTGGTAGCTGTGGGATGGCTGCGCTCAAGGAAATCTGTAGATTGGCAATTGTTCAGAAACATTTTTATTGCCTGGTTTGTCACTGTTCCGATCTCAGGTCTCATCAGTGCTGCCATTATGGCACTTTTCATACATGTCATTCTGTGAACAACATTTTCTTTGTATGTATTTCAAAGTGAATCAATAGCTAGCATTTATTGTAGAGGGTAAATTGAGTAAATTGTTTAAATTTTACAGAATATACTAATAAAGTATCTTCTTAAAGTCACTGACTGTGATGTACAAGTGAACTCAAGCAGTGTCACAGTGCAAGATTTAACTGCAAGAAGCATGCATAGAAAAATGAAATGAAGAGCTTGGTGATTAAGAGAAAACTAAAATGTACATATACTGTATGCTTCAATGGTACTTGTGTACATCTTGAGATCAAACTGAACCAAGGTTTTGATGTAACAGCGGTTTATCATATTTATATTTTCACGATTCTAGATTGCAGTAGTGTACAAGTGTACAAAATAAACTTGTCTGTGTACTTTATTATATTTATTACAATATCATTGACGCATGAGAAAACACCATACACAGAATGTACAGTGCCTTTACATTTACCATCATCCCATGCAGTTGCAATTGAGGTCAAGGCATTACTCGGAAGAATTGATGTTTAGTGCTTTGAGAGATGTGAGCCTCCTGCCCAAAAACAGCTGGGATAGGTAGCAGCAAGCATGCGACCCTTGTGAGGACAAGCAGTTAACAAAATGGATGAAGAAATTTGATCGAATCTCAATGTCAAATACCAAATTCATTTGTGTACAGTGATCTAATAACTGTCACTTGACTTTAGCAACCATCCTAAACTACTGAAATAACAATTAACCCAACAACAAACAGGAAATTAATGTATGATAAAATAACCTGAGTTCAAGAACATCTCAAACAATTTGTTAATAAACTTTAACATGAATTTTAAATGTAGTTTTTCAATCAATATGACAGGCAAAATCTCTTCACTGATTAATACATTTGCTAAACAAACTGGTGTCCAAAGATATCGATACATTCAACACATCTAAATGAACAAGTTCATGAATTTAAATGTTTGTGGAGCCATATTCTCATCTGACTATTTAATGCTGTTTTTTGTGTAGAGATCGTTGTTCTATATGATAGATTTTTTTTCATGGTCTGGGCCATTGTTTTAAGTGGCTCCAAGCTCCATCTATTCACTCATTTCAGCACATATAAGCAAATTATAAAATTTACCCCCCACCCCCACCCCAAAAAAAGGAAAGACAAGCAACAGATCCGTTTCTTAATATTTGATCCAAAGTGTGTACTCTCCAGATTAATGGCAGTAAACCTAACACTGATCATGAGATCGAACACGAGAAATGCTGAATAAAATTACTTGCCAAGTACTGTACTGTATTAAAAACGTCCACGTGACTTTTATTTAATGACCGCTAGATGGGGATACTGCCGCGATATCAGCCAACAAACTACTTCACTATTAATGAAGGATTAACTCACCGAGGAGGCATATATACCGTAGAGAAAACAACAATTTATAGCAAAATAAAGGACGTATTTCAAAAAAGAAAAACATAAAAAAGAAAGAAAAATAAAGAGAATAAGACCATGAATAAATAAATAAACAAGGGAGGGGGGAACTTTTTTATTTCAAGAAAATAATCATTTATAATAAATTGTACGCTCGCCACCACAATGGATCAGTCTATTCTATAGCTCATTCTCATATCGAGTACAGTCTCTTTGAAAACTTGAATTGATCTTATTTATATCAATCCCCAATGAACGCGAGAACATTTGTCAAAACTTTGAAGATGATCAGACTCACCTGAGGTTTAATTCTGGTGAACAGGAATTGTTTTTTTAATTTTTTTAAAATGCTATACCAGACATTCATTAGTGTATACTCACTGGCGTGTAAGTGCAATGACTAAAATTGAGCACTCAGGGGCCTACGTTGTCGGTGTTTATTGTAAAGTCTTCTCTCGCATGGAATTTTACACGTCGTTCTATCTGCTTCATCCTCAACAGGTACTTATTTGTGCATAATCTTCATATAATAGTCATTCTTTGGTAATACAATAATCAGTCTAATGCTGAGTTTCATATGCTCAAAACAAGTGAGTGCAAGCAATCACGCAAGCACACGCGTGCGCACTTCAAACGGCCCAAAATATTCAGATGAAGAGACAAACTTATTCCAAGCGTTTTCTACACTTAAAAACCAAATTGTATTTCAACAGTCAACAGAGAGATAAAAGTATCCACTTTTGGCCTTTAGGGGGAAAAGAACTATACGCGAGTACATTCAAATTTGCATGAGACAACATGTGCTTTTATTCTGAAACAAACAACCGGAAACAGATTTATCTTTGGATAATGTACTTAACATCTTGGTTGAATTTTCAACCACTCACCATACAGGTGCGCATCGGGCATCTGAGATTTAATTGTTTGAGGCTAAAAAATGTGACGTTCGCTGGGGTTGTGCGCGTGGACTGCGACTTCTCGGGGTTTTTAGGCAAGACGAGGCACTCAAGCGTGGCGGAGCAACAAACTGGAAAGCAGACGAGGGACACCAAAGAAGCGACGCGTCCTGTTTTCTGCGTTAATGTTTGTCGGTTGTTGCGGCGTGCGGTGTAAAAGACCGTTTTCACGATTTTTACATCAAATGTGAGTCATCACGTCGCTTGGAATATTTTTCTTTCTCCCCCGTTTTATCCTTGTGATTTTCGAGTGGGGCCAGTGAAATGTAGCTTATGTTTGACAGATGTGAGGCACCACATCTGCAGCCTACAGGTCTGTATGACACTGCCAATTCAACATAATGACAGCTGCATGTTAAATGAGCTCAATATGTGGCATTGTGTCAAAGTCGCGTCACCGGGAGACATTTTCTATAAAATTTTAATTAGAATGTCTTGACAAGATGATATTCTCTGCTGGGCTCTTGATAGCATCAGTCACCACGCCAACCTGAAGATCATCATCAACAACCCCCCCCCATACAGATCACAAACATTGTTTCACGAGATGCAGTAACGGCATTTGAATACTGTACAGTTATGTCTTTAATGACACATTGGGTACAAGCTATGTTATTAAATGGGTCTGGGAAAAAAAAAAAGAAATACATAACTCAGCATTTGTTAACGGGTGCACCATCCTGTTATTTTACAGCAAGTCACCCCTTCCCCTGTTTACCTGCTCACGAGGAGGAGCAACCCGTCAACATCTGCCACCTCGGACCCTGGAGGCTGCTGTTCTGTTGATCAAGGAGCAAACAGCCGAGCACCATGAATCCTGCAAGGCTGCTTGCTTGAAAACAGACCCTTAAAGTTGTTGATCTAAGCTGGTCACCGTGTGATGCTGATGACGAAAATTCGGAGTGATATTTGATTGACAGGTGGTTGTCTGGCTAACCCGCAAGGGACAATGGCTCGCCCTGGTCCTGGATTATTGCTTCCTGCAAATGGACTAGGCTACCCTCCCCAGAATCTGGCCAGAGTTGTGGTCTGGGAGTGGATGAACGAACATGGGCGCTGGAGACCCTACAGTGCCGCGGTGTGCCACCATATTGAGAACATCCTCAAAGGGGATTCCCGAGGATCTGTCGTTCTCGGACAGGTGGACGGCCAACTATCTCCTTACATCATCGACCTGCAGTCAATGCATCAGTTTCGGCAGGACACGGGTAAGAGATGTGTCAATTTCACAAAGGAACATCCAGTTATCTAATTTAGCACTCAATAAACAGGGAGCTCGCTTTGAGCTTTTACTTCACAGATGGGGCAATAGTTATTAAAAAAGAAAATACAATTGTGCTGTAAGAAGGAAAGGAATATATATATATATATATATATATATATATATATATATATATATATATATATATATATATATATATAAATTTACTATTGTTTGATTTATTCAAGACTTTATTATCTCATACAAGGTATGTGCGGCCCATACACAGTTGGAGAAATATGATGTAGCTCTATAATTAGTAAATAGTGCTTCCTTTGCAAAATGATGTCACAACGTCTCTCTGGGACTGATTAAAACCAAGCCTTGATCTGATAGCTGCACAAGTCTTATGTAACGTTCAAGGGACTGAACGAGACTTGTCAAATGTCTCGGCCTGCTTAAGGACTTCTGATTTAAGAGCATCCAAAATGCCATAAGATTTACTTGTATGTTGCTGGCATGCTGCGACCTTGCTGAAGGGCACTATGTTTGTGGGGCGACGCATTCATCAAGTACATATGTCCTGTAGCTCGCAGCAAATGTCTCTTCTCCAGATGTCAGATCCATGCGATAAGTTTGAAGTTAGCGAAAGAGTTGAATTTCAAATTTACTGTTACTTTTGGAATTCAGCTCCTTTTGATTATGTTCCTTTTAATGTGTGTAATGCAACTCGGCTTGGAAAACAGTATGGCATGCTATTTAAAAGAGTGAAGTATTGCTCTGATGGCAGAAACAAAGTTTCAGACTTGGCGTATATCACATGATGAAAGTACACCACATGCCACATCAAAGCAAAAATCCAGTCTTGTTGTCTTTGGTTCTCTGCAATTTTCACAGATGAGAGTTGCTTTTGGGTTGTTTTTTTTTTTAATGTTTCCACATGTTTTTGTTTAGTTTTTGTTTTTGCTCTACTCCGCTGAAACGCCGTACGTTCTGAGCAGTCAGTCATCAAATCTTTGGAGCCAAGATACTTTAAGAAGCTATTTCCATCATTTTGTAGGGTATAGCATACTGCCAGTGCCACTGCAAGGAAAGTTCCTATCAACTTAGAGTTTTCCAGTTTTTTTTTTTCCCCCCTCCTCCTCAGAGATAATTTCATGATGTTACATAACATCCAAGGAGTGAGACAAAGACTCATGTGCATCCAAGGTGACCTCAGCTTCATTGATTTGAATTATGTAAATATTCTCCAATCCTCCTCCTATACAATCACCAGTCACATTAGCTACACTTGCAACTGAGAACCTCATTGATTCGACTTTCCAAATATAACCAGAGCCGCTACTAATGATTATTTCAAGATTGAATAAATACGTCAATTTATGTCATAGCTTAATCACTGAATCATCTTAAAAACCTGTTTTATTTTCAATCCCTATTTTAAAACATTTGTTATTTCAAATTGACAGTGCAGGAGATAAAAATAATTGATTGTAAGATTCAGTCACAGATTCGTTCCGTCACATATCAAGAAAGAAACATTTTGAAAATAGTTTTTTAAAGTAAAAGAAAATGTTATATTTTAACACAGTCTCTAACTATGATTGAGGCCATAAGAATTGGAAGAATATTTATAGTAGAGAAGCCGAAACTTGAAGCATTTTTTTTAATAAAAAAAAAAAAAACCTATTCAGCTATTATCAATTAATTTTGATAATGCATTGTTGACCCATTGTTGTACCTCAAAATATGATTGTCTGTGCCTGGACGGCAATACAATTGCACGCTACAATCTATATTATGAACATCGTAATTTGAATACCACTCTGAGGTAATGTCAATCAAAACGGACCACTTTGGAAAGAAAATTGTTGATACTTCTGTATTAGATTGTAATTAGGTGGTGAAGGTGTACCTAAGTGTCCTTTGGGGATACATGCTTTATTCCAGCACACAAAGCAATCCTCCAAATAACTGTCACAGCATTGCCTGTATTGATTGTTGCCAATATTTTGTGTGTGTGTGCGCGTGTGTGTGCGTGCGCGTGCGTGTGCGCGTCCCACTAATGGATTTTTGCTCAGGCTGTAAATTCCACTCCATGACATTAAATGGTGTAGCTCCCTTGCTAATATGAAAAATCTATAAAATGTAGAGTGTTTATAATAACGTTCTCTTCTGTCATCTTTGAAACATTCCTACTTGTGTTGCTTGTCTCCTTATATTAAGCACAACTTTAATTTTGCTTTATGTTGAAAAAGTAGGCAGCATCCATGTCAGGATGACGATCGGTGGTCTCTAGTATAGACGTGGTTACTGAGCGATGTAGGCCCAACCGTGTGTCTGCGTTGGCTGCAAGATGAGCCTAGCCGCCATTTGTCAGAAGACCCTACGGCTCCGGGGCCTGACGTTTATTGCTCCTTGTTGTGATGTTGTGTGTTACCTTCCCCCACGGCTGGTATAAACCTGTCACATGAAGGCCTGACGGACAGCAGCCTTGTCACCTGCCCCCATCTTCTCTTTGTTCTCATTGTGTACACGCCAACCAGGTCTTATAAATGGTTGAATCACAGACCGCAGCCATTGATCCGAGCTCCCACGATGCTTTCAGAGTGTAAAACTTGTTGTTTCTAAAGTGTATCGAATGTTTGCTCCCCTTGCGGCTCAGGAGGTCAGTTGTCGCCACTTGATGTTCGAAGCTTGTGGAGGGTCCCAGTGGAGGAACGGTTTTTATAGTGGAGTAGAGGAACCTCACAATTGTTTTGAGGTGGTTTCTTCAATGATTTTTTTTTTTTTTTTTATCCCTACTCATCTATGGTTTTTAAGTGAACTCCTGGGGGTTTAAATAACAATTTCTCAAATTCATGTGATGCTATGGTCAGCTGACATTATTCACCAGCAAAATATGTGACACAGATGTTTTGGCAGTGTCTGTTTTATTTGATTTTTTCTGGGAAGTATCTGCAATAAATGGTGTAAAATAGTTCTCTCTGTACCATTTCGTATGACACAGACCTCGTGCTTCATATGCAGTACAGTTGGAGCTTCCAGTTATATGCATAGTGTGGATGAAAATCTGGCAGAGGGCATTGTTTTGACTCACAGTCAAGCAAAATTGATCTATTCTGTTCCCCAGAGGGCTGCTTGAACCTCTAAACACTTGAGTATACTGATCCCTTTTCACTACATCCACTCCCACCTGCAAAACACACAAGCTTATCTGCTGTATCCATCATGCAGCCGCTCTTGTGGCCTCTGTTTCACACTGCAGCTATCGCGTTTGCTTCCTGACTTTTTCTTTTTTTTGGCCAAGATGCAGGAGTGACACAGACAAGCCAGTGTGCACTGACTGCTAAGTTGTCAAGGTGGGCCTGGAAAAAAATGACTTGTTTTAAGGCTCTCTCAGATGCAATTATATGCTAGCAGGAGGGTAAGGGCGATGAAAGGAAGGACGTTCTGACGCTGCACACTGGCAGCTGGAACCATCATAAAAATAGCCTGCACAAACTACATTAGAGCACAAATATATTGCTGCTGACAAGGGAAAAAGCCATCTCATAGTAGAGCAATGATTTTTAGAAGCTAAAATCTTTTTTTTGTTGTTCTTTTACTTTAATACATGAGAATCAACTACCAATTTCTTTAAACTTGAAGAACATTGCTTCTAATGTTTACATATTATCATTTAAGGCAAAATGAAAGTTGTTGTATTTTCTTAAACTATTACCTGTGTATTGACTTGACTTGGTCAACCTTTTTGTATAAAAGATTTTTCTCAAGGCAGGACAAGGATTAAATGTGGTGTCAGCAAAACATTGCTTGTCCAAATGTTTTGTTTGTTGTTTTTTAAAAAAAAGAAGCCACAGAGGAATCTGGTTCATCGTTGCAGATTTATAGCAGAGTTAACGATTGAAAATACAACTTTGAGGAGGGGATGTGCTTGGTGGGTACTGCCCTACTTTTCAGGATGGGCGCACAACAGTATCTGCACTCCCCACTCACCCTCACTCATATTTATGTCTGATCTTGCATGAAAAAAAATGTGCGGCATGAACTCCTACGTCAGGTATCTCTTTGCAGCTGGGCGTTTCTGCTAACAATACTAAGGGAGAGGATTTCTCAATCTCTGAAGGAGTTACAGTACCTGGGAGATAAGGAAAAAGCAAGTGGTGTCTCCATACATTCTCTGGCTTTGAACACATTACGTATATGATGTGTATCCCCAAAGTGGCATGGAGTAAATGAAACCGGCCACTATGCATTTCATTTGGTCAAAATGGGAAAGACTACAACCCTGTTGTATCATTTGAACAAGCTCCACCCAAGTGGTAATCTGGAAAGCATGAAAATGCATTTGGAGTTTGCAAAGCCTGCCCACGTAAACATTAGAAGTCTAGCTACACCTAACTAGCTGTGCAGCCCGTAGTCCAAAGTAGATCAAGCCATATGTAGAGTGTGGTGCATGAGGACCAATCGTTTTTATGTAATTGCATCATCTTGGCCTACAGGATATGAAAGGTGGTCAGATTGGTTTCGTGAAGTCCATCCTGCAAGGAAGTATGTCAGTCCAAACAAGACATAGCAGTTCAACTGTTTGTCCAGTCTTCTTCCTAAATTTCAATGAAAAGACAATGTTTTGTCTTTTCACACAGCTCTTATATTAGATTGAGCCTTTTGCACAAGCTGTAAGCGAGAAGTCAAGAAATGCGACACAATACTATTAAAAAAAAAATAAAAGTCCGTAGCCTAGTAACAGCAATTCCCCTGTAGTGAAGACTTCCTCGTGTCCCTATGTCTCTCATGGTTTGCTGGAAAACCTTTGAACCTTTTAAGACTGCTGAATAGTACATGTAGTACAATGTTGCAGTTTGAAGAATTCTGTGCTTTATTTTGTTACTTTTTATTCAGCTGCAGGTTAACTACTTCAGTGCTCTGTGGATGGAAGCATTAAAATGTCTATGTACAATGCATGTTAAAGCACAGCTGCTGTGTGTATCAGCACCTTGTGTGACAGAAGAAAGAAGAATGACCAACATGTTTTCAAGATAACGCTCCCTTGACAGAAGTTGCCACTATTTTTCCTACTTGACCACACCGATCAATGTGAATATGTTCACTGGTGGTTACTCTAGCAGAGATAACTAGTTATGTGCTGCATTAAAGACAACACCTTTAGTCATAGTCACTGTAGCCCAAACCTGCTGGCTGGATTCCATTTGGACGTCAACAGCACATGGACAAGGTGAGAAGGAACAGAGTGAGAGGTGGAGCGTTTTCTTGATGGAAAGTGGCAGTTGAGGAGGAGGGAGACAAAATGACGCTGTCAAGCTGTGCACCTTTGCTTGCTGTTAAGCTACCGCTCACCAGCCGCTTTTTAAAATGGGATTTTTTTTTTAATCATATTAGTTTCAAATGTTGAACTTAAACTGGAGATGGATAAGCAATTTTCTAGGATTCTGTTCAGTTATTGCGGTATCATGCAGATTTCCGAGATGTTTGAGTTTGACATGTTAAGTGTTTTTCTGTATTAGACAAAACCAATGACTTAAATCCAAAATTCAATCTAATCTATATAGTTATCCTTGTCACATCATTTTCAGTAAATTTCCCCCAGTTTTCAAAATGTTTTCAGTTTTCAATTTTTCGCAGAACAGTTTTGGATGAAATCTAATTAGATGTTATTAGGTCTTTGTAGCATTACTGCGAAAACTTGGCACCGATTAAACGATACATGTGACAGACATGTTGTTAACTTGCCTACATTTAGGGAGTTTCCACTTTTATCTTTGAATTGTTTTTTTAAGATGCTTATCATCTGCTGTGTGTGAGATATATATATAAAACTGGCCATAACTTTAGGTCGTTTTTCTGTTTCGAGAATATTCTGCATCTGTTCATCTGTTCACGTATGCCTTGAAATTCAATTTCGTTTTCTCCGGCTTTACTAGAATAAAGCTCAGATCGAACAAATGCTCCTGTGAAAAGTGACCCATAAATATAGTGTGTTACATTTTGTTGGCGGTACTCTACATAAACCAGACATTTGTTGTGTCACGCGGGTGTGTGTTGGAGCAGCAGACGTGTTTAGTCTGACGTTTACAGAAGGCGGCATTTATCTGAAATCAAAGCCACTCTGACGCATATCGGACTGCCATCAGTTGTAGAGAACCAAAAGCACGTCACATTTGGTTTTGCTCTCACTGCACTCTCATGCCATGACTGTGCAGTGGCAGCTTGATAAATTGTTGAATCCAAAATTAAAGCCCAAGGTGCTTTTGAGAAAAGTGTCATTGTCCCAGTGTGAGCTCTCACAGTGGGCATTTCACACTCACTAGAAAGCATATGACACTCAGTGTGAACTATGCCACGTCGTTGGCGCATAAAGCATTGGAATGGAAATTCTGAATGCCCAATGATGTTTCAGCATATTGTAATTCTTTTGTAATTCTTAATAAACCATTGTCATTCTTTATTTGTAGGTGTAAATCAGTCAGCACTCCACCGTTTACAATTGACCCAATATGCAGCTGCCTGTTTGCTGACTAGGGGGAAAAAAAAAAAATCCTATCCTCGCTTCCTTGCATTGGCTGCCCATTCATTTTAGGATACAATTTAAAGTTTTATTAATTGTTTTTAAGTGGTTAAAGGGGTTGGCGCCATCTTACCTATCAGAGCTTGCGCAACCTCCCATTACTACTAGAGCACTTAGGTCCTCTAACCAGTTGCTCCTGGAAGTTCCTTGGTCCAGGCTTGCTATACGTGGAAAAGGAGCTTTTTCTGTGTCCGCCCCAAAGTTGTGGAACAGCCTACCTGTCCAAATTAGAGCTGCACAATCTGTTGATCATTTTAAATCCCTGCTTAAAACCTAAAATCTTTTTTTCTCTGACGTTCACGCCATGTTAGGCAGGTAATCTTGCCTCTGTCTGTCTGGTTTTTACCTTATTTTATTCTATGTTTTTGACATAGATTTTTCCTGCTGTTTTTTATTGCTATATTTGTGCTTTATAATTTCTATTTTTAGTCATCTGTAAAGCACTTGGATCAATCTTTTGAGTTTGTTTTTAAATATGCTTCATAAATAAACTTTGTCTTAACATATTGCTAAATAAGCATTTTAATTGATGAGGCATGAGAAAAAAAACATGCACACAATCCCACCACACATTCATACAGTACTTTTTTCACACATATAATGCAAAATCTTTTCTGTTTTGATTGTTTGCTCGGAGAGCCCTCAGCTGCATCACTGTATTGGGCCATTTAACCAATCGGTTCTGAATTAACCAGCATTATTGATACACGCAAATACAGTGAAGGTATAAGTACAAAGGAAAACGGGCAAAACTACACATTGCCCAGAACTGGAGAAGAAACTGCTTGAATGGATAGAAGACCAGCGTAGTAGCGACTTTGGTATCTCAAGGCTAGCTATAGGGCTTCGAGTAAGAGTAATTTGCAATTCTTGTCTCATTTCCGTCCCCAATAACTGCAAGTGTATGTTGCTCAATATACAATGTAGAAATAACACACTCCATGTGTTTTAGGTGGACAGCCATGATATATGTAACCACTAGTCAGGTGTAGTTTTGTTTCTTTTATAAAATAAACCCAAATTGCAGTAAAAAACAGGGTTTTGACATATGTGAGGTCAACTTGTACTCAGAGAAATAAGATATTTGTCATATTTTCACTCTGTTCTCTTCTCTTTTTCTGTTTACTTTTTCTTTCTTCAGACCCACATTATGCATACTGTTTCAGCAAAATGTGAAATGTGCACATTATGTTAAGTACATTATTACATCAACAAACTTCAAAGAAGATTGCATCTGTGTTGTGTATTTAAGCGCCACAAATTCTTTATCAAACATTTGTCAAGGACATGACCTTGAATTGATGCTTTGCTCTTAACCTCAAACAGCATAAATTAATTTACAGTAGTTGCAGTTTCACTAAGCTGATTATCCTCAATTAGCATTCTTATTTGTTTTGGCAACTCAACTGCTAAATAATCGAGCTGGTGATAGTAGTAGTAGTAACCATTCATTTTAAATATTTAAAACTCATATCCTGGGGGAAAATTTTCCGTCTTCTGAAATTTAAAATGTTCAGTCCCAGTATGAGTTCTTGTGTTATTGTTTTTTTTCATGTGGGAGGGTAATGGAAGATCTGAAAATGGCTGGGAAAGGATCGTCGTTGATGCATGATCTGTATGGATCACACCACGGTTCGGGGGCCCACATGACCGGTGGATTTGTAGGTAGGGAAAGAAGAACGTTCATGTTTACGTCAAGGCAACATGATCAGCCCACTATAATAGCAGCGCGTAAATTTAAACCATTATGGATCATGTAAATCATATTAATCGGGGGCATTTTGGCACCTATGTTTGAGATGAGTCCTTGAGAATCTGGGTTACCTCAAAATAAATCTTTCATGCAACACTTTTGCTCAGTTAAAAAAAAAAAAAGATCAACTCAAATATGGCAATTTGCTTTTAGGAACCTACTTTAAGTGCAATTTGAGGCAGGATACATAGTCTGATACATAGACCAATGGAAATATTTATTTTCAACACATTTTGCATTGTTGAGTGTATTTATAAAATAAGAAAGGTGCCATTTGTTTTCTGATCCCCCCCAAAAAATCTAAATCTGAATGATGACTTAACCCAAACCTTACTGTGAGTTTTTTTTTTTTTTTTTTTTTTTTTTTTTTTTTTTATCTGTTGCACCGCTAGTTGTAAGGTGTGAATATAATTCAGAACTCGGGCAAATTAGAACGTATCAAGGTTTGGACGTATTTTTATGAAGCTTCAACAATCACAATATTGGATCTTTGGCCTGTGGTGGCCAGGGCTCATTCTCTTTGACCTCTTGCTCAAAAGGTCCGTTTATTTGCTGATCTCACTGACTGTTTTCCTAAGATAAGGCGCGACAGCAGCCATGGTGTGGTCATGAACTCTTGCCTCTGCGCAATTTACTGCATGCTGCCTACCCCAAGCAGCATGAATCTGTTTTATGTGACCCATGCATTTGATCAGGGTTCCCCACTAAGCGGGTTTTTCGAATGGTACCGGGTCCCAGGTTTTCAGCCACCACGACCTCCCAACCTCTGGGTCTGTCTCTTGAGGGGGGCTCTGATCACCCACATCTGGGCAAGAAAAATGATTGTGTATTTCTTACCTTCATAGGAGTTCTGAGATGTGACTTGTCCCCAGACAACTTAGCTCTAAGGAACCTTGGAACATGCAGACTCCTCTACCATGACATGGTGATGTCGCAGAGAAATATGCAGTACAGTGATGGCGATCACCAGCAAATAGAGTCTTTTGAACGGCTGTTCACTGTGAACGATGAGGCTTGAGTTTTTGTGAGGAGCCCCCCCGGTCTAAAGCTAAAAGCTAAAATATGCAGTGCTCAAAATATTTATTGGTGACTCATTCTTTGAGTATATCCGCCTCACTGACTGTGATTATCTCTTGTTCCAATCATATAAGAAGGTTGCAAGGTCACTCCATGAATTTAACTGCATGAGCCATTCTTAAACATCTCCTCCGATGCATCAATAAGTCAACTTTGTGCTGAGTAGGCATCATACGATGCTGAATTACAATGTGTTATGCCGGTGTGTGAGGCCTGACATGAAATATAGTGTTGTTCCATCCAGGCCAAAACTGGCTAAGGTGTGTGTAGTATTGACTAGATCTTGAGGTGGTTTAGGGTTACGTCTATAACGGGGAATCAAAGTGTTGTTGACGTTCAGCAATACATACACAGAGGTGTTTCTCTTGCAAAATGAAATTGATGCAATTGTTCTGTTGACATTTGCCTAACTGTGCTTGATCTTCCCCTCCGCCACACTATTGCACAGAATAAATATTCAAAATCCTTGTCTGTGTTTTTATTTGGTAGTGCTGCTCTCAAATTGGACTGGTTCCAGAATAACAGAACACTCGTCATCAATTGGCTGGTGTCTGAGACAAATACTGTTTTGAAATAATCCAGCCTGCACTATGCTGAGGCAGAAAGATTCAATTGCAAATTTTTCAAATCTTGTCTGTCTTACGTAAGGTTAAAATCCAACCAGTGGGCCAATGGTTTGCTCATGTACAAGTGCAGGAAAGTTTTGATGCTTAGCTGTATGTTAAGTCAGTGATGCCGCACTGAAAACAAGAAACCTGTTTTGCTCTGACAGTGCTGACCTGTGAACTGTATTGGACCGATGTGTGTTTCTCTCTCCCCCGACAAAGCAATGGCATCATGGGGACTTTATGGTGTTGTGAAACTCAAATATGCAGGAGACATGCATTCAGCCGCGCTTATTTCTGCAACGCGTGCCACTTTTCAGCATTCATGCATACACAGGTAGTCCACCACACGTACATGGGGCTTGTTGTCATACCCACACATGGTGAATCAGTGAGTGGCAAGGACAGTCACGAAATCCACAATTTACGAAGGTTACAGGGTCTGCACTTATGGAGTGTGTGTGTGGACCAACTGCAAATTATACTCATTGTTGTTGTTTTACAGAAATAACCGTTGCATCTACTGTAACTAGTGTGTTGCTTTGGCTCTGGTCAAGAAAGGCATTTTTTTTTTGTAGCTCAAATTGAAAGAAGACAATTGAAAGAGATTCACACAATGCATAAAAGGTATTAATGCAAAGTGTCCTTCACAATTCCCAAAACTCACATTCCTCACATTTACAACACTGGAAATAAGCAAAACGTCAATACTGAATAGAAAAATGTAAAACGCCAACTTAAAACCAACATACCAAGGGAATAAATGACGTTGGAAATAATAAATAGGAATGACGTTGTGGTTTTGAATGAGTTAACTGAAGATCACATATGTGGCAGAAGTTAGTATTCAATGTGTTTACGTTTGATTTAATAAAGGCAGCATGGGTTTCAAGTCTTTATTTCAAAAGAACTGAGAGGATTGGATAATAACTCAATTCTGCCTCTTTCTCGAGTTGTAACTCTAGGGAGAGAAAGCAGACCTGTCCCAAAAGACATGGTTGTGGCTAACCGAGGAACTCAGTTTGCCAAGTACTTGAGCCTTTTTTTTGGTCCCTTTTCTTCCAATGTTTTGCCAGCAGAGCCTATTACGAAAGAGCTTTTCTACTACAGTGTTGGTTTTCCAGGTTTAGGCCAACAAAAACAACATCCCCCTTCAACATTTTTTCAGTGATGTACACCCTGTGAAGTATCTGTTCAACCAAGTACCTCTTAACCAGTACAAAGCAAAAGAAAAGAAAACAACATGCCATCAGTTTCTAATTTATTTGTTTTTTTTCCCCAAACTTTAAAAAAATAAAATAAAAAATGATATATATTAATGTGGGACTCTCATATTGTTGCAAATTTGCAATGCCTACCTGGAAAGGGGTTAACTTCCAAACCCTTCATTTGTATTGGTCCACAAAAAAATAAATAATAAAAATGATTAGCATAAAGTGTCCTCTTTTGGATCCGAGAAAAAATCTGCTGTCAAAAAGCTTTGTCAAAAAAAAACTTATTTAATTTGTTGTATTTTACTTTGTTTACTGTTGTGCTATAATATTTGTCCACAGAAAAATATTGAAGAATGTACTTTTTTGGGGGGGGTGGGGGGTGGGATTACAGTAGAGATCTGTTTACAAAAATAAATAATAAAATTAATAATTAAACATATGTCCACAAAAAATATCAACATAATGTGTCAGACCTGTTTGCAAAAATAAATCATTCTAAATAAATATTTGTCCACAGAAAAATCTCAAACATATGGCATCATCTTTTGGGATTTCAATAGAGATCTGTTCAAAGAAATAAATCATTTATTATTTTTGTGTCAAATTTGTATTAATAATCAGTGAAAAATATCAGACCTGGTCTCAAAAAGAAATCATTTTGAATAAATATTTGTCCACAAAAATCATTCAACTTTGTGTCCTCTTTTGGGATGATTGTAAAGATCTGTTCACAAAAATAAATCATTAACTTGACAGGTAACAAGAGGTGGCCCAAGACCTGTCGGATCGAGCCGATCTGGCTTTTTGAAATCATGAAATTAAAAAAAACCTACTGAACATAATGTGTTTTACGATCTTACATTTTCCTTAAACATATTAATTCAATAACTCTATTGAAAGGATTTTTGCATGTTTGTTTGTTTTTATTTCAAATATCTAGTACCCTCTGGAGTTTGTTCAAGTACCCCCAGGGGTCTGCGTACCCTCATTTGAGAACCACTGGTTCATTTGCACGAATCCTCCTCTAATCATAGATCACTTCTTCAGCATTCTTCCTCCCTCTGGTTTCTCGCTGTCCTTTTTTTCCTGGCTCTGTTGGTTTCCTTTTGCTTTCATACCTCCTTCCTCTCTCATACCGCCTTTCTTCCCCATTTTCTTCTCCTCTCTGTCAACCGTAACCAAGGCTTTGGCTTACTGCATCCATCATGTTTGCCTACAAAGACCAAATAAAGCTTGTGGGAATCCAAGCGGCAGCTCACTACAGAGGTAGATCGTAAAGAGCTGTAAATGAATGTGACATATCAGCATAGAGAATGAGCTTTAATGTGTGATATTGTGAGAAGAGAGGAGCAGAGTTGTGATATTGAAACCTACAATGCTGTTAAACCATCTTAATACCAACTGTCATCCTCATTATTATGGTCTCTGATCTCAGCTTGGTTGTTAATGAGCAGCTAAACTCTCTCACAGAATGCTTCTGCACCCAGGTACGACAATGGCGGCTTAGAAACAGAACTTTGTCATCAACAGTATATGCAACAAAGACAAATGTCCCCTGATGATTTGCTGTCAGACAATGTTTGGGCCAGATGTTTTCTCCCTTTATGTGTGTGATGTATTTTTAAATGCAGCATGCTGCTTCATTATTTTAGGGGGGTGGGGATTTTTTAGGTGTTTTAGGGAGAGTACTCCCTCCCCACCATGCTGCATTGTTTTCTTTATGCAAATCTCTAATGGGTTTGAGATATTTTGTTTGCAACCAACTCAATACATGATCACATTCATTATCTAGAGTTGACAGTACTTTTGGCTCTTGTATTTTTTTTTTAACTTAGAACAGGTTGCTAAATTATAATTTCATGACGCTTCATGATGCTCAAAATCACTATACAAATGTGTTGCCCTGTGTTGATTATCCATAGAGTTATGCATAGTAACATACTTACAACATTAGTGCATATTGTATGATACATGTAGGAATGCATCAGCACTCTCCCAACTGTTCCCTAATTTCTGGATGAAGCCACAATAGCTGTCTTGATAAGTCTTCAAATCTTCCTCTGCAAATCTGAGATCAAATATGCGCCGGGATTAAATACATTAATTGTGGACTTGTATTTCCATTTGTTGCCGTTTTTAGGCTTTAGGATATATCATAAAATTTGTGATTGTGGTACTTCTCGGATGTCTTCTTTCCTACCGTGTAGTCAAGGAAAACAGCCTTCTCTAGTTGATATTGGCCTTCACTAACTCACACAGACTTACACATCTTGCCCAAGAGCTGAGCATTTTGTATGACCAGGATGGAGTCTAGTGAGTGGAAAAACTGAGGAATTGCTCAGAAAGACTGTGGTGGTGCACAGCCAAGACAGACTGTGGAGGAAAACACTGAGAAGTTGGCTGCTGGTATCCTGCTCCGGGAAAACACGAGTGGCAACGTTCACATGCCTCATACTATCTATGATGACACTCACAACGGTGTCGCCCCAGAAACGTATTCTATTACAACACACATAAATCCCATGCACTTTATTGAAAGACTTGTGACACTTGTTGTGGTTGTACATAAAACACTACTCATTTCCATCAGAGGTGTTTTCCTTGCACATTTAATGATGGAGCCGTCAAGTCATAGGGCCGTCCCCATCAGTCTATTACATATGTGATATGGTTTATATTCAACCAAAAATTTCTGGGTTCAATTCCAGCTTGCCCGGCCTTCCGGTGTGGAGTTTGCATGTTCTCCCTGTGCTTGCTTGCGTCTTCGCCGAACATGCCGGTCTCCTCCCACATTCCAAAAACATGCATGGCAGGTATTAGACATTCCAAATTGCACTTAGGTGTGATTGTGAATGTTAATGGTTGTTTGCCTCTGTGTGCTCTGCAATTGAATGGAAATCAGTTCAGGGTATACCCTGCCTATTGCCCAAAGAAGGCTGGGATAGCCACCAGCAAGCCAACAACCCTAGTGTGGAAAAGCAGTTATCCAAAATAGATGCATGGATGGATGTTGTGCTCAGTGCATTGCTAATCACTCCTCTTCTAATGCAGCTCAATAGATTGCCTTTTTTTTTTAACTTCATTTAATAGAATGATTTTAGTCTATTTGCTGAGTACATGTGAATATAGTGAAATAAGGTGCTCTCTGAAATATTTTACCCCAAATATGGAGCAAATAATATTTTAGACAGAGGAGAATTTGGTTGGTTGTACGAGTATTACCAATGTCTTTTTTTGGTCTTCATATCAAGAAATTAGGGCACAGCCTAGAGTCCAGGTTAAAATAAACAGCTCTGGGAAAAACTAAAGCGTATTGGCAAATGGGTAACAGTCTACAAAGTCATTAAAGGGTGCCATATTGCGTCATTTGATCGAGGCTTGGACTCTTGAATTGACAGTAACCAGACCAACGTTAATGGGCTTGAGGGAGCTTTCTCTGTCTAATTTACTATTGCCCCCCCACGCCCCCTCTGCAGGTCCGATAATTAGCATGCATCCCAATACTGAAAGCTTTTTTTCCCCATTCAAATGTGACTGCAAGAAACGAGCTCGAAGAAGGAATATCTCCATTTACGCTTTCTGTTTTAGCAATATGTCCCCATAGTTTCCTATAGTGTATTTAAACAGTATGACATCTGTTTTCATTTCCCGCAGATGGCTTCTGAGGATAGCCAAGGACATTACACTTGCATTCTACTTGTTCAGCCATCCTGGCGGCATTTAGACAGGTCCTCGGTCACTGCCAGAGGAAAACAAAGCTATTAGAAATGGAAGCACACATGACCTCCAGCAACAAACTGGCTGCAGGAAGGTTTCCTCCAGCTGAGACCTGGAAGGGCAGCTGAGCTCTCCCTGAACTGTCTTGGCCCAGAATGACAGTGGGGTTAGAGTCCCTTTCTGCAGTCTGACGAGCCAATACATGACACAGCTAGCATTCCCTTGATAGGAAGGCAAAGACAACTGGAGGACATTGGGGAAGGGCAGGGAGGCAGGAAAGATGGCTACTAAAATCACACAGGACCAGCCAGGAAGTGGACACTTTCTCTCAGTTTCCTGTTAGGAAGGACATGGAGTGTTGCCCTGAGAACGTCAGCAAGTCACGTTTGATTAGTTTGTGCGGACACATCTGTAAATTACTGCAGAAGATTGAGGGCCCTTGTCATATACTTAGTATATCAAACACAAAAGCGCTAAGTTGTCAAATAATCCAATATCAGTGCGTCTCCCCCGAGTGCAGTAAATTCAACCATCCTTTCACCCATCCATTCCTCGAAGCCATACGAAAGTTGTTGCCACACCCAAGTTTTTGCCTCAGCCGAAGACACACTCAGTTTGGCCACTCGGTACCTCTCAGCTGCCTCTGGAGTACCACATGGCACAAAAGCCCAATGGGACTCCTCCTTAAGCTTTATGGCATTCCTTTCCTCCGGTGTCGACTAGCCTGTTCGGGGATTGCTGCAACAACAGGCAACGACCACCTAATAGCCACAGCCACAACGGCGCATGGAGGGGAAGTGCAGAAAATCCCAAGATTGAAAGGCACAATCATGAATATTATTTCAAACAGAATTCATGTTGTTTTGAATGAAAGTAGAGAGACTACCGCTAAGTATAGCTGCCATCAAATTTTAGAAAAGGAAGAGTGGTGTATGCCTGTATGTTTCTGGGGAGCTCAAAATAAAATTAGCCATCCGGATGACTCCTCGAAGCAGAGACTCAAGTTCACATTGCTGTTTATGCTGATCCATAATTTTTGCAGCCCTTGCGTAGTAGCTAAAAGATTGCTGTTGTTACTCATTCTAATTCTCATTAGGCCGCTGCACACACTCTCATCACACTTTTGTCACTCCAGTTCTATCCTGTTCCACCGGTACAGTTAACCCTTAGGAGGGCTGTCTGGGAACACCTGCTCACTTCTTGGGGCTAACATTTCCCAAGTGGCCATTATACTGCGTTATAATGGGAGAGAAGCTAAGCGACCGTGAGAGAAGGGCATTGGTGCTTTCAATAGTCTTGAGGCTGAGAAAGCAAAGGATTGTGGGGATGATGACTGTTTCTCTGAATATTTGATGGTCCTGCTGAGTCTCCTGAGCTTTTTTTGAGCTGACACAGCCTAGTTTTGTGATGATCTAGTGGAAATACCTTGAACCACTAATATAATGCAACAATTAGTCATACATGCCTTGAACCCTGTGGAGATTTATTACAAAGTAATCATTAGCTGCACACATTCCTGCCTCAGCATTTATTAATTTCCTAATTGGATTAACCAGCGTTTGAACTCATTTTAAAATAGCAAGTCAACTTCTTGCTATGACCATGCTAACTGCATTGTATTTGCTTGACAGCAACACAAACTGTTATTATTATTACTTATTACTGTCATTTCAAAGTAAGCAATTAGTTCCATTACAATATTTACTGTATTTGAAATGTAAGATGTAAAGGTTTCAGTGGGGCTAATGTTAGCAGCTAGCCCACCTCATTGTTATTGTGTTTAATGTACTGTTTAACATGAGCTTTTGTATTTTTCGTCTTGATACGCATTGACCCGAACTGTTTATAGATTATTGTTAATAGCAGTTGTGCAGTGAACCCTAATTAGTGTTAGCTTACCTTGCGACAGGGATCTCGCTCACAAGGTTTTAAAATTCTGGCCAATCCACTGTGGAAAGCGGCAGCATATCTTCATTTATGAGAATTTATACCTATTCACAAATGATTTTGCCCTTGACTGAGTTGTGCACTTCACTAAGTGTCATTGTAGTTTAAATTGTGATCATAATTTTCCTCTTCAATCCTGTCTTGTCTTTTCAGGCACCATGAGACCAGTGCAGAGGAACTTTTACGAACCGTCCTCTGCTCCGGGCAAAGGCGTGGTGTGGGAGTGGGAGAACGACAACGGCTCGTGGACGCCGTACGACATGGAAATCTGCGTGACCATCCAGAACGCCTACGAGAAACAGCACCCATGGCTGGATCTGACCTCTCTGGGCTTCTGCTACCTCATCGACTTCAACAGCATGTCTCAAACCAACAAGCAGAGCCAGCGCAAACGGCGCCTTCGGAGGCGTATGGATCTTGCTTACCCACTTATTATGGGTTCCATCCCCAAGTCGCAGTCTTGGCCTGTGGGAGCCAGCTCCGGCCAGCCTTGCTCATGTCAGCAATGTATCCTGGTCAACAGTACGAGAGCCGCGTCCAATGCCATCCTTGCCTCTCAGAGACGGAAGCTCCACGGAGGGGCAGCCGGCAATACGGCTGGCGCGGGGACCCTGACGGCAGTACGGCAGAGCAACACCTTTGCCGGAACCTCTCTTTGGTCTCCGAACTCGTCCGCGACCAATAACGTCAGTGTGGGCGGTGGTCAAGCCAAAGGCGAACAAGCGCAGGTGCCGTTGTCCCCAGCCAACTTTCCTGTGATGTCATCCCACGGCCACAACACACTTGCCGTCAATGGGCAGAACAACCTGAACCAACCGGGCACTCAGCGCATCTCTATGGCCAGTCCTAGAGGAACCGTTCCACCAGGGTAATGAGCCAAGTCTTATTTTAACTGTATTATCACTGTATTAATGTTCACATGCTGATGAGTGTTACCGCAGAAGTCCAACTGGAAAAGCCTCCCATGTGTGGATCTGACATGGTTCCTCCTCAATAATTAGCTTATGCTGGCCCCCAAAGGCAAGAAAAACTGCAATTCTTTCTCTTGCTTCTTCTTTGAACTCATGTGTCATTATCACACAATGCCGTTGCAGCACGGCTTGTGTAAGAAGCATGTGATGTCAGCGTCTTTCGGGTTTCATTAGCTTTGGGGCTGTGTGTATGATGAGTGGCTCGAGCATGAGCGGCGGGCGGGTTGTGGTGTAGTTGTGGGGACCGTTTAGCCATGGAGATCAGGCTCCACAGGGAAAAAAATTAATAATGGATCATGAAAAATTATGGGTTGTGCTGAGTGGCTTGACTTCAGTGGAAAATAACATTGGCAGAAATGTATTTTTCTAGTATTGTCACTGATTGAATCCAACCCTTTTTTTTTTTTTACTAAAATGAAAACCTCATGGTGTCATTTCATTCCACTTTTCCCTAGCCACTCATGTGGAGATACATTTCTGACTAGCACATACTGAACTTTCATTTATGTGTCAGTTGAAAGGTCATAGTGAGAGCAAGTGATCTTTTCTGTACATGCCTACACAAAGGTGATGGAGAAAGATTTTAAGAATTCAATATAGGCACAAGGCTCACTCACTTTTGTGGAGCCTGTGTGAGAAAGCTGTCGAAGGGGCTGTGGTGAGGCGGAGTACAAAAATTCTCAGGCGAGTGGCTCAACATACAGGATGCACGTGGTTTACAGAACATAGCCTCAGCAGCATGCTCACGTGTGCACAAACACAAACCGCTTGCACATGCTCACTTGTGGGAGGCAGACTCTAGGAATCTACGCGGAATGTGAGACATCAGATTTTTTTGCTTGCAGCAGAATATAGAAACATAGATACTTGGCGCCCTGTGGGATTTTTATTTATTTATTTATTTATTTTTGTGTTTTACCGTTACATCAGATTATACTGTTATCAGCACATCCTTCTTTTTAATACATTCTTACCCTTTTAAGAAAAAGATTTTCACCCCACTTTGCACAACCAAAATAGAGCATTACAAACATAACAGTGAAAAATATGTACAAAAAAATCAGATGGTGTCAATGACAACCAACCAAGCATTAAAATTAATCATATAAAGATTTGAATTTTGGACAAAGCCCTTGTTTTGAATTTCACTAGATTCTGTCAATGTATCTAATGAATTGCCCATCCAATGATGATATTCTATCTCATACTGATAGTCTATCTTTTGTTTTGTTTTTGGAGGGGGGGGTCGTAGGCGTTGATCGAAGGTGTTATTTGGGAGATTGTGTCTCTTCAAACTGCTACATGTTTTGATACACAAGTATTAGTAGTTTCACCACGCTTGCTTGTGTCAACAAATTAGTGTAATGTACACACGAAGACCAAGTTCTTGCCACCTGCCTTTACATGCTGCCCCAAACAACGCACAGTATGTGGCATGTAGAACATGAATTTGACAACAAAAGTGGAAAGATTTGTTGGTTGCCTCCAGAGTACTCTCAATATTGTCGTCTGTCTGAACTGTAGGATAGCCTGCGGCTTGTTGAGGCTATTTTAGTCAATCTGCCATTAACGGGTGGTGATTCTCCCTCTGTACCCCCATATTATTTGATAATGCATAATCAAGAGACTACAAGGAGCCTATTCCTATGAAAGCTCAACATGGTCACTTTTTTGGGAGATCCTGCTTCTCAGTTTTCATTGAGGAGTGGAATGTATCCTCTTTGTCTGAATTTTCCTCAGCTTGTGCCTAGGCCTCTTGTAAAGCACAGACAGAAGTGTAGCGGTCCTCTAGCGCTGACCTGACAAGGAAGTAATTAATGGACAATTATGGAGTAGAGGTGCTGGCCTTAGTTTATCAGCTAATTGGACAGGGTCACAAATTAGAGCGTTAGATTTAAAATATACTGCGCAGCCAGAGAGACTTTCCTTTATTGCACCTTACTGTATATGTCAGAAATACCACTTCTGGTGTCACACAAAAATATCTTTTAAGAACAAACTACAAATCACCTGTCTACACACAATTTGTGGTTGAAAAGTATATTTTATTAAAAATAATAATTTTTGATGTTTCTTGGCTACTCAATGGAAACCATAAGGGATGACGGGATGAACACTAGCCAGAAAGACGAGGGATTTGATTTGGCAGAGTTCAAGAGATGTCAAAGTGATTGAGTTCATCCTCTTTGACTGAATGAGCTCAAAGAGGAGTGCTCAAGCAAACGGAAGAAAGGAATGTTTTTCTTTTCTTTGCAATCATGACCTAATCAAACACAACTGCTTTGACGTGATGGATTACATTCTGTATGGATTTATTATTTAACAGACAAAACTTGAAAATGATTCCAGTCCAATTTCATTAAGGCAAGTACATCAAATTTGGGTTCTATCAGCATCCGCAGAATGACGCGGAGACATGTCTTGAACTTCAGTGCTCAAGCTTCTGCCAGGACAGATAAGCTGACTTCCTGCAGAGGTGCAAAGTTAAACCAAAAAGACAACTGCCAGTGTGCAGTTTTACAAAATGAAAAGCTCCGGTGCACTGCTTTCAAAAGTCAATGTGTCCTGACTTTGTATGAATAACGAGCATGGATAAGCGTTTGCCTGCTTGTTTTTGTGTAGCTCATATGCAAAGGTGTTATTTATTTATTTCCTTTAAGTCACTAAGCGTGCAGCTGTTGTATCACATTGCATATTTATGATGTAATACTCTCTGGAGCTTTTTGTGTGAGCTTTGCTTCAAGTGGTTTGCGATGAAGATGAAAGCATCCCTAATTAAAGTTGCGAGTTCTTTGGACTGTATGGTGGTAGGAAGTGTGCACAATGTGCCAAATAATGAGGATCGTTATACTGCATTGAGGAATTCTGATTGATTGCTCTTCTCTGCATATCCTAAATTGTGCACCCAGTTCCTGTACGATTTTGATCCAAGTTTAGCCTAAGTACTTGTACTCGACTCCCCCCCGACAGAAAATGTTTTTTTTTCTTTCAGCAAAATTTTCATTACTTATGTTTTCTAATATGTGCATCTCACCAGTGCACCCTCAGCAAAAGATAATGTAGGAACGTACGAAGCTCATTCCATTCTTATAAAATATTGTCCTGCAGTCTTGATCAAACAATGTGAGGGGAAAAAGTACTTACACAGCAGGAGTAAGCTGGATGTTGCTGTGCTACAGTGCATCAACAGGACAGCACAGGGGAACTGTTTTTTTTTCCCCCTGCTGGCACTGAAAGAGAGGCTCACACTTACATCAAAGAAGCCAGTTAATGCGGATTTGTGAACCGCCTCCGAGCTGCAAGGCCAAAGGCCCCTCCTGGTCTAAGAGCCGAGTGATCTACAGCTTTTTTTTCAAGTCGACAACGAGTGAGTGGATGAAGTGAGCAGTACCACGTTGACACACGGATGCTCCGTGTGAGTGGTCGTTTATGTATAGGAAGCTTGTACATTAATAAATATACAATAGCCTCTTCCACAGTCGCATGATTGAATTATGGTTGGTCACTGTGTATTATTTGTTAAGAGTTGAGACCAATGCAACAAAAGATGAGTCTGGTAGTCACATAGTATTGGTATTAGACACTTTCTTTTTTAAATGCTGTGCCGAGTAGGCTTAAATATGCAAGTCATTGATCCTCGTTGTCCGTGCACAGTGAAAACAAGTCGAAACTCTGTTGCATGGATCAGACCCGTCCATGTCTCAGAATGTACCGTATCACAGCAAAATGAATATAAGGCCTTCTCATTTAGGTGTTTTGTTTTGTTTTGTTTTTTTTCCCTTGCAGGATTCCTGCGCTCCCAGTAAAAAACCTGACTGGGTCTGGACCAATGCATCCAGCGCTCGCAGGTTGGATCAGCCAAAATGTTTCCTTTGTCCTGAACGTATTACGATTCCGCTCACAACCGTTTTAAAACGTTTTCTATGTGTGTATTTGTGTTTGTGTGTGTGTGTTGTTACATACGCATCAGGTATGACCGGTATCCTGATGTGCGCTGTAGGTCTCCCGGTTTGCCTGACCCGAGCACCCAAGCCCATTCTGCACCCACCGCATATCAGTAAGAGTGACATGAAGCCTGTGCCGGGAGTCAACGGTATGCGACGCAAGACAAAGAAAAAGCATCTGAGGAAAGGTAAGATGGCGGCAAACGTGGTAGAATTGGAGGTGCAGTGTCCATAGAAGGAATAGTTGAAAATTAAAAATTGATATTTAAGAGGACAATTGCTTTAGAAAATGGATGGCCAAACAAGACGGACACCCGCCAAGTAACTTTTCTTACCCCTCAGCGAGACTGCGAGACATTTACAGGCCACGGCCTGAGCGAAAATAGGTCGATGGAAGCCATGGAAACTCTAGACCTCCCAAGGGAGTCTTTGTCCTAATTGATCAGTGAGGGCTCTCTGCCGTTCCCACTCTGCAATTGTCCTCTCCTTCGGCTCACAACTCTTGTGCCGCTTGTACTCGTTCACCTTTACTACACTGAACTTGTGAGATTTTGTTGTGACCCGTGTTCATCACGAAGAGGATTATTCCAAAACTCTCGGGATGTATGTTATCACACCGAGGAACAAAACATCACATCAACATTTTTTATTTCAAACAAGTGGCTGGTTGATCCAATTTAAAATGACGCAAAGTGAGATGTCTCAATTCTCACCGTCACCACAGCTCTGGCTGTGTCAAAACAAGCCAGACGAGGGGCGATGCGTAGTGCATTGAAAGGAGACAGCATAGTGGTACAATGCTCCTCTCTTTCAGGTTAGCTGAACTGGAAACAAAAAAACATTCTGGTGGAAAAAAACATCCTGTAATGGCATCAGCCGTCTTCTGCTGTGTGGGTGTGCTCTTAGCCATGCTACATTACTTGCACACACAAAAGAATTATATACGCAGTAGTTAATTGACAACTTCTTCAACCTGTACAGTGGGATCTCTATATGTGAACATTAAAAGGTGCAATCCCTAAGATGCATGTCTGCACAATTGCACACTGCTCTCACCATTTCAGTGAACAGTGTATACGGCACATAAAAAAAACAAACACTATATGTGTTTTGTCTTTTCATATTTGCCTCATACAACAAATAGGTAAAAACACATTCACGTGTGGTTGACGGATTACAAAGAAAAATTTGTCAATAATGGCAGGACACGGTCGGCGTTTGGTAGCATCCCTGACTGAAATGTGCAGAATGTTGCGTTAACACACGGACCATCTACGGACCATAAGTAAATTTTACCTTATGTGCAGCATCATTTCAGTGATATGGCGTTGATGTACCAACATGTGGAGGGCTATATGTCTGTTAATTCTGAGTTCTGTAGAGTCATGGTTTGTTTATTACCATGGTGCCGAGTGCAGTATACACTAACCGTTATGTCTGCAACACTTATTGCTCAGGTTGTTGGAAAAAAGAAGTCACAGGCGAGATGACTCGAACAAGTTGAAAACGAACCGAAATAGTTTTTGCATTGTTATTCTGCATTTTTACTGGACGACACTTCATCAATGCCCTCATAAATAACAGGGGAGGGGCGTCTTGATGCTGGGTAGAAGCAAATTGCTGCTTGGTGAAATACCTTTAAGTTTTGATGGACATCATCATGTTGCGCTTTTCACTTGACTTCTTGCAGCTCCGAGCTGCCCTGCGTTATCAACACGCGAGCCGCGAATGAGCACACTTTGGCTTGGTCATAGCTAGCCTCATGGCAAACATACTCACAGCCCCCCTCCGCCTTTGCTAATTTTTGACAGAATGTGAGTTATGTAATATAGGTCACTTTGCAACTAACATCACACGTGCGCACGGTGCCCACCGTGCTACAAGAGATTGGTGTGAATGCTCAGATGCATCAAAAGTTAAAGGAGACATTGGGTGAAACCAATTTTTTTCAGGTAAAAATATACGTAGTCAGACCTGTACAGTATGCTTCTTGCAAAGACATCAAAGAATTTCATGATTTTGTCAAAGTAAGCATTTAGATAAAGTGTTTTATTTGTTTTTTCTTTCATAACCACTAATTGTCGAGGAGAAATGTAAATGACTTTTAGAACGTTCACAGAAGATCCTGTCCACTTAATCTTTTCTTATTTTCAGTTTTGTGTGTGTGTGTGTGCGTGTGTGTGTGTGTGTGTGTGTGTGTGTGTGTGTGCGCATCTGTTTTACTGTACCTGATTTGTTCCTGTTTTATTGGAAAAGGGAAAACCCCCGAGGATGTTGTCAGAAGATACACCGACAAAATTAAAGTGGCACCAGATGAGGTAAAACATACTCACACGACAGGTGTGAAAATACGGGGGAAAAAAAAAAAAATCACAGTTGTGGAGAACGGCGGCTGAATTATTGTGTTTGGCTTGTGCAGGACTGTACCATCTGCATGGAGAGGCTGGCCACGGCATCGGGCTATGAAGGCGTCCTGCAGCACAAAGGCATCAAGCCAGAGTTGGTGGGCAAACTTGGCAAGTGCGGCCATATGTACCATCTGCTGTGCCTGGTGGCCATGTACAACAATGGCAATAAGGTGGGTAAAACCTTGCGAGCCAGCCGTTGTTATGATGTCACTCTCGAGGCTGGAATTACACGACAAACTCGCACCCTCTTTCGGCTTGACTGAGCTGCACATTACTGGCAGATGATCCAACTCAGCAATTGTTCGACACAGATGGGGATCTCGGTGAGCCTTATCAGATCACTCGTATCCATCTCGAAAGCCCGGTACTGGGACTTGCAGGAAATCATTATGAATTCAGCTCATTTTGGTGCACTTGCATGAAATATTAACAGTACCCTTTTTTTTTTTTTCCTCTGCAGAAAGAGAAAATGTAAGCATATTTCGTTGTGCTAATTAAAATGAAATTGCATTTTGGGGGGAATATTTTCTTGTAGATCTCCTGTTGCGCAAAGATCAGACAATAAATAGGAAAATACAAGCATAGTTTTTACAAACTACTGTGCTTTATAGAGAACACAAATGAGCTACGCAATACAATAGGAATACAATGGAGGCAACTTTTAATGCATCAAGCCATGACTTTTTTTCGTGATGATGCGGAGTAGTAAAATGATCGGTTGGATTTCATTTGCTATGTGCGGCATGTCAACACTCATAGGCCCCTCTTTAGACACAGTAGGGTGATTTAAAGGCTTCCTCTTGCTCCGTCTTGAACGCTGTCTAATCTGCAAAGACTGCCTAATGCTTCCCGTATATGTCGACAGAAGAGTTCATATTTTCAGACATCGTTTCTCCCAAGCAGGATGGCAGTCTTCAGTGCCCAACTTGCAAGACCATCTATGGGGAGAAAACGGGCACTCAGCCCCCCGGGAAGATGGAATACCACGTCATCCCCCACTGCTTGCCCGGTTACCCAGACTCCAAGACCATCCGTATCGTCTACGACATTCCTGCCGGCGTCCAGGTTGGAATGATCTGATTTCACTAATCCTCCTTGCTTTTTGTGCTCTGATCCACATGCTTTCTTCTCTAAATTGCCCGCCGTGCTGCGGCTGCTTTATCCGCTTAAGTTTGATGATTCTGGTACCAAGGTGAGCCGTGTAAGTCACGAAAGAACACCGTGGTCTTTTCTGTCTCAGGACAGTAAATCGAAAAGCCTTTCAGAGGCTGTGAATAAAGTCATCGTTTGACAATTTAGACCGGGGTCTTAAACTCATCCGAGCTCAGGCGCAGCATGGAGGAAAATGTATCCTCGTGGGCCGGACAGGGAAAATGATGCTATATATCTTAAAAACAGTGCCAATTATATGTAAATGTTTGCTCTACGTGCCAGCCCGGTCCCAATTCTTCACTAATAAGCAGGGGTCAACTGTAAATGTAATGTTGAAAACTAACTCAAAAAATAAAGATGAAGAAAAATAACTATCTTTTTGCTCCCCTCTGTATCACAATATAGCATTTACTGTAGGTTGCATTTAATTAATGGAAATGTTTGGTTGTTTTTTTTCATTTGTTCATCCATCCATTAGTTTTCAATAGCAGCTTATCAGCTGTCTATTGGCCGTAGGCTGGGATACCCTGATCTTGTTTCCAGCCAATCACGGCAGAGGAACGAACAACCATCCACGCTCCCAGCTACACCTTAGGACAAATTAGTGTCCCCAATACACAGACTATGCACGTTTTTGGAAGCCGGAGTGCCCAGAGGAAACCAGCAGCTCAGGACCACATGCTTAAGAGTATTTTCGGAAAAAAAAAAAAAAGAGATTGGACAGACCCACAAAAGTGAATCCTTTAACACAAACACCCTTTTTTTTTTCTATGCTTCATGAAATCATCTTAGAGGCCGAATATATTACTCATGTAGTACTGTGATTAAGACTGAAACATTGATTGATAAACATTTTTTTTGCATTCCACTCTACTGTAATTGAGAGAATCGCAGGCTGCCTATTTCATCCTGACTCTCCAGTGGTGCTATGAAATGTTCAAATGACCTTTTGAGAGTGGGCTCAGTCCCCCAAAGGCGACAGCACTGCTCAGTTGGCACGTTAGCGCAGCAGCCACATGCTAGACGTACACCTCCTGCTCTCATCGTCAAGCCTGTGCCACCTACATCTTTTTCCTCTGAGCCACATTCTGACTTTATGGCACTGTGATGACAAATGATTGATGCATGATTGGGTAGGTATGTTTTTTTGTTTATTTCTTTTAATACATGTATTCACTGACAGGAATTCCAGGGCATGGTTGCAGACAGCAGCAGTAATGCTAACCATAAGGTCCTTATCTGACCCACCGCATCATTTTATGTAGCCTGCGCCCCCTAAAACAGTAACTTCCGATTTCAAAACTAGTTATTGGTTTATTTGTTGTGAACGGTTTATGTAATAATTCAATACTATAATTTTTTGAGGGTTTTGTTTGTTTGTTTCACAGTCATTATGGCCCTGTGAGGGGAAACACTACAATTGCGGGTGGAGACCATAATGAGTTTGACACGCCTGTGTTAAGCCTTGCTCATTTCCATTGAGCAAACCATTCCATTGTAAATGGAGGGGGAAATGGTTTTTCACCGCATGTACTGTGTGTTTCAGACCAATGAGCACCCCAACCCTGGAAAGAAGTTCAGCGCAAGAGGGTTCCCTCGGCAGTGCTACCTGCCAGACAACGACAAGGGCAGGAAGGTGAGCCGAGCCCCAAATCTGCCTGTGGAGTTCAAACTTGCTGGAAAATTGTTTTGGACAGAAGAATGTCTCTATCCACCGGCATAATAGAGACTTAGAATCAGCGCAGAACATAATTATCACTCTAAATGTATGAAGTAATGATTAAAAAAAGAAGTCATCCACTGCTCATCTGAACTTCCAACATCATCCCCTTTGCACCCCGCAGGTTCTCAAGCTGCTGATCACAGCCTGGGACCGCCGCCTCATCTTCACCATCGGCACTTCCAGCACCACGGGAGAGTCTGACACGGTGGTGTGGAACGAGATCCATCACAAGACCGAATTCGGCTCCAACCTGACGGGCCACGGCTACCCCGATCCAAACTACTTGGACAACGTCCTGACGGAGCTGTCGGCCCAGGGAGTCGGCGAGGACAACCTGAAGGACTGAAAGCCTCCCGAGCCGCTCGTCTGGAACGTGACCCCCCATGTGCGCTCTTGTCTCCTAGGGAAGGCTAACGCCGCCCGCCCATCATGCGGCGCGCTCCTCTTTCCTCTCCCTGATTGAGACCCTGAAGAAGTGGTGACAAAGTGGGATCTTTTTGTTGTTATTTTGATTACCTTTTGCATCATGCCCGGAGGAGCGTGTACGTATCCTCAAAGACTTGAGGCACATGCTCCCTGTCAGTGTTGCTACCAGCAAATGTGTCATTGACCTCTTTTCAAGTCAAAGCGAAAGTCTGCACTTATAGCGCAACGCGAATGCGTGACGAGGCCGGATTGCGTGGCTCGACCAACTCTGCATAATGAATGTTGAGGGAATTGCTGCAATAAGACGAGGTGCCAATGAAGCTTTTCTCACTCGATAAGACAAATTGTGAAGAAATATATATATATATATACACGTGTGATTTTTATGAAAGTTTCTTCTCCCTTGTTTACCTAAAAATCGAATATTGTAACATCATTATTATTGTACATTATCGAAGCAAGGGCTAAAGAAGGTGTGTTTCCTCGTAGGGTTTCCAAGTATTTACTAATAGGCGTATGTTACATCGCTGACCCTGCGAGACCAGGGGCTTTGAAATTTCCGAGCAGACATCCGGATGCTTGCTGTGAGATATCGGAGCATACCATTGCTACATTCCAAGGTGAAAGTCGTTTATTTCGTTGACACTCTGCAAATGCTGACCTCTGTGAACATGAAGGCCCGTGCTTGTATGCTCGCAATCGGAGGAAAATGTGGCCTTGGGCCTATCCATCACGCATGAGGGGGAGCGTGTGACTGCATGCGCCGAGGTCCTAAAGGTGTGGGCATTTTCCACAGGCGATCCATCTTGCGAATCGCAACTCTCCCGGGAGGTGTTTTGCGCTGGGCGCTGCTTTCTTTTCGTGGGGAGCGTTTTGACATGTTCTCTTCATGGCTCGCGTCCTCTTCATTAGCGGGAGACATCCTTCCAAGAGACATGCAAACGATGTTTTAGCGCGGCGGCAGATGCATCGCAAGTGTTTAGCTTCCTTCCTGTAATTTTACTCTTTCCCTGTAAGATGTTATGCGAAAGAGCTAAAGACTTTTTGAAGATCCTTGCAGCGGAGCTTTGTTTTTTGAATTTACTTGCAGATGAAAGTCAGGTCACAAAGGCATCTGATCGGGTTTAATTTGGTGGACTGTTGATGTAAGGTTGTTGTGATGCCCATTTTAAGGTGAATCGCCGTCTTCCGTAGCAGTTTGAGGCAGTAGCTCTGCTTCAGATTTTTCTTAAAATGTATTTTAGGTGTTTGTTTTATTTTTTTCCTAATTCGTATACTGTACTTCGGGGGGGACGATATTTACAAAGAAAATATACTCTGCAATTCAGTTTGATTGTATGGTTGGTTTATTTTTATATCCCAAAACATTCACTTACCTACCCATGATCAGCTACGCAAAAGCAGATGTCAACATGATGAATAAAATCTGACATTTTGGTCAGTTTGTCAGGGATTGTTTGGCTACGTATGACATGTTAATGGACGTCTAATATAATAAGTAGTGTTAGTGGATGCTACTGTCCGTACCTTCATGTAGAATTTGTGTATTTGACTTGAATAAATATAGTCAATGTAACTTTATCATTATTGGGGAGCCGAAACAGCATGAACATCGTCATTCCCTCCAAAAGGGTCATTTCTATGTATGAAGTCGACTTTTTAGTTCACCTTTAGTCCAAGACGGGAAATCAATTGGCTCAATATAAACAGGAGCCATAGATATATTGGGATTTGGTTTCTTTTTGAAGGCCCTGAAAATCGTTTTTTTTCCTCAGAATGCAATGCTACATTACTATTTATTGTGTGACATATGCAAATGAACAATGCGTAAGCCTGCAGCTCTTCTGCTCCCACCAAAATCAGTACAGTCTGTTGCCATTTTGTCATGTCAGCGAACCAAAATATACTGTAGATGTGAGATTCATGTTGGTGACTCTTGCATTTACTAACGTGGCTGAAGCCAATCGTTTTAAGTGTTGATTTTTCTCCCCCTATCATAAAATGCTCAGAGATCATAATTTCCTGTCTCAAGGGTGACCCCGCTCGTTTGAAATAAGTCCTCCATTTCAACACCCAACATCCTTTGAGTTAAACATGTCTTTCTGATTTAAGTCTTTAGGAGGGAATGAATTTGAGCCTCCTTCACAATGGTTGTCTTCATATGCAAAAAATGCATCTGTTCAAATAGCCCGTTCATAGCTGAAATTTGTGATCGCTGCGTGAAACAGACGTTTTATGAAAAACAGCTTTTCAGGGCCTTTCAAAATGCTTGTTTGTTTTTCCATCCACTCGGTAATCAGTCGATTTAAAGTCTTAAATGAACCGAGCATGCTTGGTTTTGAGAATATAATCTGTAACTGTGAGGCAGACGAGAAACAGCGCAGCGCATTGTGCATACTGTTTTGTTTTATTACGGTTTCAAACTGTGATCTCATTCGGGCTGCCTCCTTTTCAGTTACCCTACACAAGGCAAAATAAATTGAGACTATTCATTGTTTGGACCTCCCTTCACTGTTGGAGGGCTTAGCAAGTCAGAAGTATCAGGGAATTGTCCGCATTAGTCAAGTTTAACGAACTCGAGGAACCCAAGTTTGCTTCTTGAACATTTCGTCGACCCTTTAGACTTTCAGGTGTGTACAGACTTCCGTGTTAAGGGAAACGCGTTGTGGTTTGGTTTGTTTGATCGACGGCGAGACGGCGTTTATGCAATTTACTATTTTCGAGATGTAGAACATGATTTATTTGTAGCAGGACAGTGATTTTTGGGTTAGTCGTTTTATTTGTGGGGTGCCTCACTCCTCTTGTGTATAACGAAAGCAGACATATACGTGCATATTGGAAAGCATATATTTTTGATGTATTTTCTGATTAAAGATTGTCTTTACTATAACTTTTCCATTTGATTGGAAGTGGGAAGTTCTAACGTACCATTCTGTGTAGTACTCGCTACTGTAATCATAAATGTTCAATGCTTATCGTACAGTACATCTCTTTCAAATATACCTTCAACATTTAGTATGGCTATTCTGTCCGTCGGTACCTTTGTCTCTTTGAGTGTGCGTATTGTATGACAAAATCCTAGGCCCACGTTTTCCTTGGAAGAGATAGTCATGTTCTTTCCAAGATGCATGTGAGCTACTTTAATGGCTCTATCATTAAAAGCGCCTCTTGAGAAAGGTCAACCAGTTGATGTTGTCATCTTCGCACTGTGCTCCGCATCTTGCCTCAGAACATTTTCTTTTACGCCAGAGATGAGATGGCGTTTGGCACATTTCTTAACCTTTTGGAGCGCAATGTTTGAATTGACATTTTCAATCCCCAATTTTATGCTTTGACATCACTTGAGCAGTGTTTTCTTGTCTCAAAGATCAAACTGAAATTAATTTAGGGAGACGTAGAGACTATGACTTAACTATAAAGGGCTTTTCGATCAATAATCGGTCTTTATTCAGTCATGTGTTGACCTTGTTGCATGTTTGTGTCTTGTGGACAGAAACGGAAAAATAAATGTGCCCTCAATGGGTGTTTCACCTTCGTCACCTTGACTTTTATTTCATTCTCTGTGTTATTTCCTGCAGTGTACGTAGACATGTAGAACGTATTCATTGGTCATTTGGGGCCACTGGCTAGCTGGCCAGCGTGTGCTAGAGGCTGTTTTGGGACGGCGGGGTCAACCGTGACTACCCTGCCCCCTTCCCTCCAGCTACCTCCTGTTGGTCACATGACCTGGCTAATTGGAAAAAGAACTGCAGCACGAGTGCAGATAGGTCCGTTTTTGAAACAGGCTGAGACCAGCAGTGGATATAAAGGAAGCTAAATGAAAATGGCTGTTGTTATAATGTAGCTGCATGGAACGATTTGGTCATCATTCTTTCGAATATATTGATTTTCTGCTCGAGATGAATGATGCTGCATCATCTCTCCCATCAAATTACGTACAATGAAATTGAACTGAGCAGGGATATTCTGACAAAGTTGTCTTTTTGAGACAGTTGATTTTGACAATCCGGAATATATTGCCGAAAACAATCCCAAACAAAATGCTCCTCTTCATTACTTTGTTCCATCGGTTTCATTTCATTGAAATTATCATGATACGTACATATAATCTCTACATCAAAAACAAAATTATTGTGAGAAGACTTAACAGTTTTGTCGTGATTTTACACTTGGCAGTCTATTTGAAGCACAGTGAGGTTTCAAAATGAAAAAGAATTTGAGGTCTACATTCACCATAGGCTCCAAATCAGATTTTGTTACATAATAAATGAGCAATAATAATCCCATATTTTGGACGGCCAACATGTCACAACAGGAATACAAAATGTTACTGATTGTCCTTTCTCCAATAGTGAACTATTCTAATGAACCCACAAAAGCAGAAGCTCTTCTATTAACACAGTGGTTCTTCAATTAGGTTCGATGAGTCGATTTGAGGGGTTCGACAGAGGCCAAGTCACAAAGTGTGTGTCCTCAATAAAAGCTTTTTCATGCTGCATGAAGCAGTAAAATATGGAGATGTCCAACTGCAAGAGTTCAGCGAATATGCCTAATTGATACATTTGATAACTCCTGAATACCTCTAACAAGGTTAGGAACCACTGCATTAAATGAACACCTAAATTGTGATCAAATCTAAAGAGCAATTTCACATAATAAATCTGTTACAGGGACATGTCTGATTTCACATGATGAATAAATGTAAAACACCTTTAAACATTGTTTTTCGATGCCTTGAATTGCCAGTATCAATGGCGCCTCAAAAATGTCGTGTAAAGTACCATCTTACCACCAAACATGATTTATACTGCATATGATTAAGTATGCGGCTATGAAAAGGGTAAATATTACCCATATAGAATAAATGGAATGGCACCATTATGCAAGTACAAAACATTTGATTTGAATGCTGAATACGCCAAACCAAAGCACACTGTTCAGTCATAAAGGGCCCAAAGCAACAATTACTATACATTTGAGTTGACTTGCGTGGACACAATTTATCGTGCGGCCACAGTGGTTCTCATAACGATGCCACTACAGCCATGGTCACGGTGACTTGAGGTGTCAACATTCAGGCACGAAAGCGAGAATAAAATGTCACACTTTCAAAAGGTTATGCAACGAAGCTTTTGCATAAGAAAAAAAAGATGTCAGACCTGGTGTCTTAAAGTATGTCAAAATATAAACGATTGTTTTCCTTTCTCGTTCACCCACAGGAGGATGCGGACCATGCGGCAAAAAAAATATCAAGTCCGAACGTGCTCCCTTTATCGTCAAGTGTCATAAATTCTCTGCAGCATTGCTAAAGTCGCTGGCACTCGCAGAATACAAAGCATGGCCTACATATTGGAAACGTACCCATTCACCCACTTTTCCTCCATCACGATCGTGACTGTGACATTCCACATCACGTGTATTTCAAAAGGATTTATCAGGGTCCCTTTTAACGTGTTCTATGGATTCAGAATTGCATTCGTGGAGTCCTCTTCCACTCTGCCCTGGAACATTGTATGAGCCTTTTCGAGATTTTCAATCACGGTGAGAAGTCGGGTGGCAAGGTTCTGAGCCGCTTTTACGTGGTCCGTTTTACATTCCGCGCCATCTATAGAGACAACAGAAATGCTTAGTTAGTTGATGCTTATTGGACAACCTAGTCATTCCCAACCACCGTGCTGTACCGCATTAATGCATCATATATATATATATATATATATATATATATATATATATATATATATACAGTGGCAGGCGTGACTTTCACACATACACCTTCTGTGATGTCAGACTCTTGAATAAATAGCCCCCATGAACACACGTATGCAATACTGGGCTACACAGGCTATTTTCCGGAGCTTTTAACCATCAATAAAAACACATCAGCCATTAAAACTTGTCATATGTGATACTGTCAAAAAATGATTTAAAATAAATATCCATGAAATTTTATGACGCCCAAATTAAAAATCGCAGTTTAATAAAAGAAGAGCATCATTTTATTTCTTTACTATTAATTGAATATGAATGAAATAACACAAACTTAATAAAAATGAAACAATAAATAAAGAAAAGGCTTGCACTGACCAAAACAAACGGCGGTCACAGTTGATTCGTCTTTTCAATATCTCCCGATTTTTCTTGACCTCTACATGCTCTCTTTCTCTTGGCATTGAGATGTACAGTGTATCCCCTCAGGTGTTGCAAAAGTTTTTTTTAAAAGCACCGTGTATATCCACTCAGGTGTCAGCATAAGTTTTAAAAGCACTGCAGCGCATGTCCAGCCGTGCTTCGGTATCTTGTTGCTCCCTCGCTTAAACAATTGAAGTTTGCAAATCCAGTGTAGCTCCAACCATCAAATCGATCTTTTGCAAATAAAAGGCATTTCCAGCAGAACTATTTGCCAGGGTTAGCTCACGCCCCTGCTAGCCCAGTCATTAATATGGTCAAGTCGGGACAGGTTAGCTAAAAGCTACGCTACGCCTCTAAAGCAATCAAGCAAAGCCAACACAGCGTAGCTTGCTTGTTGAGCATTGCACCGCCTTCCTGCAGTGAGCATCCACTAATGTCACGTTGAACATGAGGCCTCTAGATGGTTATGACTCGGTTGGCTATTACAGCTGTCTATAAAATTATACTGGCCGCTTACATATCCATCTGCGCTTGCGCAGAAGCCCGCGCGTTGTTGATGCAAATGCCCTGGCTTCTGGCTAAGGCAGCTTTCACACAGCATAGTGACACAAGTTAGCTGAATTTTAATAGGCTAAAAACACCAACTTAAAACACTAGAAGGAGCGTAACCAAATGGATTTAATGTGACACGAAAAGAACAGAATATGGAGAGAAATTTTATGAAAAAAACAACAACAGAACATTATATATATATATATATATATATATATATATATATATATATATATATATACACCATCTCCAACTCTTATGTTATGGATGTTTCCAACCTCAACTGTTGTATGTGATCAGCTCATCAGAAAGCTTTGTAGAGGCCTGATAATGATTCTTATTTCAATCAGGTGAGTTGAAAGAGTGTTCCACCATAAACATGCGGGATCGGTGACCAGGAGGGCCAGAGTTGGTGACCCTGAAGAGATTATCTAAACTCACTTCACAATCAAACTGTGTTAAAAAGGAAACGTTACTGTAAAGCACAGGTGTTGAACTCCAATCCTCGAGGGCCGATATCCTACATGTTTTCAAACCTTTTCCCTCAAAAACACCTGATTCAAATGATTGGGATCATTTTGAAGCTCCTGCAGAGCTTGCTAATGAGCTCATCATTTGAATCAGGTGTCATCCCTCAAAATGTCATCCTTGGTATAGCAAAATGAATACGACCTCTTAGGAAAATTTCTTTGGGAAGGGGGAAAGACACGAGAAGAACATACAACTTTGCGGATAGAGAAAGCTTTTAACAGGCAACGATGTATATCTAGCATGGGTGTGCAATACCAACTGCTAACGGCGGCGGTAATAACTATTCGAGATTCCCGACATGCTATCATCAGTAAAAACCGGAGTTTTCGACTGCATGTAAGCAACGCACTTTGGGTGTCTCCTATCGCTCCTTTAGATAGGTTCCGACTATTGCAGAAAAACAAGCTCAGGGCTCCCATTAAACTGGCGTTAATGGTAAGTTCAAATTGTATATGCACTTAATATTAGTTTTATGTCGTATATCATTTTGAAAGAAAGTTTATCCGCTCCCTGGCCGCGATTAAAAAAAAAATGTCAAGCGTTGACCGGTCCGTGGTGATAAAAAGGTTGGGGGCCACTGGTGTACAGTAAAAAGGTAAAGATGGGACATCACCTGGGTGAATGTCAGTATTGATCTCTTCTTTATTGCTGGTCCTCTGAGCTGCATCTGCCTCTGGAGGATATTTTTTCCTATGGGCACATCAATCGGTTAGCGTTCCCCCAGAGAATTAATTATTGGTCTCAGTGTAAACAGAAGCGATTAGTTGGAGTGTACAACACAGACCTCTAGTGTCCATCTAGTGAAATGCAATTAGGCTGAGCCTTAGCTATTTTACAGTTAACGTTTTGTCATCCCTCAGTAATTTTCATCTTTAACTTTGTTGTACATTTTGTGCTGCACGCCACAAATCACAAGGAGACTAGTCAGAAAGAAAAGGTCCCTAACCTTGGGGCGTCAGTGCACAGCTCAAGAGAATCTCAACAGCAATCAGAGAGCGGACTAGCATCTTTCCAAGAGCCTCCCTTTACTCTTGTATGCAACGTGACCTAATCGTGACTTTCATGTTCCAGCTCACCACTGACCTGAGTTTATCCCTCCCTTGGAGAAACTGCTTGTAAATAGTCTGAGCCTCGACATCGGGATCAAGAGGGTCACTCCAGTCCCCCAGAGTCACAGCAGAGTGAGTTTGACTGCAGCCTGGAACTACACACAGTTAAACATATGACACATTTGTATTATTACCGTAGTAATTGGACAAAGTCTCATTGTTTTGAGTCAAGACACAAATGCCCAGCAGTTAACGCGTCTTGAGATTCGGGGCTCGAATCTCAGCTTTGGCCTTCCTGTCTGTGGATGTTCTCTCTGTGGTAATGTCCCATATTCCTAAAATATGTGCGTCAAACTCATTAAAGACTCAAAATTATTTTTAGAGTTCAATTCAAAAGTGAATGTTTGTTTGTTAATACGGGTGTCCTCTGACTGGCTGCCGTGCAGTCCAGGTCTTATTCCGCCTCATGTCCACTCCTAGGACTTGTCACAAGGGAACCAAAAACCATTTGGACAGCCTTTCCAGACAATTCCAGTTTAAAAGCAAACATCCCCACAAACACAATTGTTCTGTATTCATTTTCTGTAGGTGAAAAGCAGAGTTCTCAAAACCTTGTCAGTAAATCTGAAGGAACAGCTGGTACATAAATAAGATTGTTAAACAGCATTGAGTGCACGTAAACGTAAACCAGGATTACCATTGCGATCTGTCTGCAGGCAGCATGTCCACTTGCCTCCACGATGTGCCCCTGGGTGGAAAGATGGAAGCATTCGCTCATTGTAGATGCTGACTTTCCTAATAGCGGACAGCCACTGGTTAAGCTCATTTACATTCTGTGTAGAAAAACAGAAGAGCAAATAATTTCATGCACACTATACAAAGGTGAATTTATATTCATTCTAGTTCTGTTATTTTGTGCTTGCAGTGCATGCTTTCCAGATTGCATGTTTGCATTGCTGTTTGCTTTACTTTTTTTTTTTTTTTTAACAGGAAAAACACTTGCTGTATAAGGTCTCACTATGGATATTGACTTGGTTCATCTTAAACATTCCACTTCTTTTGACCTGATAAACTCTCTAGTTTCTTATGGGTCATTGTCTTTTTGCGTGAGGATCTTACATCTCAATTGCGTCATTTTTTTTTTTTCTTCTGAGTTCATCATGTGTCGCGTCATTAGTGGAGATTATTGTGAGCCATGCTATTCCAAGGCATGAATTTACTTTCACTGCTTCAAAAATTACTAGTTAGTGTCATGAAAAATTCCAAAGAACCCCGATTCTTGCTTCTGGACAAGTCCTGTAAATGTAACAAGTAGAAATAGAGTGCTGAATGGAAGATGAAGATATTGTCTGCCAACTCTGCGGCGTGAGTAACAATTCACCTTGCACTGGATGTACATGGTTTGCAGCTGCTCATCATTGTCCTGGGTAATGACCTGCATTACATTCTGCTGCTGGAAGGCATTTTCGTCCACCCTCTCCACCGCGCACACACAATGGATGGGCATCGAGGAGCGCACCTGCAACAATTGACAACACCAATTAAGATGAGCACAGGGGAGCCGATAATGATGGATTATGCTTGGTATGTTCAGGTTTGGGTGAAATGAAATAGATCATTTGAATCAACAGGGCAGACATGGATAAATGATATTCACTCAAGCATCAGTCTCAACGAAGTTGTGTGAGAAAAGCACATCAGAACGAGGACAACAGCATGGCAGCATAAGACACTTTCAAGTGTAAATCAGCCTGTTCCAATGGGAGCTTGGCCCACTGAGACTGAAGAGGTCCAAGATGGAGGAAACAGGCCAGGTCATTGTTTACAATCTGATTTGCACCGTTACCATGAATAACCACAACCTTCTATTAACCCTCGCCTTTATCCCGCTCACACAAAGCAGAGACTGGCTCAAAGAGAGAGCGTTGTGCGGCTCTCCTCTTTCTCAGGCCCCGGCTGGTGAATGAGAGGAGATCATTATCACGAGGTAGGCTCCACATGCTAATAACACTAATGACGGCCTCACAAGGAGATCAACACAAATACATTAGAGCAAGCTGAGGATGATTAAGGCGGTTTGTCTTGTTATGAGTCAAGTTGCAAGTTGCTCGGCACCCTACAAAGTGGCGACCACTAAAGCTCATTCACCACCTGAAGCCAGTCACTGGAATGGTGGCCAGCCAAACACGGGGCACATACTGTAATATGAAAGAACAATTTCCATTCTGATTTAAACCTATGGCCAATTCAAAGTTTTCAGTGGAGCTATCAAGGCGGAAGCCAAAGCATGCTAGAAAACCTGCAAAGTGTTTACACTGCATTTGCCACATGCAAAGCTCTTGCTAGCGACCTGCCAATCAGGTGTCTTGGCATAAGAGAGGGTCTCGCTAGTCAACCAGAAGTAACGCTTCTTGAAGGCGAAGCGAGATAGCAGCTGGGCTCCTTCCGCTTTGTGTTTGTGGAGATATCCTTCTTTGACAATGACCGACGGGAGGAACGCAGCTCGCTGGGGGATTTCAGATACTGTAAAGGAAAAGAAACGTCCATAAATAACGGTTTCGGGGCATCTGATCAGTAGCCCTTACAGTAAGGGTAAATATACAGATGGCTGCCTTTTGCTGCAATAACAGCATGACTTTCTTTAAGATGCTGAAGTTTTTGTCCATTGGGCCCTGTGTATAACTGTCACATGGGCTCTGTTCACATTGGCAAGGTAACTATGTAACATTTTAGGGCATGTGATTGGTCGCAAACTGTTCGACAAGGGTGTGCATTATATTAATTTGAAGAACAAAATGAACATTAAGATAGCATTTCTGTGTGAGTACATTCTGAAAGGGATGTTGAGGTCAGGGCTTTGTGTGGGCCAATCAAGTTCTTAAATAACTCGCTCAAGCATGTCTTTTAAGACCTTGCATAATTGTGTAAAGGGGTCCAGTCATGCTTAACAGAAAAAGGTCAATCCCTATAGCATAAAATTGCCTCTTACGTCTTCATGAATGTTTTTGATACCAAGAGAAAAAGAAAGACACAGAATATATTCCTTCAATTGTTGCCTGTTGCCTACTAGGCTATCCTTGCTGACATATGCTGGTCAGAAAGCAGGCAAGCCATGTGTCACGCCGACTCTGCAACCTCTTTTGTCGCATCAACTCTTCTCTACGCTCATGAATATTTTACCGCCCGGCTACCAAGGTGTTTCACTAATTCTGCAATCAGATGCCACAAAGTCCCGCGTGACCAACTTTAGAAAAATGTCTTTTGGCACCGACAATGTACCTTACCTCTGTCGTGATCTATATCGATCAATTTGTCCAAGAAATCCTTGACAGTGGCCACGCTGCGAAGGATGATGGGATGAAGAGGTGCCATCCACTGCTCTTTTCCATGACCCAGCTGGAGGCCCAGGTTACCCACACTTTGTAATGCCTGAAAACAATAATGACAAAGTGCATTCACATTTACTCATGAAGCGCACATTTCAACAAGCCACGAACAGAGTAATTCCAGTTAGTTATGAAGAATTTAGAGTTGTTAACATACATGGAGCAACCCCAGCCAAGCATGTGACGTGTAAATTCCAAACAGGATTCAAACCCAGAAACTCCAAACTGTTTATGTGCAAACCACTTGTCCACTGCGCTGCTAACTCAAAAGTCACAGATCAAAAATGTCCAGTGAGCAGGCCTGCTGTGAGGCCTTTTGTCCAGCCCCCACCTGGCCGTGGGAGAGAAGGAAGTCCCTGTATACCCAGTCTCTGATGCTGTCTTTGAACATACTCTGCTGGCTGCACATCGAGAAGTAAAAATAGCCTTTCCCTTTCACAGAGCAGGACCCATGGCAACAGCACTTCAGTACCATGGACAGTGGCCATGAAGCCCACACAATTGGTTACAGGTGTGACGTAAGGAAAAGTATGGAACCACGCAGGTGAGGTATCTTTAAGTTGGATGCATTTTTTAAAATATAGCACTCACCCAAGGAATTGTTTGCCCTTTTTCCTTGTGTAGCTTGGCAGCAGGCCCACATATGAGGAAATCATACAGGGGGTCCTCGGTTTAGGTGATTCACAACAAATATCGTTTCAAGATTGCGAACGGTATGCAAAGAAGTAGTTTGTGCATTGCATAAAAATACATCATCGCATGGCTCAAAACAGCGTGTGTACCACCAAACAGTTTTGTTGGTTATGTTTCCCACAAAAAAATAATATCATACAACAAGTAATATTCATTATATTATTGGGGTTGATAGGGATAGAATGAATCCAAGTTGCATCTAAATTTGGGTTACGATGTCACACGTGGAACGGGACTCTAATAAACTGAGAACCTCTGAACTTGCCCTACACACTTTATGTGATTGTCTATATAATTTGTTTTTTTTGTTTGTTTTATTTACTGTTGCTGACTAACATGTCCAAAACATAAGGAGCACGCATTATAAAGTGTCTTGCACTTGTTTTTGAGCAACTCCGGTTATCTTTCTATTGCCTTCTTGTGTGTGTTGAGCGTGCATGTGTGAGCGTGTGTGCCTGTGTGTGTCCGCAAAGTGTGTGTGTTGTAAATTATACCTTGGCCAGCAGCAACAGTGTCCTGCTTGTACGTGTATCAGCATGCTGTTCTCTCAGCTGGAACAGTTTAGGTGTGAGGATTGCAGGAGCAAAAAAACGCAAGAAAAAGAATCCGCTGATGGCGAGATATTTCACATCCTGTTCAACATAAGGTGAAGATGACAAGTGTTATTAAAACTGCAAAATGATGTATACTAAAATATTAGCTATGAAATACGATCATATTTCACACCGGGCATTTTCTTTATGTGCACACTGACCTCATTTTCAGGTTCAGCAAACTGCTCTTCCACCCGCTTGTGCAGCTGTTTGAAGGCCACTCTCATGACAGGGGGACATTGCTCAACCGAGCTAATGATTGATTCAACGATCTGGGTTAAGTAGCTTTGAAGCATCTCCACACTGCTGTCCCGTACTTCTGCCTCCGACACTGCACCCTTGAATGAAATCCGCCTTCCCAGAAGAAATGACACGTAAAAATGGAAGCTATCCAGGTTCCAGGATCATAGCTCTAGGACATTTACCCATCAGCCAAATTCTCAGCGATCCATTGATCGATTAATCGATATGTAAACAGATCAAAACCAGTAAACGTGCCTACAAAAGCACTTCTAACATGTGAGAACATCTTGCTCACAAAGGTTTATGGATAAAAGATCCTAGCCATTGAGTCTTTGGTTTTGTGTTTCTGCAGACAATTATAGACATGAAATAAAATGACAGCATGCTTGGCTACTGCAAAAAGTAAAAGATGTTAGCTCTTGGATCTGCCTCCATGTCATAGATTGACGTCTCAGGGGGCTCATATCAGTTGCTAGGCAACAGCCATCCCCCTTCTTACATTCTTTTTCATTTCATACTCAGATGCATGTATTCCTTCCAAGGACAAAGTGTAAAGTACATGTGCAAACCCCGGGACCAGAAATAAATTGTGCACAGTTACTTGCGAAATGAGAATGGCTTTTCAGTTTATCAATCCATGCACTAAAGCTCAGATTTACCTTGTGTGAGTCAGGTCAATCTTACATGGGTCCAGTTCAATGTACTTCTTCTCGTCAAAGATGCGGCTGATGATGGGCTTCAACACCTCATGTAAATACAGCATGCCAACAGCCTGGCAGTAAATAAGACCATGGTTAAATGAATCTACATTTACAGTTCATAATGCATGAAAAGTGGTTATTTTTGAAAGCAATCATTTGTAAACTCAGATGTAGATAAAAGAAAAAATGAGCAAGATCAGAACTGAACGGGCTGTGACTGACAGAAAAAAAAAGCACCAAATGACTCACCTTCATAAACTGCTCCATGGCTTTGGACGCAAGAGAGTTGGAACGAAATAAAGTATTTGGATCAGCTACGATGGCAGACAAAAAAACAAATGCTATTAGTGAAAAATAAATACTTGCGCACATTATGAAGAAATGGGAAATTAATACTGCGTTAGCACTTTCTGATATCCCAGAATGGGGGGAATGTTTTTTCAAAGTGACAAATTATTATAGCGTAAGGAGCTTTGTTACACCAGCTAGTGGTTGTGCAGTTTTGGGTGTTGCCATGGAAACTCTAGCACGAGGCCCAGTAACTCAAACTAAACTACGCCCAACTCTATGTGGACTATACACTGATTAGCACCAGCATTAGGAGCCCTTGCCCTCAAATACTATATTTCGCCTTTATAAAAACCACAATGTGCACGTTTGGATTGGTATTATCAAAGAGGATTGCAGTGGCGTGAGAAAGGTGCATGGATTTTCAAATGAATGTTTTCACTTTATATTTACTTTTCACACACCTATAATTGGGCTTTGTACAGGAATTACGCAAAAGAGAGTTAATATGAAAGAGAACAGTTCTTATCTAGACCACTGCAAACTATGTCAACAAAATATTATCTTCTTTGAAAAGGTTGATTGTTTGATGCAGCTCTTAAGTTACATGTCATTAGTGGAAGTGGTCATAATGTGGCTGCACAGCGTACATGGGCATGTGTTTTGCAGGCAGATGTATGACTAATACAGACCAGAAAAGATTTCACTGGCCCTGATGGGGCTTGACCTTCCCTCACAAAGACCATGCTGTATTAGTGGCCAGAAAAATCAATTCCTGGAGAGCAGTAGCTAAAATAAATAATGACTCATAGAAAACAAAGCGAGTCTAACACAAGGTATGTTATCTGAAGTCACATTTTTTCCAAGCACGACAGTTCAGAGCAGTACACACAATTGTTTGCCTTTCTACTGTCAAAGGTGCGATGTATCACTTTTGCGAATGCTTCCATTTCTGTCCGTGACGTAAACCCGATAATGGGAGCAACGCAGATCAGAAATTCCAATTTGAAACTGTGCTGTGACAAAACATGAAAAGCTGCTACAGTATATTGCCATCATTCCATGTGACACCGTAAGACGAACTCAAAATGCTTCAGTGGGGTTCAAATGTTATGCCTTCTCTCTTACTGGTATGGTTGACCTCCTGGGTGTTGAGATAATCTAAGAAGGGAACCACGAGGCCCTGACCCAGGTAGATCTTAACCAAAGTCATAGCCACATCTTGTCGGCTCTCGACTGTAGTCACCTCCTCCAGCATGGTCAATGCACCGGTGTCCTCAATCTGATGAGAAGACACCTTAGATTATTTGTTTGGTCAACATTTTTTAGAGGTAACGGGCAATTATAAATGCCGGAAAAGAGGAGTTATTGCTCAGATGAGCACTTAGAAAAAAAAAATATATAGATGCTCACCTCAACAGGGGAGATGACTGACTCAACCAAAAGGTCAATGAGGGGCTGGTAGTACAAAGAGGGCAAAATCTGATCCTCGACCAAACGCACTTTCAAACGCAATGCTCCCAACTTGCCACTGGACACAGTAAAGGAAATTCGATGTAGTAAGCACAAAAATACGCTTCCTGTCTTGTAATGTTAAATGTATCTAAAATGTTTAACAACAAATATATAAAAACATTATAAATTGACACATTGATAACAACATTAACTCATTCAAGTCCAAAGGCATATTTTTATGTTGTTTAGAGAATCCAGACATTCAACGCTAAGTACTTATGATTTTTCTTCAATTATTCGTCTTTAGATCTGTCTAAAATTTGAGTAATAAAAGCTATGAATTACTTTAGATACTAATGTTAGTAATTCCCTAAAGTAATTGATGACTAAACTAATTTTGCACCAGCCATTTTTACATTCTTCTTTAGACAAAAATGTTTAAGAAAAAAAAAGGAAAACATAATAAAGTACTGTACCTAGAAGTGAATATCCAGACTTTTGATGGAATGTTCTTTTTTAACCTTTTACAAATCCGTGGAATCTGCAGTAATAAATGCTGCAGGCTACACGGGGCCAATATTTCCTTTGTCACAAATAAAGAATGAATATTGACCCCCGAAAGTCATAGTCTTCAGAACGAACTAACACTGACCAAATAATCACAACCATATTCCTCACCTTGCATCCACCTCATTGTTTCCCAAAGGTAGCAAACGAAACCAGCTCTTCAATAGCGGAGTTTTATGCAAACAAGCAGAAGGGATTTCCACCTGCAGAAATTAAGCACATACCCAACTCATTTCATGAACGTAAGAATTGAAGAGTGACATGTTTGCATCTCTTGGTGCATTTAGAGACACCCTGTCCTCACCTTTCCCAAAAAATCATTTTTGCCCACCATGTCCCAGTCCCAAACCTCCACAATGACATTGCCTTCCTCACTAAATTCCTGTGGATCCAATTCCAGCTCCAGGGTCTCTCCCCAGTGAGGGAAACGGGTCTTCTTGATTATCTGAAACATAAAAGGTACGACTTAACCTCCACTAATATTTGTAGGGCACTTAATGAGCATGAAGACAGAGCTCACCGAAGTTTCTGCACTGTGCTTGTTGTAAATAACTCTTGCAAATGGATCCGAGGTGCCAGAGATGTCTCTTGGGGCCAGGTCTCTGGTGTCAATAAAGCAACAAAAATATGTATTCCTTTTGCCACATCATGTCGCAAACAAAACAAATGAATAGTATACTGTAGATCTGCTTAGAAAAAATGACTTCATTTCAGTTTGACCCTGTCTTTTCACACTACTTCATATTTGCAAGGACATGAGTGACTAACACAGCTTCAAGCCCTGAGTGACGTGCTTATTAGCACCCTGCCTGAGAGGGCGAGAGTGGATGGAACCCACAGATGGGGTACTGAGAGGTGTGAGGGTGGAATGTTGACGCAAGCAGGGAGAATGGAGGCCTGCAGCGTGATGAAGATGACGATTATGATGGCATGATTACAGCAAGAAGACGACGTATCGGGCATCAGAACATGATAATAACAACAAAAGAAACCCTGAAGGCAGCCATATTTCTGAACACGGCTCCTGATTATTCCATACCTGGCTTCAATCACGTCACATCGCAGGACAACCTTGTCTGCATATTTTAGCTGTTGGAGAGCAAGGTGGATTTCTCCTTGGACTTCTTCATTGGGATCAACCCTTGTCAGATTCATCCAGCTATCTAGAACTGATGATACCACATGGACATGATGTTAAATTAACCCCCTTTAATGTGCCTTCCTTTACTGATTTTCACATGGTATCATTAAAATACTATCAATAATGACATGTAAGAAAGGTTTTTTTTTTTTTTATGCAAAACCTTAAAGGAAGTGCATCATATGTGTGTGTGTGTGTATGTGTATATATATATATATATATATATATATATATATCCGCGTGCGTGTGTGTGTGTGTGTGTGTGTGTGTGTGTGTGTGTGTGTGTGTGTGTGTGTTTATAAGTTGTGTAAGTGTGAAATATAGTTCAGTTTGCCCATTTCCCACAGCATGCTATAGTCATGTTGGATTGATTTGTACAATTTATATTTATTTTTTAAGTCAAGCATATAGTTCTATTGTCACAATGTTAAGATTTGTGTAGAGTAAAACGTCATATTTAAAGTTAAAGTGTTCCCTGTATGTCTGCTTCTTGCATTTTCTGTGCTCCCATGCGTAAAGTAATTTTGGCCTTGTACATGAGGTTCAACATTAAATTATATCAGTGAGCATACACAAATATTAACATTTCCAAAGGTTACGTTTAAAAGGACTCATGTCATGTGAATCCATGGCCATTTAACCTTTGTGCCCCCCCCATCCAAAGCCATACCTTTAGTTTGAGATGCAATGGCTTCTTTTGTAAGCGTAATCTTTCCAATAACATCATCATGGCTGTTGAAGAAGACAAAGCTTAATTAGATGTAATCTAAACTTAAATAAAAAAAGGTTATGGGTCGATTAGATGTCTGATGCAGAAGGAGGAAAGAGAAGGAAAAGAGTGTAGAAAAAAACATCTCGACTGGTACTATATTTACCAATCTGTTTATTTTCAGCCTTAGTGTCTTTTCCAAAACATTCGTACTGTACATGTGACTCTAACTCAGCTAAATCAAGAGTGAACTGAAGCAAACACTAAAGCCTTAGAGCACCATATATCAAAGAGGGTAAAAGTAGTCAACTGCACAAATGATTGACTTTAAAAACATGCAGAGATTACTTTTGATTTGACAATTTTACCCAATAGTATCCTCATCCATGACTTGGAAGGAGAGCGAATGGAAACCCATCGGGAGGTGCAGAGTGTATTCTTCACCCCAGAAAGGATTGAGGTTCTTCCACACTGTTGCAGTCCTGAAAAGTGAAAGTCTGAATCACATGTTGTTGCTACTTGTTTTAATGGGCAGGCAGGCAGGAAGTAAGACAGACAGACAAGCAGGTAGAAATACACTGTCAATATCTTGGTATCAATCAACTATCTTCCAAAAGGCACCGTTTTTCTGTGCTTGCATTGTGTTGATTAGGCTGGTTTGTCTATTAAGTAAGTGAAGACATTGCAAGCTCATGTTCTGTAACATAATTAATGCCTGACAGAATTGATGACTCAAAATGAAATGTGTGGGAAAGACAACATACATAAGTGCCCAAAAGGAAACACATGTTGCTTTATTTTCAACTTTCCAGTCAAACTGAAGTTGGAGAGATGGCAAAGGATTATTGTGCAATGACAAATATGAAATTGTGGTTAGCAAAAATACCATTTCAGAAAAAATGGCTCAGAGGCACTTCACACCTAATATTAATATTTATGCTATATTTTATGTAACACTCCCTCCAACAAATATTTGCTCAAGACAAAGAAATGAGAACTATTTGTATATGTAAAAACAATTTATCCACAAACTTATACAAAACAAGGAAAGTCATGAGTTTGCATGAGTATTTACTGTGCAACATTGTGCCACTTTCTCAAATTCTACCAGATGGAGCAATCATCACTGACTTCAGCTCATGTTCTTTTTGTATCCCACTGCATTATAGTGAAGATCACAATGTTTCTGTCGAAAGCACCTCATATCTTTCCTGTTTCAAATGTGTCAAAGGATTCCCTCAACTACTAGAGGCACACGACTACTGATGCATTCTCTCCATGGTTACCTGTGGGCCAGAACAGTATCAGGTCTCTGCTGAGGAAGGGGCCACAGTGTACACATGCATCATCATCATCATCATCCTAATCGCAATATCTCCTCTCAAGTTCACAAGTATGTGTAATAGCAGGTGCAGTCGGACATTTGTCCAATGAAAAATCTCATTCTGGCATCAAATTAAAAAAAAAAAAAAAACTCACAGATTGATACTCACCTGGCTACAACTTCATTGTCAACTTTTACTATGCAGTATGGATCACTGGTTCCGGACCTTGGTATGGCAAGAAAAAAAAAAAAAAATACGGCATTAAACATGAAATATGACAGTTGTGAGTTATTAGCTGTGAGTAATTAGCTTTCAAGATACAGTATAGAACAATCTTGACTTTCTAGTGTCATATTTATTTCATAAGTAACCGAAAAGCACGAGACTTTTCTTAAGTAAACACACCTAACAAATAGCCTTGAGATTGCATTCTCATTAACAAAGCATACAAACACCTGCCCTGTGCAGACCATACTTACACATCTTTGGCTGGGAGGTTCCTGCCCTCGACAATGCGAAAATATAATGATGTGTTTTTGGCCATTTTTGCGAAGGCATTAATCCAATGCTCCCATGTGCGCAGTCCTTGTCCAAACGTTTTTCTCCTCTCTCCTCTTCTTCATCCCGCTGCACCTTGAGCGTGCGCGCACGTTCAACGCGCACGCGCTGCCAGTCGCGCGTGCATCCCAGTCATGTCAAGCTACCAATGTGGCCACTACGGCCGTGGGCTCAGGTTTTAGCGTTACCCACGTTTGTCCTTATTGCTTCCTTTTGAATCGAATTAAATAAGTGAACAAACACGTTTAAATATTTTTACTTCTATTTTTGTCAGCGTTTATACAGTGTTCCCTCTGCTAGTTTGGTAATTAGGTTCAGATCATTTCATTTACATATTTTTCACCACGCTATCGGTAGAAGATAATTCACATGCCAAGTATCTATCAAGCATGTTTTTCCATTTAAAAAATAATAGAATATGCCACCTGGCGATCTCAAGCAGATACTGCCATAGTGTTTTGATTTTCAGACAGGCATCTTAAAGGGCAGTAACGATAGGGTCCTTCTAGCCCGTCCGCGAGTTTACGTGGCTACCAATCGTAACAAACCTAATGCCATTTAAAAGAATTCCCTTTTAACAAATCGAATTTATAACCATTCATATTTTTTTTTATTTGTCGTGTGTCGAATCCACTCTCTTAGAAATATATTATTCTCTAAAATATACTTTTGAAAAACAGCGTTTCGTGAGATTCGTTGCTGTGCTGATGCCGATTTGAAGATGGATGGATTTCCTCTGGTGACTAGCGTGGATTCTACAAAACAACAAGAACGGCATTACTACCTATTATCAGAGCTCCAGACCTTAGCAAAAGATTTACCGAGGTAAAGTCACATCGTCTACTCGACTTGTATGAGGATCTAACTTATAAAAAGCCAAATATATAGTTCAAAATCTAAGTAACAACGTTTGCACTTAACCGCACTAGTAGAATGACTTGTCGTGGTTAAATCGGTCTTACTCTTTAAGTTTTTTTTACCACTACACTTCTACGTTTTTTTTTTCCCCACGACCTTTCAGAACTTTAAGATATATGTCCACACTGGCAGGGCGACTTTGGAATTCTATTTATCCAGCTATATTTCATTGCTGAGGCAGGCCCAGGAGACAACTAGTGCGTGGCACACCCCTTCTTGTTGGACCTACGAATGCTATTAGTGCAGTAATTTTTGTATCTAGTGAATCATCCAAAAGTGGTACAGGGATCCCCTAGTCGTTCTACGATTGCACTGAAGTGGCGTACAAGTGAGAACAAGGAGATGACTAAAAGCTACATTTGCATCTTAAACTTACTTATGTTATTGTGAGAACTATACTGAATACTTATTGTATTTTTGGGCAGCTCCTTCCAGCAACGTCTGTCCTACAATACACTTGGCGACCTGGCTCTGGCTCTCATAGATGGAACAGTTTATGAGATTGTACAGGGACTCTTGGATATTCAGCACCTGACAGAGAGAAATCTTTACAGCCAGAGGCAAAAGTTGCACTGTGAGCACCAAGGTAGGTTCTCATTTCCTGTTTTCACTTTTTGTTGAGCCAAGCCACTTTTATATAACTTATTTGAAAAATCTGGCCCACCAAACCCCCCCAAAATTGTAAGTGGAGTACTATATACCATATTTTCCACACTATATGGTGCACCTAAAAAGAATTATTTTTTTTAAAAGCTGGTGGTGCGCCTTATAATCAGGTGCGCCTTATATATGAATCAATATTGAGATTGGGATTCGTATATGGGGAATGAACTGATAAAGTAAGCTTTACCTGGTTATTTTGTGTGTTTACAGTTGAACGAGGGTGGTCATATTGAAATTGAGTTATTATGCTATTGAGAGTTTAGAGTTATTATTTGAGTTATTGTCATTACTTTGAGCATCACTATATCGTGTTTGAAAAAGCTTTAAAATATGTCATTAATTGAGGGTGCGCCTTATAATGCGGAAAATACGGTACTATAATAGTATGTAGTGATTGTGTATGAGTATTGTTCTGCTTGTCCCTATGCTGCTCACAATTTATGACCAGGTTTTCTGACCTGCAGATCCTTAAAACGCCTTCAAAACCATTAAATCGTGGATGAATGAATAGGTGAATGGATGGGTGAATAGAGGATGAATGGATAAATCGGTGAATGACTGAGTGAATGGAAAAAAAATAATGAGTGAATGTATTATTCGACCATGGGTGAATGAATGAAAAGATGAAAGACTGGATGAGCAAAAAATTTAGTGGATAGATGAATGAGTGGATTGGTGAATAATACAACGGTGAGTGATTGGAACGGTGGTTGAATGAGTGAATGTGCAAGAGTAAATGAAAAAATGTTAGGTGATTTTAGAGGCATTTGAAGTGTCAAGTGAATAGTTACTATTTATTTATTTAATTTTGTCACAGTCACTAAGTTGCCTGTTGTTAACAATCACGCCTGTTTTATCTAACAAGAGCAAGTCTCTGTTACCTCACCTGTTACTTGAATAATTGGCTCCTGTAAAAACTGTGAAGACTTGAAGCTAGGAACAGGTTTGGTTATTTCTTTGTGATTGCATTTGCAATATGTAAATGGTGTTTGTTTTAATGTGCAGCCCTAAAGCAAGATATAGCGAGGAAGCACAAAGAAGCTCTGCTGTCGTGCAAGTCCCACAACCTGGCACTACTGAAATCAAACCAGCAAGCTGAACAAGACGTAAGGAGGGCCGTTAATCCTATCTTGTACCCTAACCCTGTACAGTGGTACTTCAATTCCAACCACAAATTATTCTCTGGCTCTGGGTGAACTTTATTTGGGCAGCTTGCAAAAAAATCTTTCCAGCTTTTGATTTCAATCTACAATATATGGAGCAGCTGTATCAAAGGTAGCTTTACGCCACCCTCGTGCTTTGTAACTCACGAAAACACTTTCAAACCCCATATGACAACCTGCAAACTGTACATCATTGGAAACCTTTTATTTTTGCCATAAGAAAATGTTACTATCTTGTCCTTTCTATAAATATGGGTTTCTTTTAAGGCACTGGAAATCCGTGTGCGAGAGGAACAAAGAATGATGGATGAGAAGATTGTTTCTGAGATTGATCAGAAAGTTACGGACCAACAAAACACTCTGGAAAAAGCTGGAGTTCCTGGGTTTTACATCACCACAAATCCCCAGGTTTGGAGCATATCAGCATTGTTATTAGTAATTCTCATAGATGTTATCTTGCTTCTGAACCAGAAAAATGATGTACTGTATTGTGTGTGTGGGGGTTTTTGTTTTGTTTGTTTTGCGCTGTTGTTTTTTTCATCCAGGAGCTGACAATGCAGATGAACCTACTGGAGTTGATCCTAAAGCTTCAACAAAAGGAGTCGCAGTCTGGATTTCTATGACAATTATGTCAAATGTCATATTCATGCTTTGAAATCAGTCAATTGACCTTTTTTTTTTTGGTTCATGGGTTCTTTATGGTAACTTTTGGTAGATTTGGAACAACCTACTTAAATACTCACAAAACATCTGAACTGAATGAAAGCAACTTGCACTAGCCGTTTCTGGGTTAGAAGTGGAATGGGAGTGTGATACTTCCTGATTTATGTTTTGGTCTCTTATTTATTTGAATAATAATTGAGATGCGCTGCACTTTTTTTTTATTACACTTTGCTTCTAGTGTATGTTTGTTTTGTTGTTCGTTGAGTTTTGATCATAATGCGAACTGCTTTGAAGAATAAATCTTATTGACAACCTATTTTTCTCTTCTGGATGCACACTGCATATAAATGTTTGAAATAATACCGGTAGTGTTAGTGAACTTTTATTTGTAAATACAGCAGCCTATGTTTAATGTTGCGTGTGGAAATCCTAAACTTACTTTGTGAGGCTTTAAACCAACAACTCAAGTATTCCAGATGCTCAATGTTTTATACTTATTGGCATTTTCCGCTAATGACCACTACAAAACCTTACATTCAATTGATCACATTTTTAATACTGTACCCGTATAAGTGAAATCTCTCTCATCACGCACATTTAGATTATTTATTCCTACAACTCTGTCAATAAGTACAGTACAATAAGGTCAATTGGTTTATTTCTACTGGACACGAAAAATTAGTTTGGTACAGTATGTATATCTCCCACACAGTTTTAAACAAGAATTTGTTAAACATGATTTTTATGAGCAGCATGTTGTAAGTGGCAGCCTGAATATACTGTAGCATAAGACTTGATAATTTCTTGCTCCCTGGAATAACCGTGTTAAACGTCAAAAATTTCCATTCATCTTTGAAACTTTTTTTAGACTTAATTTTTTGTTGGTGGGGTGTGGGGGGTACTCTTTCCACGTCACGGGTTAACAGGTAAAACGAATCTTTGAAAGGTTCAAGTTTGAGAAAACCTTCATTTGTCAACACTTGACAAACACCTTTGTTGTTTCAGCGGTTTGTTTTGAGTCATTATTAATGTCTTGTTCCATGGCAAATGTCCCAAAACAATAGGTTGCGACTGAATCGGCAGAAAAAACATTAAAAGGACAAAGTGTAAGATTTAGACCGTGTTTCATTACGGACAGCACAATTTACCATTGTGCGTAGCAATATCAGACATGGCATCCTCTGGAGTGCCACCCTCCATGTCATATAATTTAATAACTAGACCTACGATTATATTTAAAACATATTGTTGGCCGTTAAGAGCAGAGTTATTTGGAAGATTTTATAATTTATAATAATTTCATTTATTTTTAATGAAAAAATGCTCTAAATGGTAAACATTGAGTCTTTAAGGACCTAGGAAATCCATTACGTCGAAGAATGTCCTCACAAGTACTGCTGTATAGCCGTACAAATGTATTTGTTTAAACAGTACATTTATATGTGTGTGTGTGTGTGTGTGTGTGTGTATATATATATATATATATATATATATATATATATATATATATATATGTGTGTGTGTATACATACATATATATGTATATATATATATATATATATATATATATATATATATATATATATATATATATATATATATATATATGTATATATACACACACATATATATATATATATATATATATATATATATATATATATATATATATATATGTATTTTGTGTTGCACAACATCTAAAGAGCAATAGATACTGTACTGACGTTTTCATGTTTGTAACTGCTTTGCGGCAGATAAATCAAGTACATTTTGTAAATTTGGACCGAAAAGATGCCAAAATTTTACACAGGCAGCCAAATACTCACTGCTCAGGTTTGTTATCCAAAACATCTAATTTTACAACTCATTTTACCCAACAAAATAAAATAGAGCAGGTGATCTGTCTCATTTCTAAGCAATTTACTACATGTACATTTTTTGCTGTATTTAATCCATGTTCTGCACTTCTATTTATCTTGTTTTCCTCAATTGTTCTTCCTTGGTCAAATGACGGAGCATATGCTGGTATCGCAATCCCGGGACGCTTCAGTTTGCCACCCGGAAGTACGACTGACGTCATTATAAAACGAGCTATAAAAGACTGCCATAGCGTTCAGTGAGCTTCTCCTTTCTGAAATTCTTCATTGTTTTTTCCACCACCCAAACATCTCTATGTGTGTGTTGCTCTAAATTGTGGACATTTACTGCTTTTTTTTTTTTTTTTAGAAAAATAAGCAATATAGTTCGACACACCTGAGCTGTAAAGCATCCATGTCGCCCGCATGTTAACTCACATGATAAAAGGCGCAAGATTCAAGCAAAAGGTACGAGCTTTTTAACTGAATATTAGAAGTGAAAATACTGTACTAGGAAATCCTGTATCTGCTGTGTCATGGTTTCAGATCCATGCGTTCTGCAAAGAAGAATTACCTATTTTTGCAAAACATTTGGATGGGAGTGACAGAGTGTTTATTTGCGCTCTTGGCTTTCATTCCAGCGCCTCTTAACCGTTAGATCGCTTGTATTTGTTCAGTTAGTCTAAATAAACAACCTGCGCCGTGTTGTGCTGGCTCGCTAGGGCGGTGACTGTGTATCCGCGGCGATATAGGGTGGCTAACTTGGGCGGTGTCTGGCCCTTTAAGGAGCGCCTCGGGATGATAGCCGTAGTCCACTCACAGCCTTTTCCCCTACATCACCGGGCGCCTCTCTCCGGCAACCTCCCTCAGAATCGGACACCTGCCGGCCCAGATGGAAAATCGGAGGCGGTAAATAGATTTTTTTTTAAATAAATTTCGAATTTAATTCTCGCTTTTTGTTTGTTTTTGGGTTGGCCTTCAGATTTTCGAAGTGCAGGACAGCTCATTTTTCATCTTGGAGTAGGCTTACCCTATAAACGGTTCTTTTTGCGATGGTCTCCATCTTGTTATGAATTATTAATTTTCAATTTAAACGACGTTTTTGTTCTTCTGCACGATCAGTCATACATATATTGTCTGATGTAGCAGTGAGGGTGACAGATGTCTTGATGGCGCTGGAAAGAGAAACGTTACGTAATTACTTACGTTGTTGTCGCCTGATATTATGAGTACTGTACAGGAGTCGAACATTGTCCTCCCAGAACTCGCATAGGCTTAACGGTTACACCTGGGCTTCGCGGTCAAAATAAACATGTGATATCTATTCATTTTCATTTAAATATATGATGACTTTGCCGATAGTCAGTCGTACGTATTCTGTTGGAGACGCCTCGATACATTCATGTTATTATTTTTAATGATTGTGCTATTGAAACTGTTCGCTCTGTTGCACAACATTTCGATCTCATATATTTTTAATTTCACCATTTAAGGTATGGGCGTGCTCACTGCTTTCTCACGCAGGTTCACTAACAACTCTAAAAACAAATATTTGTTGCACTTGTAAGGTTATTTGGTTTGTAATGACTCATATAAAATGACATTTTGTTGATCTTTTTTACTTGCGTGTCTATACCTTATATGGTTGACTGGTTAATATAATAAGACTAATAAGCCTGCAACATTGATTTTTTTCTATCATAATTGTATCCATCCCTTTCCGCTTTAAAGCTCAAAAAAGAAGTAAATATAGCACTTGTATTTTATTTGTAGAAAACTCATCTATTTCGGGCACGATCATTTGTCAAGCCACTGCTTGCAAAGAGGGGAGAGTAGCCCCCCAGGGGTAGCCCCCTGGCACCCCTGGGTGGGCATTTTTCGTTTTATTTACATCTGTTTCCTTGTTCGTCTGTCAGGGCTGTTATTTGATTGGCTATACTGGCTGTCCACAAAATCAAACTAATCAAGAGTTTCCCCTTACAGTTTGCCCACGCATAAAGATTTACAGATAGGCAACACCAAGTTTTGGCCTTTTCTATCCTGAAGATTGAGCCAATGTATGATGAAACCTGAACTCAACGTGCACTCGATTGGGCCTGTGCTTTGTCTTCCAGGTGAGCTTCTTGTGACAGCAATGGATAGACAGTGACTCCTTCCAGTGACATCCATCCAAGACTGTAACTATGGCTACATGTCAGCAAGGTTGCACACCAGCTGTGCGCCTTTGTCAGAGGCTAAACCGACTCAAAACGCTTGACGATGACATGATGGCCACATCGCTGAAACGCTGCCTCTCCACCCTGGACCTGACTCTGTTAGGTGTGGGTGGCATGGTGGGCTCTGGCCTGTATGTCCTGACTGGCACGGTGGCGAAAGACATAGTTGGGCCTGCTGTCATTCTCTCCTTCCTTTTCGCGGGGTTTGCCTCTTTGTTAGCTGCTTTTTGCTACGCAGAGTTTGGAGCACGCATTCCCAAAACAGGATCGGCCTACATGTTTACCTATGTCTCAGTGGGAGAGGTCTGGGCCTTTCTGATTGGCTGGAATGTGATTCTGGAGAATATGATTGGTGGTGCAGCTGTGGCACGGGCATGGAGTGGCTATTTGGACTCAGTTTTTAACCATGCCATCCAGAACTTTACGGAAACACACATAATGAGGTGGGATGTGCCCTTCCTTGCCCACTACCCTGACATACTTGCAGCAGGGATTCTAATAGTTGCCTCACTTTTTATTTCCTTCGGAGTTCAAGTGTCCTCCTACCTTAATCATATCTTTTCCACTGTCAGCATGTGTGTCGTCGTTTTTATCTTAGTCTTTGGATTTATGTTGGCGGAACCCGCAAATTGGAGCCAGAAGGAAGGAGGTTTTGCACCTTTTGGATGGTCCGGAATCTTGGCGGGCTCAGCCACATGCTTTTACGCATTTGTTGGTTTTGATGTGATTGCGTCCTCAAGTGAGGAGGCCAAGAATCCACAAAAGGCTGTTCCTATTGCCACAGCAATATCCCTTGGACTGGCAGCGACAGCCTACATCCTGGTCTCCACCGTGCTTACCTTAATGGTTCCCTGGCACACACTGGACCCCAACTCGGCTCTGGCCGATGCCTTTTTCCGTCGAGGTTACAGTTGGGCTGGAATCATTGTGGCAGTGGGTTCCATCTGTGGTGAGTGCAAAAAGTCATTTTCAGTTACCAGAGATCATGACAGTATAGTGTTACAGCACAGTGGATTCACTGTCATTGTCATTGTAAAACTACTATTGACTGTCCAGCAAATGTTTTAACATTTTAACATCCCTAAATTATGTTAAAAGTGTACAAGCAAAATGTACATAGTTTTACTAGATTTACTGTGTTTAGCCAATAATTCAATTGTTTTTCATGTCCAATTAATACATTTAAAGACACATTTTGCCACTTGCTGTCAACTGAAAATGACATCGCACAAAGTCAGGGCTAAGTAAACAATCACGCCTCAGCTTGTGAATGTCACATGAGCTAACCTGTTGCCGGAGCTTTGAACACATACATATGATCTCTTTTCAGGCAAAATCAAGTGAAAATATGTTATGTATTTTGAAAGGCATTACTTGTGCATGAGTAATAATTTTAGACAAAACATTGACTTGTTACTCCTAAAAATGGTGTATTATAGTTTTAACAAACTAGTATAGATAATAGCTTCTAATAGAATAGAATAGAATAGAATAGAATAGAATAGAATAGAATAGAATAGAATAGAATGGCTATATTGTCATTATACACAGGTATACTGTACAGTGAAATTGGGAGTGCTGCTCGGATTGGTGCATATTAATATAAACAATTAATAGAATAATTATGAATAAAATATATATATATATATATATATATATATATATATATATATATATATATATATATATATATATATATATATATATATATATATATATATGGCATGGGCATGGATATTTCATTTTGTGTTGCACAACATCTAAACAGCAATGGATACTGTACTGATGTTTTCATGTTTGTATTTGCTTTGCGGCAGATAAATCAAGTAAAAAAGGGGCCAATCTTGAGAATTCTACAACTGCCAGTATGTTCTGCTTCAGACATTTGTCTTATTTCTAATGGTTCTCTCCTCCTCCCTCTAGCCATGAACACTGTGCTGCTCTGCAATCTCTTCTCCCTGCCTCGAATTGTGTACGCCATGGCTGAAGATGGATTGTTCTTCAAAATGTTTGCACATGTCAATCCTATCACCAAAGTCCCCGTCAATGCAATTCTGATTTTTGGAGTCCTCATGGCCACCATGGCGCTCATCTTTGATCTGGAGGCTTTGGTTCAGTTCCTGTCTATTGGAACCCTACTAGCCTACACTTTTGTAGCAGCCAGCGTTATCGTCCTTCGCTTCCAGCCAGAGAAAAAACGCTCCAAAGAGACTTCTTCCACATCTCCCAATCCGAATGCAGAGCCTTCCCCTGCCCCCTCGGAATGTCAGAACATATCAGAGGATAGTGAGGAGCTGAAGCAATACGAGTCTTTCTCTGACAAACTCCAGTTGGTGGAGAGGCAAAAGACAAGGGAGCGTAGAGGTGTGGGACAGCTGAAGGCCTGTTGGGAACCATACTTAGGCTGGCTGTTGGGGAACTGCGAGCCGGGGGAGGTGGTGGCCATCTGCGTCCTGGGTCTGCTAGTGACCTCGGTGTCCTTTTGTGGCGTGCTTGTATTTGGCACCACACAGCTACAGCTCCCAAATTGGAGCTATGTCACCCTGGTGGTGATTTTTAGTCTTGCTTATGTTCTCTGCATCGTACTCATATGGGTTCATGAGCCACAGACTAACAGCAAAACATTCCAGGTAAGCGCTTTGAGTAAAATCAACAACAAAAAAACACTCATCTTACACGTCCATACTATATGGTTTGTTTGTTTTTTGCGCCTCCATACTGTATTTTTTTTCTTTTTTTCAATACAGGGTGTTTCAAAAGCTAAATTACAGTCTTCCTTATCTTGTCGGGGCTCATTCAGACACACCTTGGGCCATCGGTATTTGATGGCTTATGCTTAGCAGTTTTGGTAGGCAATGGCTCACTCCCCGACAATGAAGCAGCATTTTTCTGCTGAATGTTATAATCATAATTATGAGAAGTTTTACATCACACTGCTCCAACACATTATACATTGAGGCGATTTAGGGTGTGGTTTTAAAAAGCCATGAAAACAGCAAGCTCCAGGAGCAGGTGTTCTCCCAAAGCCAGGGAAAGTCTATCCATCTGCAGTAGGGGACAAAAAAAAAACTTAATGGCAAGCTGCTATATCAATTGACAAATCATGGGCATGAGGATAATATGCTAACAAAAAATGCATAATTTGTGCAGTCAAATAGCAATAGCCTTACATGTAGCCAATCAACACCTGAGACAAAATATGTAGCCAATCAACACCTGAAAGAAAATATTTAAAAAAACAAGAAGTGTACACTACTGGGCTGTGTATTAACTTTGCATGTTGTATGGATAAAAAAAGACACCTCAGAAAGGGAAGATATGGAGGTGAAATCATGTTTGCAATATCCATTCATATTGAAAGTCTTTGTAGAATATTTTTGGAGCAGTTGGAGGCATTTTTGTCCATTCACCAGGAAGAAAAGGTCAGAGAGCAGTGATGAAAGACCTAAAATCTTGCTCAGACTTTTTTCAGTTACTCAAAGGATTAGAACCTTGGGGTTGACTGGGTCAATGCACTTAGAGTTCTTCTTTATCAACCCATCCAACCATGTGCAAATCGGCTGTGCTCTGTTCGCTGGGGTGCAGTCTGCCCAACCCTTGTTTTTTTCTAATGAATTTTATGAATGGTCTTAAATGTTTCATCCATACAGTTTGACTTCAAAGTAATGCTAACAAAACAGACATCAATTAACCGTCACCAAATTGCACTCAGTTAAGTTTCAGTAATAAATAAATGTTATTTATTTTACAAAATCAATGTCTTGGCTGGTGTCTAACAAGTTGTCCTTTTTTTATTCTTTAGGTGCCTCTGGTTCCACTTACTCCAGGCGCTAGTATTCTCTTTAATGTATTCCTCATGATGAAGCTCAGTCCCCTAACCTGGGTGAGGTTCACTATCTGGATTGCTGTAGGTAAGAAAACTCTGGTTTTTCGTTCACAGTTTTCAGTTGAGATTTTTATAGCTGACATTCTAAATGAGTGGTTAGCCCGTCCGCCTCAAAGTTCAGAGTCCCGAGTTCAATTCCAGCCCGCTCCGGCTCTCTGTGTGGAATTTGCTTGTTCTCCCCGTGCCCGTGTGAGTTGTCTCCAAGCACTCCGGATTCCTCCCACATTCCAAAGACATGCATGGGAGATATATTTGACACTCGAAATTGTCCTCAGGTGTGAGTGGGTGCGGGAATGGTTGTTCGTCCCTGGTTGCCCTGCAGTCGGCTGACAACCAGTTGAGGGTGTCCGCCGCCGAGTGCCCAAATACATCTGGGATAGGCACCAGCAAGTCAGCTAGTGAAGATATGCAGCTATGGAAAATGTGTGGATGGATGGTCGGACATTCTAAATTAGGTTTTAAAGAACGGAATTAAGTGTTCCCATTTAGTACTCTAGCATATAATTTTAAAACATGTTAAAACCTTCGATACTTTGTTTCAAGATTTTCATGCGGTGCCATTGCAGGTCTCTTGGTGTATTTTGGCTATGGGATTTGGCATAGTAAAGAGGGAATGAGGGAGCTGCAGCCCAAAGACATGGCTGCCCGGTATGTTGTGCTCCCCAGCGGCAGCCTGGTCGAAACCGTGGAGTCTATCCAGCCCGAACAAGCGGATGCCTCAGCCAACCGCGTTAACTCAACTGAAGAGTTTGCCGAAAGATGATGTGCGACCAAATATACTGATCACACCTGTCTGGTATCTGCCGTCTCCTATCATCATCGCTGTTTTTTACACTGCTGACAGGCTAGTTGCTTTCTGTACACATCGCTTTGCAAATGTAAGCACACCAAAGGTTTCGATGTGCGTTCTCTGTTTTGTTGTAAAGCATTCGAATCTCGTCATGTTGAAATACAATGTTGAGACCTTTCTTACTAAAATGTATCTCAGACATCAAATATACATCAAATCATATGAGGCTATAGGTAATACACTCTACAGTGCTTTTTCTGTGACCGCCTGTTGTTAGATCCAGGTTTCTTATGATTTTTTTTTTTGTATTATGGACCTTTAAACAAAACGCCAAACAAAAAATATTTACTTTCATCTTTTCAATGCACTTTCACTAGTTTAAGCATGTCATTAAGATTAATATTGTGTTTGCATAGTATGAATTCAGTCAAGTCCACCCGTTTTTATCAATTTCAGGGTGCGGCCGTTTTGCCCTTCCTGTCAACTGAATGACCTCATAGTTGCTCAGGTAACCATCAATCACGGCTCATCTCTTGTCTCAGTTTTGTGACCTGGCCTGGCATGAGCAAGCTGACCCGTAATTGGTCGTTGAACAACAGTGATACCATTTTCACCTAACAGTGAATGGCAAAATGTCTGGCCCCTGACATCTCATACAATATACAGTAAATAAAAATGACGAGTTTAGACTCGTGGGCCGACGTAGAAAATATTATTGTCCAAAAAAAAAAAAAAAAAAGGTTTCCACTTAAATATTTACACCAAACCAAAAATGTCAAGACATAAAGTTAAGCATAAGTAGCAGTTGCATTTTTGTAATTGAACATATACACAGATTGTTCTCAGTATCATCTTCCATAACCCCTTCACAAGCTTGACTCAGAGAATGTGCATCCCCTAGGACAATTCTCCTTATGGTACTTCTCGTGACTGCCCTGAATGTAATAGAATATCACTATTTATTACACAAAACTATTTGCTTATTTATTTAGTCATATTTTCAAGTTCTGTGTTGTTGCTAGTGATGTGTATTGAAAATATGAATGCACACTTTAAACTTTGAGAGCAACTCTTCAGTGCTTCAGCTAATCTCCTGAATCACATGACCCTGATCTCTTTTGTGTCACATTTTTATTTAATTTTTTTTGTACCCACATTCAACTGTTAAGAAGTAGTCCTTTAGTTTATCATAAGAGTCATTGTGAATATTACAGCAGAGGCTTACAGTCAAGATATTTTTCATGAGGGAGGTGGGGAGCAAGCACAAATCCACAAATTTGAAATCTTTTCAGAGAATCCTTGTTGCAGACACAGGTTATCTTTAAATGTTTTGTCTGTGTAGGGCCTCTTTAATCCCAGATTTGGAGGTGTCACCTGTCTGCTGTTTGACCTCTGCGACAGATAAAAACGTTTCTCCGACAGATAAAAACGTTTCTCCTGATATAGGCTACTCTACATTCCTACAGTCTGCACTTGTGCAAACTGACAAGTTAATGTGAGCACATTTTTGTTTTCACGTTATGTCTGATTATTGAACCAACGGCCTTAAATATGTGGAACAAGACAGATTTATGGAGTGGTTAAGATGTATATACAGTTATTGTACTATTATACAATCGGATTACAATGTTTAAAACCAAATACAGTACGGACCTGGAAAATAAGATTAATTGTATAACATTGTTTGGAAAAGGTTTGAAACCCAGGATAATTTGAATACAGCAACTTTTCATACTGTAGTACAGTATTTACAAAATGATGTCTGGTTATTGGGGGGGTTGCACCGGGATGCACAGATATTTTCCTTACTACCGGTTATGATTTTCCTGCACATCGAATTTCCAAACTCTCATTTCTGTCTTAATGAAAGTGTTGTCTCATATACTTTATGGAAAAAAATAAATGTTTTGAAGCAGAATTTACAGAAATCTACATTCTTGTACTAATTCAGAAATATTTACTACTTTTTATAACAAATATTTTATATATGTCTTATCTGTCATGGTTTGTCGGCTTTTGGGTTGTGGGTTTATTTTGAGGGGTTCTGTTCCTTTCTGTTTACGTATATAGTTCCTGTTTCTGCTCCTCTCGCGTCTCCCTGCGTTAGTTCTGATTTAGTCCACCTGTCCGCGTTACCTGCCCCTCGTGTCCTCCAATCCGCTCCCCTTGCCTATTGTTCCTGCCCAGCTGTCGTGCGTTTCTGATTAGTTTGTGAATGTATTTAAACCTAGTTTCTGTTACAGCCCTGGTCGGATCATTGTCATTGTCATGTCATGTCATTGTCTCTGTCGCGGTTTCATAGTCCCGTCTCGCCCTTCGTCCCTCAGCTCTGTGTTTTCCTGCCAGTCTGCCCGTAGTGTTTGTTTTCTGTTCTGCCAGCCTGCCTGCGCCCTTAGTTCGAGTTTTTGCCGTCCTGTTTTTCCCGCTTTCGTTCCCGTTCGTTGTCAATAAATATGGATTTCTTCAAGCCCCTGTCTCGACGCCCCCCTGCTTTTGGGTCCCCCTCCTCTGCAACCACGCTGGCCTTCACACCCGCCGCGCACCCCCGTGACACGAATCATTACACAGACATGAAAATCTCATTCCTTAAGACACTTTCGCAGGGCCTTGCAAATGCTGCTGGAGTGTGGTGCTGAGCAGTGCTGGGCAGAGCTAAACATAAAAAACCAGAAGTTGACAAAGTTGTTGCAAGCAAGTAAAATGATTTACAGCTTTACAGCGCTAATACTGTTGTATATGTAGCAATGTAATGCAACTCGTGCAACTGCATTATTGATCCTTGATTCATACCCAGTATTATCAGATGTCTGCTTACTATCATTTTGAGACTCACCCCTCATTGATTTATATAAATGACTTAATTACTACGATTTAATCCCAGACGCATGGAATCAAGTGAAAGAGTTTAAAACCTTGAATTACACGCCTGATGACACAACTATATACCTGTGCCAGTGTCAGGGATTAAGTCAAAGGTTATGAGCTGTGCTTTAAGTGATTGGAATAAAACGTATGATATCCGTCCTGGCCATGTTAATCTGGGGTTTACATGTAGTTAAAAATAGAATAATCATTTGAAGCATTTATTAGTCTGATGGGAATCGGTGTTTCACAACAGCTCAAAACATCTGAAACTACTGGTGCTTTTACAAATTGTGTCTTGATGTCATTTATGGTATGCATTAAATTTGATTTTTAGCTCTGCTTATGCATATTACCAACATATTTAGAGAATCTGAAGCGATTCTGCACATGAAAAATTGTTGCCATAGAAACACACTCACCATCTCTGTAAGGTGCCATAATTAAACAACAAAGCATGACTTCCCAAGTGTGTAAATGTCGTGTCATGCAAGCTACCTACTCCTGATATGGTGATAAAATTAGTTTTTTTTTTCTTTTGTGCAGCTTTGGCAAAACAGGTGAGTATTTATTCATACGCTTTCTCAAGGGCAAAAAAGGCAATTTACATCCACCATTGTATCCTCCATCCACTTTTGGTGACGGGCAGGGCTCGTGCTGTGGTCTCCAGACTATGCTAGGGCAGTTCATATTGACAAAATAATTATTCACATCCACACATAGTATGCAAGATTTTCCATTTATGCTCTCCCCCAAACTACCAGGGTGTTACAATGAAAAAAATGAGGCATTTAAAAATGCCATTAGGCCAATGTCCAACTAATTATTGTGCTATATTTACATTATGAAATAGAAAACGATTCACCATTCAATTGGACATTCACAATCAAAACCCAGAGATGACTCCAATCACTGCATTTGAGAACAAATTGACATTTATGCAGCAACCTGTCACAACTTCCATGTTAACCCAAATCATACCCTTACAGGCAATTATTTATAAAATGTTAGAGCTTAATACAAAGTCAACGATTATTTATTTTTTTTTACTCTGTTTTATAGTCCTGGTATGAGGTACACAAGAGTTTTTGTACGTGTCCTTAATCGGGGCTTTCGCAGCAGTAGAACTGATATTGAAATGAAGGGTTTGAAAAGAAATGTTCGGTGATAATGTGGGGGTCACGTAAGCGGGTGACACATGATTTCCTGCACCAGGTGACATCCAAACATGTTTTACCCCAATGACTTTGCTGTCTGTTTCACTGTTTCCTGACCACGGTGCCCTGCAATTCTGGCTGCTGCTGGATTTGGGAAATAAAAGCAATAGGAGAAACAATAAATAAAAGTATAATATAACGGTAATAAATGTTGCTGGGATCATGATTTTAAGTTATACTCACAATGCTTTCCTTTGCATCTTTTTCAGGTAGTTTGATGAGCTTTCCTGTTGATTATGTGTACTCTGTTCATTAGAACAAACTGGTGTCTACGGTCATCAGCAAAAAGGGGAAAGGAAGATAAGGAAGTCATTGTTACTGTTTATACATTCAAAGACATCTACATAAATTGCAATTCATCATTCCAGACTTGTTAATTACCAAACAAAATGAAGATTGCAATGATCATACTGATGCATATACGTATTTAAAAAAACAATGGTGACAGCATTGCTTCATAAATTCAATTTGACATTCACCATCAAAACCCAGAAATGATGAAATCCAGGCCTGTTTTTCTGCTGCCACAATTCTCTAGTTTTGGAAAAATCAATTCTTCAGTAGCAGAATAGATCAAGTAACAGAAAAACAGAAATTACTCTGTGTCAGTTGGTGTGGGGGAGGGAAGATAATTGGCTGAGGAGTTATTGAACAAAAAGAGAGCAGTATATGTAAGCTGATTAAGAATAACTTAAAATGCTTGAAACTTCTAAGTGGTGTCCTCGAGGGTTGGTGTTGAGGCCAACATTGTTTATTCTGTACAGTATATACATAAATGCTGTTTAAGTTTGTGCTGTTGGCACTTAGCACAAAGATTCTAGTTTCTAGTGAGAAAAGGCATCACACTTAAGGAGCTGATTACCTCAGATTTGGAAATTCACCAGCACAGTCAGACAGATGGGTGTTTACATAGTTTTACTTTAAAAAGTTGCTTCAAAAAATTCTCTCTATTTGCATAGCCAAGTTCAAATACCGCCTTAGTTGTACATCTTTGGAGTACCATCACAGAACAAAGCATCTTGTTCAAGTTAGAAGCACTATGAAAAGACAATATGTAAAAATGCCTGTAAAAAGGAGACAGACTTTGTAGCTTTTTTCAAAAGTGATATTTTATAGGAAAATAATGCAATTAAAAGATCAAAGAAAGCTATTACATCAGTTTTTGATTACACATTTTTTTTTTATTTCATGATTTTATGTTAATTCCAAGGTGTTACTCAGTAAATTCGTATTACAAGCAACAATAAAATAGTTGTTGAAAACGGTGATAAAATGTTTGTAACAATAAGTCAAATCTGGTAGTTTTGTTCTCTAGTTGTATTTTTTATGGAAAAAAGGATTTAAAAAAGCTCTTCCAACAGTCTTTGAAACAAAGTATTATTTTTATTTGATGATTTTACATCAATTCCAAGATTTTACTCAAGTAGTTAGTTATCTGTAACAAACTTCATACAAATGTGACTTACTGCAATGTATTATAGAAAATGATAATCATTTGACAATACTGTAGTAAAAAATATAGTTCGATGAGTGTAGCACGGTGGAAGAGTGGTTATGACGTCCACTTCACTGTTGTTGAAATTGTAATTAATTCATTAGATCAGATAATTCATTAAATACTTAAAAGTAGACAATGTGTTGCTGATCCAAATAAGGCTGACTTGCTATTCTGCAATTCATCAGTGCCGTTTAGGTTTTAGTTTATTAGTCCTACCTTCGCAGCATGATGGTGTGCTGCCTCCCTCAACTTTCTAAGACTGCTGTGAAGGGTAGCATTCTCCTTCTCCAGCACACCAATGCGAATGCAGTTTGCCTGCACTTGTTGCTCCATATCCAAGAGCACATTTCCAGTACCTAAGAATCAATACAACAAAATCAAGATGAACTCTCTTTGCAACAACCGGCCATCGATGACAAAGTAACTAAAGTGCATACTCTTTGGTTTGTCATGAGCCAGGGGGCTGAGTTCTGGGAAAGCCACCAGCAGCCTTTGGCTCTCTTTTAAAGATTTCACACTTTCCTTGAGCTCAGCCACACTGCTTTGGACATGTTCTATTTGGGTTTGTAGCACCTCCTTCTCATTTTGTAGCTGTGCATAACAGTTCTGTTGAGAAATAACCACTCATTTAGTCATGTAAAATGCTGGGGCCATCTGCATATCACGAGTTGAAATAGAGGGAATGGGTTAAGGGCAATCTTAAAAATACCTGTTGTGAGATGAGCTGTGTTTGCAGTTGTTTCTTATCCTCTGACATCTTTTGGAGCTGATTGTGAAGGGTGAGCTCTCTCTCCTCCCCCTGTCCTAACTGCTTCTGCAGATCCTCACACTCTTCATCCAGGGCCTCCACTCTTTGTAGCAAAGATTTTTGCTTTGCTTCCATTGACTGATCACACAGCGAACGGGGCAAGAGTAAAGCGGTTCGTAAATTAATTAGTCTGAAGTCCTCGAGAACAAACCACAGTGGTAGCTGGACTGCGTATTTACCGACTGGTGATGACATGCACTGTGATATTTGGCCTTCTCTTTTTCGAGAAGTAGATGTGCCTCGCAGAGCTGGTTTTCAAACTGATGGATCCTCTCTTGTAGTTTAGAACAAGCCTCTTCCTTCGTGTGAAAGTTTTTCAGTTTCTCCTGCAGCATATTCCTTTGACACTCTAATCGGACAAAAAAATACCACGCAGTTGGAATCTTTAAAAAAATGTTCATCCACCTATTTTCGAATCTGATGTCCCTCTTTTGGCTCGTAAAGCCATCCTATTGGAGTTTTGGTTGAGACCACACTCATATTCACATGTATGAACTATTTAAACTCTGTGAGAGTACATGAAGCGATACCAAGCAAGTAAGTGAACATGCAAGCTCGACACGGAACCATCCATATTTGAAATCTGATAGACTTTTTTCTTTATCTACTGTTCTTACCAAGATCTTGCAGTCTATTTTGTTGCATTGACATTTCTTCTGTCTGAGCACAATAACTCTTCTTTAGGGATGTATATTCTGTGGAAGGTAAACTGATAAGTCTTCTCACATCATTTTATCATTCACCGTTTAAGATTTATGGTATCAACTCACCTTTCTGGAGCTGTCCATACTCATCTGATATTCTTTGTTCAGTTTCTTTGGAATGTATTTGCGCTTTCTCTGATGCTATCTCCAACTGAACAACTACGGATTTCTGTTTTTCCACTTCCTCCTTCAGTTCTTTTTGCACACGTTCTATATCGTTGCCTAATTTGTCTCGATCTGCTTCTGCTGCCGTTAGTTTCTTTTTAAGAGGCTCAACGGTGTCCCGCACATCTTGCACATGTTTTGTCAGTCGGCGCAAATCTCTGAGCTGCTCACAGGCCCAATGGGCGACATCAACTGTTGTCATTTGTCCTACAGTGTCCTGCACAGAATCTAAGAGTGGGTATAAAGAAGAGGGCAATCCCTCACCCTGAAGCAGTTCTACCAGTACCCCGCCTGTCTTTCTAATCGTTGACTGTGTCCGATGGCATACGCTGCAGGGAGCAGGGGGTGATTCATCTGTTTGACAGCTTACATTCTGAGAGTCAACTTTAGGGTGAGTGCTACTGAGGGGTGCATCATAATCACCATCAGGCAAAAACCTGGTGTTTATTGAAGTAGAAATGTTATGAGCACTTGCAGAAGATACATCCCCATCACAAAGGAACTTATCTGCTTGGTTGTTTTCGGTGTGAAATATCTGAAGTGACAGAGAAAGTGATACAATAAATAATTACGATTTTTTTTTTTTCATTTTTGAAATGATTTTAAATGGCACCAACCTTCATATTTGCAAACTGAAGTAAATGGCGGCAATATTTTTTAACAACAAGTCCAATTGACGTGCAGCCTTTCTGATCAGTTTGTCGAATCCTTCTATTGCAGGTCAATTCTTCAACATAAGCATTAGATGCTTGCAGAAGAAGCAATAGCCTTGGTTGATGGCAAGGAGAATAAGTGTTATGTTGATTGCATTTTTGGAAGAAAAAAAATCGAACGTCCGGCACACATTACCTGTCTATCACTAACTCCAGTAAAACAACATGAACGTGTTGGTTGAATTCATCCTCTCCGTCCAAAAAACTGTATTGCTCCATATCCAAATCCACATCACAAGAGAGTTTGTCCGGGAATTTCCACGAGAAAACACTCACCGGGCCTGTTGTGGAGAAGACGTCCACAATTGCACATTGAAGATCGGCGATATCTTTTTGAAGACTTTCTATACAGTCCTGACGACCTAGAAACTGAGCCATGTTTTTTTTTTTTTTTTTTTTTTACAACAATCGCCGTGATATAGGAGTTGCTTGGCGATGTCTTGTCACCGTGGCAACCAAGTGGCTAGACACTCCAAGTCCCAAAGTCCTTTGCGAAATGAGCTTGCCACGGAAGTAATACCACGCCATTCTAGTGCGGCTAGCAGGAGGACCACGCAGTAAGTTTTGCAGTAACTTAATTTGTTGATTGTTTTTATGTGCGAGTTTGTGTGACTAATTTATCATGCTGTATGGTACTATGTATACTTGGAATTCTGTGGTATCTGAATCTATTTCTTAGGTGACTTTTGGGCGAATACATAGTCGCAATCATGCCGCCTGGGCCTGTTCAAATTGTCCAACCCGAGCTGAACAAGGTAACGTTACCGACGCTCGTTAGCCGGGGTTAGCAAAGGACCGAAGCTACATAGTTACATTTCGTGAAAATATCTAGTATTACTTTAATACTCGTGACAATGACTGTACAACTTTAATACAATTATCTGATCATCAAAATTTCGCAATTGTTTTGTTTTACCACATTTATCATCTCTTTTACGACACTCGCCAATTGTCATTCATTCGCCGGGTAGCCAGATTAACCAGGGTGTTGTTTCTAATCACTGTTGCTTTATACTGTATGCTGTACTGCTGTATGCTTTATACTAAAATTTCTTCTTTTTAAAATTTAAATTTTCTAACTTTTCCCTGAAGTATAAAGGTATACGATTGCTTTGCATGTATGACACAAATAAATATGAACACTCACTGACTGCAACACTGGTTACGCTTGGAACTATTGTACTTAACATGTTTCTATTGCTTGTATGTTATTGACTTACAATGTTAATCGACTTTAGCGTTATTCTTTTATTGTGTTGCAAATCGTATCTCCTTGGAAGTTTTAAATAGAGATAATACTTCTATAGGTGGACGGAGCTGAAGAAACCCCAGCCACCAAACCTATTGTTGGTATTATATACCCACCACCTGAGGTCCGAAACATTGTTGATAAAACAGCCAGCTTTGTCGCCAGGTTAGTTTCTAATCACGAGTGAAATGCACTTGGGTTTTCTCAGGTGGATCGTCCACCATAATGTTTAATCAAATCTTGTCTATTTTCAGGAATGGGCCCGAATTTGAAGCGAGAATCCGTCAGAATGAGATCAACAATCCCAAATTCAATTTCCTTAATCCAAATGACCCATATCATGCCTATTACCGACACAAAGTTACTGAGTTTAAGGAGGGCAAAGCTGTGGAACCATCAGCAGCTGTGCCAAAGGTTATGCAGCAGACCATGCAGACCCAGCAACTTCCTCAGAAAGTATGATCATTTTACATTTGAAAGTGATGTTGTATTAGTTTCCCCATTAGGGAATTTCATAATATTCTGTTACTGTTTTGTGCTTGCCCAAAGGTGCAGGTGATCCAGGAAGCTATCATTCCTAAAGAGCCCCCTCCTGAGTTTGAGTTCATTGCCGATCCGCCATCAATCGCTGCGTTTGATCTGGATGTCGTCAAGCTTACGGCACAGTTTGTTGCTCGCAATGGTCGTCAATTCCTCACTCAGCTCATGCAGAAAGAACAGAGAAACTACCAATTTGATTTTCTCCGCCCGCAACACAGTCTGTTCAACTACTTCACCAAATTAGTTGAACAGTATACCAAGGTGAAAATGCCTAATTTTTCCCAAATTAATTAGGATTGTGTTAGTTTTGTTTTAAACTAATTCCTCTGTTTCCTTCTCATGTAGATTTTAATTCCTCCCAAAGGCCTGCTGGCAAAGCTGAAGAAGGAAGCTGAGAATCCAAAAGACGTAATGGACCAGGTAATTAATTCTTTGGGGGGTTTTTTTGTCTTTTTTTTTTTTTTCTTAATTTATTCAAACCCTGATGTCTAAATCTTTTTTTTTTTTTTCATTGCTAAACCATCAGGTGAGGTACCGTGTTGAGTGGGCAAAGTACCAGGAGCGTGAAAGAAAGAAGGAAGAAGAGGAAAGGGAGAAGGAACGAGTCGCGTATGCTCAAATTGACTGGCATGATTTTGTTGTGGTGGAGACGGTGGATTTCCAACCAAACGAGCAAGGTAATACATTGTTATTATATCTGACTAGTGGTGTCACCAAAACTATGTCTACAATGCAAAATCTCCAGAAAATATCTCGATACAGTAGAAAAAAAAGAAACAATGCTAAATACAGATAAAATAATATCAGATAAAAATAAGAGATATGGAACCTCTTTTTGGGGAGGGCAGTCGATATGAAAGATTTTTTTCTTTGTCATATAATTTTGGTGAAACAAAACAAACACTGCAGTGGCCATTTTGTCTTTCACACATGTGTTGGGAAGCGAGAAAGGTGCTGTTCAGTTTTGGACTTTTAGCTTATCGAAAAAAAAATTTTTGTTGTTTTTTAACCATGCCCCTGAATCTAAATGCAATAAGAAGGTTATAGCATAAAACATCAGCTTGAAATGGATAGCGGTTTAGACTTAAGACTAGATTAAGGCTTTTCTACACATATTCAGGAACATTATACCTAGATAAGGCTCCTCTCTTTGTGTGTAAAAAAACAAAAAAAAAATCAGTTCAGTTTTTTTTTTTTTTTTTTTTAATTGCTGCTACACGAATGCGCATATTGTGATTTTCATTCATTTACAAGCATGCCAAGATGCTAGGCATTAGTATTTTCGTCAAATTCCGTCTTGTCAGAAAGAATTTCAATGAACAATTTTACTTCGGATTGCTTGTAAAAATGTTATTTGTGATTTGTAGGCCACTTCCCCCCACCTACAACTCCAGAGGAGCTTGGTGCTCGCATTCTAATCCAAGAGCGTTATGAGAAGTATGGCGAAAGTGAAGAAGTAGAAATGGATGTTGAAAGTGATGATGAGACTGATGAACGGGATGTACGGAATACTGGCCAGGTTATGCAACCTGATCAAGACACACAGGTCCAGGACATGGATGAGGTAAGACAATGCTGGGAATAATTTGGTACACTTTTAAGCCCCTATCCAACTGAGGAGCAAACATCAGCGAAGTTAGCAGCTCTTTTGATATTGTCAGGGTTCCTTCAAGATCACCCACACTTGTCAAAATGTCAACAAAGTTTTTTATGGGTTGCTAAATGTTCGCCAACAATTTTAATGCCTCCTCCCCATGCATTTTTGAACATGTTCAAAGTTTACTTGCAATGAACATAACAAGCAAATGTTTGATGACATTCTGCAACATTTTGAAAACCTCTGGTAACATCTTGGCGACGCTGGCAGCCTTGAACGCACCCTCACAGGATTATATGAACCGCTGCCTTTGCGGAAACTGGCCAACGTTTGCCTCCCAGTAGGATAGGAGCCTAAAAACCTACTACTCACTTGTTTCTCCGGACAAATAAATAATCTTTTTAGAACGAACAAATTAGTTGTGACAGTGTGATTTAATCTTGTTTACTAGGGATCTGATGATGAGGATGAAGGCATAAAAACAACAGCGCCTCCCAGCAATCCAATGCCACCTCCACTTCCCCCAACTCCAGACCAAGTTATTATTCGTAAAGACTATGATCCAAAAGGTAAGGATTTCCTCCCCTTTAGGATTGTGCAAATCCCATTAGCGAGCCAGCAGTACATCACCCTTTCTCACTTTTATTTTGCCAGCTTCTAAAGCTCCAGCTCCAGTTGCATCTTCAGATGAGTATCTCATCTCACCAATTACCGGCGAGAAGATCCCAGCCAGTAAAATACCCGAGCACATGCGCATTGGTCTGCTGGATCCACGCTGGCTAGAGCAAAGGGACCGCAGCATCAGAGACAGACAGACAGAGGATGAAGTTTATGCGCCTGGTATGGACATCGATAGCAGCTTGAAGCAACTGGCTGAGAGGCGTACTGATATCTTTGGTGTGGAGGAGACTGCCATTGGTAAGAAGATTGGGGAAGAAGAAATCCAGAAGCCGGAAGAGAAGGTGAGCGCCTTTAAGCTGGCATTTCTGCAAGACGTATTTATTTGTATGTTTTCAGTAAAACTGATTTGTGGTACTCTCTCCTCAGGTCACCTGGGATGGCCACTCTGGCAGCATGGCACGCACCCAACAAGCAGCTCAGGCTAACATCACCCTGCAAGAGCAGATTGAAGCCATTCACAAGGCCAAGGGACTGGTCGGAGAAGATGACAATAAAGAAAAGATTGGACCAAGCAAACCTAGCGAGACTCTCCACATGCCTCCAATGCCATCATCTGCACCCATTTTGCCCAAACCTAGTCCGCCAATGACAGCAATGCCCCGCCCGTCCACTACTGTAAGTTGTGTATGCAAAAAGAAGGTTTGTCATCAACGAGTTGCTGTTTTAGCAGCAGTCCCTTATGCGTGTTCGCAGGTGGGCCCTCCGGTGCGCACCACTCTTCTGTCAGCGGTGCCTGTCATCCCAAGGCCGCCTGTGGCTCCTGTTGTGCGCCTGGCTCCAGGACCAGTTTTAGCACCAATGCCTCCAATGATTCCTGCTCCCCGCATCAATGTGGTACCCATGCCCCCATCAGCACCTCACATGATGGCTCCCAGACCGCCTCCAATGGTCGTTCCAGCAAGTAAGGCTCATGTCTGTCAAAATTACCGTATTCTCACGACTATAAGGCGCACTGGTTATGTAAGCCGCAGCAGCAAAATATGAGCAAAAAATGATTTTTGTCACGGATGAGCCACACTGGACTATAAGCCGCTGGTAATAACATCAGATCTTTACGCAGAAAGATGGTATTTGAATTTTTTTTTTTTTTTTTTCATTTTTTGTAATTGTCTGCCAACAACAACATTCTCTCTTTAACAGACTGACTGAACATGCCTGCATGTTTAGTCCCAACATATATATAGAAAATGGATGGATATCTGTTAGTTAAATAGCAGTTCAAAATTGAAATCGATACTTCAATAGCATCTTTTTTTGTCTCCTTTTGTTTGATAGTTTATTTTAATGAACATAACACATTCTACATAATTCATATACAATCATAAATACATAAATAAAATCACATATACTGTGTACCGTATATAAAATTTACACATCACAAATTTACGCAAAATTTTATACGTTCCCTTATTAAATTTAAACATACCTATTTCTAATAATATATTGTTTTAATTATTTCAGCACAGCCATTGATTCACATGTATTCAGTTCTGTTTGATATTTGTTCCATAAATTGACACCTTGAACAGATACACACATTTGCTTGATGGAGGCTAGAAAAAAAACAAACAAACAAAAAAAAACCACAAATAAGCTGCACTGGACTATAAGGCGCAGGGTTCAAAACATGAGGAAAAAGTCGCGGCTTATAGTCCGAAAAATTCGGTACTTCTCTGTATCTTGTGGTAATTTGCTCACTCATTTTCCCATTCTTACAATCTAGCCTTTGTTCCTGCTCCCCCTGTACCACAACCTCCAAATGTTGTTCCTGCACCACCATCCCGTCCTTCTCTTCATGACGATGAACCAATGAATAAGAAGATGAAGACAGAAGACAACCTCATGCCAGAGGAGGAGTTCATTCGCAGACACAAGGTCTGCAGTAGTTATTGGCAATATTTACATACAGGGAGAAGTACAGCAGCTGCCGCTGCCCTTAAATTTCATTGACATCATCATACTGTACATTGATACAAAGTAAAAGATACAGCTAGTGGCAGTGCTTGATATTAGGGATGCTTAATACCACTTTTTGTAAGGCCCGACACCAGAACGAATACTCCACTTAAGAAGCTCTTGATTCCAAGTATTCATACCAGTAGTACTTTTGATTATTTTGTTTTACAAGATAGAATAGCACTTCAGTGAGCCAGTCTTGATAATGTTATTCATTTGGGCTAAATTCAAATGAATAGAATTCGACTTACTTGTTTTCTAACTGCTCTTTTGTTTTTTTGTTTTTTTTCTTGTTTTGTTTTTTTCCTCCTTAAGGGTCCTGTGGCAGTTAAAGTCCAGGTCCCCAACATGATGGATAAGTCAGAATGGAAGCTCGGTGGCCAAGTGCTCAATTTTACTGTCCCGCTCACAGACCAGGTAATCAGTGCCATTGTGTTCATTTTATTTTGTGAAACATTTGTGTAAGTAACCCTTGCATACTTGATATGTTAACATAAATAATTTCTTCTCAGGTTTCTGTTATTAAAATGAAAATTCATGAAGCCACGGGCATGCCAGCAGGAAAGCAGAAGTTACAGTATGAGGTAAACAATGGGGAAATATTAAATAATTCAGTCACAAATTCCTAACAAAGCTCTCATCAATATTTCACCAGTAAAGATACATTGGTGATAAACGGCATCTTTAAAATGTAAATGTAAAACGTATGTGTGGCTGATCAATCCATATTCCTGCCATTTATCTTTTCAGGGGATTTTCATCAAAGACTCCAACTCTTTGGCTTATTACAACATGAGCACTGGTTCCATCATTCATTTGGGATTGAAAGAGAGAGGTGGAAGAAAGAAATAAGGCTGTGGAAACACACTTACCAATTCTGCATCACACTTTGAAGTTAGATATGTTGAATCTGTGTCCATTTTTTGTCAATTTTCCTTTTAATTGTCCTTGTATTCCGAGTTGTGTGTACTGCTAAGCATACTGCTTATTAAAATGCTGTAATGTTAACCTGGCGAATACGGTAATGGTGATTCAAAGACTATGTTATTAGAATAACATTGACTCATTTGTTCCATGGTGCGTTTCAATTTAATAAAGACTTTTAAAGAGCCCCAGCTGCCTGGATAACGACTTTATTAAATATACGTGCAAATTCAGAGTGGACCATGCAAAAAAGCAGTCAACTCAAACGTATTCAGAGATGCATTTTTTTTTTTTTTAACCCGTTCACAAATGGTAGTAGTAACGAGAGAAGCCACTAGGGGTAACACTCCTACTCCAAGACAAATTACTAGCACCGCTGGACGGGTGATGGTCGAAGCATATTTTGACAGGCAGGACAACCACACTGCGAGCGGTTGACATTTCTATTAGCACGTTTAATTGATCCCCCTGGCAATGAAGTGCAGCACAACGGCGGTGGACGGTGGAGCCCTTGTACATGATAGACGTTGGGTTCGGCTGCCGAGCTGTTAACGTAAGTTTGCTTTAGCATCCTTGTTAGCTTAACGCTAAAACCGCGGATAGCGTTAATGGTAAATAACTTTTCTCTAACTCGTAACCAACGTTCGTTTTGTGACTCGGGTTGGTTGTAAATGTGACAGGACGCTTGTAACTGGTTAGAGAGAACCGCAGAAGGGAATTATTCATTTATGTGCAGAAACAATGGCGTCACTGATGTTTGACTCGAGTGTGGTAAATGCTTAGGAGCACTTTCTGACTTGGGCTTGTCAATAGGCTCGCTGACGTTAGCTAAACTCGCTAGCGTGCTAGCTGCCGAAGCTAGCATGGCCAACACCGAGAACGGCCGTGGTGGCCCGGTGGACACAAGGAGCATCCGGACCCTCAGCAGCAGCCACATCGACGACGAAAGTTCACTGGGGTCCGACTCTGAAATCAATGGCTTTACCAGCGACAAACAAGTCGACAAGTATGGATTTATTGGTGGAGCGCAACAGTACACGGAGGCGTCGTAAGTTGCATTCTGAATATCCTCTTGATCCCCGTTTTTTGCTTCAAATATCCCCTTCGCTGCTTTGAGTCATTTAAATCATAAGCGAACGAGACCAAGGTGCAGGAATGTAACTTATCTTGAGATGGGTGCTGTCTGCATGTCTCGATCTACGAGCTGCGTGGCACAATGTCGTTATTATACCCTGTGTTTTCTTCGCCGCAACGTAGACTGTCTAGCCTAGTTATAACAGTAGATTTCTTCACAGGGTCGGGTAAGTGCACCGTTCTCCTGTGTATTAATTATTCTTTGTGTATACTTTTCAAGCGAACGGCGTTTTATCGAAGTGTCTGCTAACTAAAAAACAGGGGGGCAGCCAACTTCACTTACTTCAGGATTGAGTCAAAGTTGCGTGAAACAGCTTGTTCTATTGTTACATTTTGTTACATATTTTTATTCCCATGTACACAATTTAAAAGTTGAAGATTACAAAAATATTAATTCCCCCATCCCAATGTTGTAAACAACGAGGAGTGCCTAAAAGTAGCTCCTTTGAAGCAGTGTGAGCCTTCAATTACACGCTTTTGCTGATGAGATAATTGTATATTTTAAAAAGCATAATGTTAGAGCTGCCTACGTTTTCTTCTATTGAAGCTTTTAATCTGGGTCTCTATTTTGGTGTGGTAGCGTGTAGATACTTAAGTCACACAAACACCATCTCCTCGTAAGGTTGCTAAATGAAATGTGTTAATCCCCAAATCTATTGCATTCAGATGGCCATAAATTCAGAGGCTAAAATAAATGCCAAATGCACAATTCTCTTCTATTCAAAGACTTTGGTTTAGCAGTCGTCTTTGAATATTTATACCGTACAACTGACTCAATGCTTACGTCAACGATTTTATAGTTCAATTTGTTTAAACAAGGAACATGTGTTTATATAAAGTGAAATGATATATGTCCTCCTTTCTCATGTGTTCCAGGGCTCAGGATGTGCCTACAGCAGTGCTCAGGCAAAGGGAGGTGAAATGGTTGGATATGCTCAATCACTGGGACAAGTGGATGATCAAGAGATTCAATAAGGTCAGACGAAAAAGAAATCTAAACCATCAAACAAGATGTCCTGTCAAAACTACTACTGCTTTTCTAAGGGTTTATTTTTTGTGTGACATATGTAGGGAGGTGTCTGGCTCCGCAATGTATGAGTACTACCATTCAGTAATGATTTATCTACACATTATAGGGAAGAAAAAAAGTTCACGTCGCCACTGACATAAATACTGCACACATTCATTTTGTTTGAATTAACTGACACTAATGTGAGCACAGTGCAGGGATTACTTAATTTCAACAGTAAAAAAACACACCATTATGGGTCTGGGGATATTTAGAGAAACATTTATTTATCATGCCATAGTTGACTTCACCTTATGTCAACTGTCACTTCTAAAGGATTGCCTACAAACTTGCTGAAGTTTCACTTCACTCTTACCTTGGACGAGAACGTTCACTCTTGATTTTTCCATATAGGGAAAAGGGAAGTACAGATCAGATTTTGTTTGAGGTTCCGATGATACAGAAGTAGTTGCATCAACTATCACAGCGAGCAGTATATCACATATATGAAGTAAAGATTGATAGAATATGACTTCCATTGTAAAAAGGAGAGTTACTAAATCAAACATGTTTACAATGTGCAGATGTGCAATGCTTAAAATAACCTGTAGAGTAATCGCATTAAAGATTAGCTTTGATGGTGGGTGAGTGAGTGAGCGAGTGAGTGAGCGAGTGACACTGGAAATAATCTAACACAGAGCTGCAACTTCACTTCATTTTCATGAGTCAGCAGCAGGGTAGGCCCTGACCTAACCCTTCTTCACAATACAACTCTTGTGACAAAAAGAGTTCAGTCGTATTCAGGGCGGAGCGCGAGTGACTTAATGTAAGACTGGTACGACAAGACATTGCGCAAACATCCTCTTGTGTATATAGTCCATGTTTGTCCAGACAAGAACAACCAAATTAGATTGCACAAAACAATGGCTTAATTTTCTCAAGTGGGGATAATGGCAAGATTTCACCTTCTGCAAATGTCAGGAAGTGAATGCCTTTCTTTTCTGATCCCACAATACAAATAGTGTATGTTGAGTTTAAAAAAATAAAATAAAAAAGCAACTTCAGAATTCTTCTATCGTTTGAGCCATTTTATTGTGTCAAAACTGATTCGTGCATGGCAACATGCACATACTGCACAAGTAACATGCAAGCTACATTTGTAACAGTATGTTGTTTTTGCTCATATTTGCGGCAAACTTGTAGCAACGGTTGCACTTTTCTCTTGCTGTATTTTGTGACTCCATTTTTCATTGTGTGGTCAAGGTGAGGCTTCGCTGCCAGAAAGGAATTCCTCCTTCTCTCCGAGGCCGTGCCTGGCTCTACCTTTCAGGGGGGAAGGGCAAAAAAGAGCAGAACCAAGGAAAGTTTCAGGTAGGTCACATCCTCCTTTCACTTCTACCCTGACCCTGGGCTCATTTCAAATTTCCGTTACAATACAGATAGCTCCTAAAATATAGCATTAGTTTTTTGGGGGTAAAACACAAGAGTTCTGAATTTGTCAGTTGAGAGTTTTGCGTTTTTCTAGAAAGTGTTGTTTGAAGTTGGATGACTTTTTTTTATTTGGAGAACCTACAGTATTTGTACAAAAAAGACTCATAGCCTCCCCGATTATGTTTCATCCTAGGAGTTGGATAGCCAGCCCGGAGATCCCAAATGGATCGACGTGATTGAGAAAGATCTCCACCGACAATTTCCATTCCATGAGATGTTTGTGTCACGAGGAGGACATGGGTAAAAACTCAGACCAGAAGAGACATGGAACAAAAGTCGAATTTGCTGTATGGTTGTGACCACTGTTGTGTATCCGTGCGCAGGCAGAAGGATCTTTTCCGAGTTCTGAAGGCCTACACTTTGTACAGACCGGAGGAGGGATACTGTCAGGCGCAGGCTCCCATTGCTGCCGTGTTACTCATGCACATGCCTGCTGAGGTACATCACTCCCACGCGTCACCTCTCAACACATACAAACAGTAGCCATTCATATGAAGGTGCTGTCGCCCAATCAGAGTTTTGAACAAAAGTTTTTGCTGCACAGCTGAGTTCGAATGTAACCTTGAGCCATCAAGTGCTGGTGATACGTTTTTTTAGGGCGCTCATCTAATCAGTAGCCACGCTTGATATACCGCACCCACTCTTTATATTTCTTGTCGCAATGGCTCTGATAACAGTCTAATGCAGGGATCATCAACCTTGAAATAAAATAAGTTATATGATTTTTTTTTTTTAAATGCTCAAATAACATTGTAGTGTATTCATAATTAATGATATTTGTTGATGTAAAACACTAATCGTGTTCACGATTAAGTTATTATACACAAAGGCTGTGCTACATTATTTTGATAAATCTCTGCCATTCCACATTTGTAAAGAGCCCATATCATAATACGTATTTTAAACTTTGCATAGTGAAATATATGCATATAAATGATATTTGGCGCATTGGCAATTTTATTTCTTATTATATATGACTTTTATGGTACTGATCTATCTAACCAATAAGTGAACAGTCTTGTTAACTGAAGCCTCATACTATTTAGCTTCCTCGCCCCCATCATTACATCATTCAGTGCCAGCCGGCAACGTAACATTGATCCATCGGAGCACTAGAGAATGCTCCAGTTGAGTGTACGAAGGAGCCAAAACAGGCGTTTTACTCTCATTAAAATACAAAAACATGTCAAGAGTAGGGTTGGGTACCAGGATTTGAGGACTGAGTGTTACCGGGAATAGTACGTCGGTTCTGCCGCAACCACTAAGATTTGAAAATGTCTGTATTACGTTTCGAGACCTAGTTCGCCATGTGGCGCATGTCGCTCACAACAAACATAGGTGCATAAAGCGGATTAATCATCAGACATGTCACATGAGCGAAATAGAACCAATAGGAAACGTGTCCTATGCGCCGGCACAGAACAACAATACACCGTGACAGACAGCGAGACAACATTGCGATGCGTATTTCTTTAACACACCCATCACCCTCCTTAAAAAAAAAAAAAGTGTCATTACTGGTGAGCTATTTTTAGAACAGCCTCAGATGCTGCTCATATGGTCCTTGATGGGTACCAGGTGACCACGGGCATCATGTTGATGACCCCTAATCCTGTGTATCCAACAATATTTACATCCTCATGGCCTGTCACCATAATCACAATATACACCACTGAGAGGAATCACCTATCTTCTTCTTCCTCTGGCTATTTTGTTGGTATTCTCCGTACGCAAACTCAAAACCTAAAAATAAAAAAAAGTTATTTCTACAGTTTCCTTAAAAAAATTGAGCAGTGAGTAATAAACGTGTTAACTAAAACTTCCCTGACTGCCAGGCCAAATGTTTGTGTATTACTGGGTAATATTGGACTGTGTCGGTGTAGTAATGTAGTCTGTATCTTTGTAATGAATGTCTTGCAAATTTAAACCAAACATTTCTTTCTTTATTTTTCTCTTATAAAATGTTGAATGTAAATGGTTTTGTCTGTGTTTTTACCACAGGATGCATTCTGGGGACTTGTGCAAATTTGTGAGAAGTATCTTCCTGGCTACTACAGCCCAGGCCTGGTGAGTAACACATTTCAAGCACAACAGATGCGATTCCACGGAAACAAGAGTGCAGTTTGTATCTTGTAGTCTGACACAATCCTTTATAGGAATAAGCCTGCCCAAGAATCATGATCACTGTACGTAATTGTCTCACGAGAATGTGGTTGTGGATGATCATCCTTGCCTTGTGATTTTGCTTGAACATTCATTTTTTGTCTTCTCAAGCGGAAAAGTGGATTTACTGCAAATAAAGATGATGTTGTGTAATCCCCACTATCTTTCTGAAACAAGTGGCAGCATGATGCAAATGGACTGTTTTTTTTTTTTAGTGTCACGTCCGCACGCTAATATACAGCTGCACTCGGTTGTCAATTGCCACGTTAATGGGTCTCGTATCTCTTTGTTTCTTAGGAAGCTATACAGTTAGATGGAGAGATCCTTTTTGCTTTGCTGCGACGCGTCTCTCCTCTCGCCTTTCGCCATTTGGAGAAACACAAGATTGACCCCATCCTCTACATGACTGAATGGTTTATGTGTGCCTTCTCCAGAACTTTGCCGTGGGCCTCTGTGTTGCGTGTCTGGGACATGTTCCTTTGTGACGGTAAGCCTTTAGAGTTAACGCACTAATTACGGGCAAGAATGTTGTTTATATCTGGGCATTTGATCGATTTTTATTTTATAAAAAGAGATAAAAAGCTCATTAACTGCAGCCCTATTCTTGAATTTAGGGCATGTATGAACAAATTGGTTGGGAAAATATTTCATACGCTGAAGACTAGGATTAATAACTCTCCCACACACATTGTCTTTCTCGTGAAAAATCAGGTGTGAAAATAATCTTCCGAGTTGGCTTGGTGCTACTCAAGTGCATGCTGGGTACTCGTGAGAAGCTGAAGGCCTGTCAGGGCCAGTATGAAACCATGGAACTTCTCCGAGCCGTGGAGCCTCGATACATGCAAGAGGGTTTCCTCGTCCGAGAGGTAAGAGCAGCTACATTATCTCAGTCTGTATGAAGTGTGTTCAGTCTTTTTACTGATGTCGCATCTAAATGAGTGCTAATATCAGAATTTACCAGCTCCATCTCATGGTCTTAGGTTAGCATCAGATTGGGAAGTGCAAGGTCCGAGACAAATAATTTATTGGATGCGGGTGTTGGATTATTTGTGGACTGGAACTACGGGAAACTCAAATCCGTCATCATCTTACAAACACACGATCCCACACATGATGAAATCACTCAATTAAGTCATCAAACTTCGGAGAAAGAAAAGCAGTTAAGCCTGTGTGTACTCCTCCCTGACAGGCAAGCTTCCAGACAATGCTTTGATCCCCGAATGAAGCTTAGTAAGTTCTTGGAGCAAACTGAAGCCATTTTTTTCCCATCAATCCAGTGACTATCATGTCAGGTGTCCAATTGCGTCACAATATATTGTGAATTTTCTCTCAATTAACACATTTCCCAAGTAAAGCCAAAGCCCGAAATGTGGAAATGGACAGAAACATAAACTGTGACTGTCGGTGTCACTCCAGTACAGTATGCGTATTGTAGCTGCATTTCAAGCAGCGCCACCCGCAGGGCAGATCGCCACAGCTCTCGGAGAACGGTTCTTAGCGACTGGGCTCACTCAATCTTCACAAAAAGCCACTTGTGCGACATGAGCACTGATGACCCCGTCAGAGGCCTTTGGCATTCACTTATTAAGTTCCAGTGTTTAACACAAAGACCAGACATGGCCGGTACTTACTGGATTTCCCATGAAGGGCGGGTCTAACCCTTGGAAAATGATGTCAATGAGTCATCTGTATCCGAATGACGCGCGTCTTCCTGACACAGATCTTGGAAGTGCCAATTACGGCGCGGGACGTGGAAAGGGAACATCACGCCCAGCTGAAGCGCTGGAGGAAGAACCGGGGCGAGCTCAATTTCAAATCTCCTCCGAGGATGCACGGCGCCCGACTCATCATGCTGGCTGATCCCCCTAGACGCCAGGACCTCCAGCAGCACCCCACTATTTTACTGGAGGGGGCGGAGCTCAGCCTGCTGCCAAAGAAGAGCAAAGAGGAGAAGAGCAAAAAGAAAACCCTGAAGAAGTCGCAGCTCCCCGAGGAGATTCCAAACCCTTACCCCCTTCCCGGCGACACGCCGCCCCCGCCGTCTTTTCCGCCAGCCCCGCCGCCAGCGCTAAGCCAGACCACGGAGACGTTACCACAGACTCAAGGAGACACACTTGACCGAGACCACTCGCCTTCCGCAGACCTCCCCCCTGCCAACGAGACTCCCCTACAGGAATCCACGCACAGCCTCAGCAGCACAGACCAGGATACGTACCTGTAATGCTGAAGCTTTTTGCATGCGTGGAAGAAGCACCAGCGCCCCACGGCCAACAACCAGCCACGAAGGAGTTTATTGGATTGTTGACTCCTCTGATTAGCCTGATGTCCAGCTTTACGCTGTGAACTACCTTAATGTTCCACATCCCAGCTCCTGACTCCCTGGACCAAACCTGTTCCTTTTTGTAGTATGGAAGCAAATTGCCAAAGTTTCTGTGTATGTGTGTGTGTGTGTGTGTGTGTATGTTGTCCACTCAGATTCAACACTACAAGTGATGTTTTTGATCTGAACAATCAAATTCCTGAATACAGATTTGTTTTGTTTTGTTTGTTGGTTTGGAAACACTTAATTTTGCAGTGAACATCCTTTCCATCAGATTGTCTGCTGCCATTCCTCTTAACGTTCCTGGTTTGGAAATCTTATTATTGGGTGACAATCTTTTTTTTTTTTTTTTCACTGTGTGTGTGTGTGTGTGTGTTTGTTTGTTTTTTTTTCATGCACATTGAACACTTCATTTCATTTATGATAGTTCAAATCTGTCCCCACATTGTACTAAAAATCTGTCACAGTGACTGTATTTATTTACTACCTTGTCACAAAAAGCCTTGCTGGTGCACAAATTGTTGACTTTTTTTTTTTTTACATAAATGTGGATAGCTTGAACCACGGTCATTGTACCGCTTTCTGTAGCTCCGAAGCAGTGGAAATGAACTTAGAAGAACACTGCCGCCAACATTCCGGCATCTCAAGAGCTAACTGGCCTTAACGTGCTTGTATGCCAAAATGCTAATCAGTATGACTAATGACTTTGTGCATGTGCTTTCTATGAAGATTTGCCAATTGCATATCGGTGCTGACCTTCTTTTGCACTTGCTTAGCCATTTCTTGTTTGATCCATTTCTACAATAATTGTGATTTTAAGCCTATTGTTAGGCTTTGGTTGGGAGGTGTAAAACTTTAAATATTTTGTGGCACTTTTACAAAGCAAAAGGATATTTTCAAACATTTACCTGTTTTCATAGTTGTATTCACTTCTATGAGATGCCGCTTTTTAAAACTACTTTTAAACATCTTCATTATATCCCCATGCAGTATATTTTATACTTTGTATGAACTTTGCAACACTAGAGAAAAACTTGACTGTCAGCAAGTTGGGAAAATCTTTGTACTATAAATAAACTTATATCCGGAAAGTTTCTGAATGAATTTATTATCTCACAATGTTATGAAAGATGCCAAAATCAAATTTAAAATCCCTTATTTTACAACATGTTGAGTTTCTTCCTTGAAATAAAATATGATCAATTTTCTTCGATTAAAAAAAAAATCTAAAGATCCCCTTTCACCCGGTGGCTTCCGTTTTGTGGCGAGTGTCTTTCAATACCAGCAGATGGCGCAGTGTAGTCGTTACTGAAACGAAGCTTGAGTTGTGAAAGACGTGACATCCTGGGGAATGTGTGTGTGTGTGTGTGTGTGTGTGTGTGTTTGATATATCACGTGTGATCTTGTTCTAACTAGTGAAAACGAGAACTTGTTGAACTGTTATTGAAATTTGGAAAGAAAATATGATCACACATATTCTTAGGCGATAGACTTGAGAAACACATTATCAGAAGTTAAAATGAATTTAAATGCAGTGTTGGGCAAGTTACTTCAAAACGAATGCATTATTTCTTACTTATTGCTGTCATTTCAGAGGAATTAGTTACGTTACAATATTACTGTTTATGAAGTGTAATGCATGACACTACTAATGCATTACTATTATATTACTCTCACCACCATAACTGGAAATATGTATTTGCCATGCTAAATGTAGCTCATGAGGCTCATTACACATCCAGTGAAAGGTTGCCATAAACCTAGAACCAGTACAAATCTTTTCATCTGTATTGTATTGTAAACCTTTAAAGACAAGATACATTTTTTAAATGTATTTTAATCCCTTTATAACTTCACAGCATAATGCGGCATTGTTTATGCTCTAGGCAAAAACAGTTCCTGCACTTAGCAATTTCAATATTAATATTCAATTTCAAGATCAGTTGACTAGGTTAGAGACATCCATCCATCCATTTTCTAGAGCTGCTTATCCTCACAATGGTCACAGGCTTGCTGGTACCTATCCCAGCTCACAGAGACGAACGACCATTTTACGCACCCATTCACACCTAAGTACAATTTAGTATATCCAATACAGCTGGCATGCATGTTTTTCGAGTGTGGGAGGAAGGCTGAGTGCCTGCAGAGAGCCCACGCAGGCTAGGGGAAAACGTGTAATCTCCACACAGGAAGGCCGAGTCCCTTTAACTGTGAGGCAGACGTGCTATTCATTGCCCCACCGAGCATATGTCTCTAACCAGAAAAAAGTCCAGCTCACGCCCTTAGCCAGAACAACGGCAAAGACGCCCCTGGTAGTGGAGCCAGAAACATGGCCGCTCATAGTTCGTTGACTGGAAGTGACGGACAAAACACGTTCCCCCGCCCAAGATAGGTTAGCTAAAAGCTACGCTACGCCTTTAACGCAGACCAGTCCAGCAAACACTGTGTAGATTGGTTGCTGAGTATAGCGCTGCCTCAGTGCAGTGAGCATCCACTCACATCATGTTCAACGTCAGGCTTCTAGATGCCATTCTTATGACTCGATTGGCTATTGCAGCCGTCTATTACCTACAGTACAGTACATGCGCCCGGTCACATATCCTGAATATAACCTGAATCCTAATTGGATGAAAACTCCAATAGTTATTATAATTATTATAGTGTATTATAGTTATGATAATGATGTCAGGTTATGTTAGGCCAGCAGAGAAGGCCTTGCTGGCCCTGACAGTATATATATATATATATATATATATATATATAGTTTGCCAAGCAACATTCTGCAAACTTGGCTTCATAGTAAAAGAGTGGCGTTTCACTGGTTTTCACTGGCCTGTTTTCTTCTATTATTTACAAGTTTCACAATGTCCCAACTTCAAGACGATTGAGCTTTGTAGGTTTATTTATTTATTTATTTTTTGTTTCTTTATGTACAGAGCCACATAGGTGTAATAATATACGGTTGCAAAATGTCATCATTGTTGTATTGGCTTGAATTCCTGGCCCGCATAATCTTGAATAGTTCTAACGTTTTCCATGGAGCTGGAGCACGTCAAATGTGTCATTTTAGATAGGACTGCATGGTACAAACTCTTATCTCGAAGCAGCTACTCGTCTGGCGTCTAGTTCTCATACAGCTAATGAGACAGCAAGATTTGGACAGTAGCCTGTGTGAGGAGTGAGATTGTTCATTATACAAGTATTTAACCTTTTGACACCAAAGACTTCAGAGCTCCACCCTCGCCCAGGAGGTCACTGCGAGTGTCAGCCCCTGTCTTGAAACTAATGATGGACTTCTATTGTTTTCTTAATTCCTTATTGAATTGCCCTTTTCTCCACGTGGATTTGTGGAGCATTTAGTATGTTGCCCCAGGCACCAAAGAGTTCACGCAAGTTGCCACCTTGATGATCTAGGTAAGGCGACTAACTTGTTCCTAATGGTCCAGCAGGGCGTGAAGCTGCAGCTGTCGACTTGTGACCTTTGATCTTCAGTATATCAAATTACAAAAGACGGCGGCGTATATCACACAGTTTGGGACTTGTTGTTTCTATTACATTTCAGAGTAAGACAAAATATGCGTTATGTGCAGCAGAACACCTGCCGCCGTAGCTGTTCTTCTGAAGACTCACACTGTGTACTTGAGTATAGTATGGTGCCTGTGTTAAAAAAATGGTAACATTAGAAAAGTGAAATGCCTGGATAATTTGACTTGACACACCAACAAAAAAAGTCCTTTGCATACATACAAAATAGTTTCTCACATAATCATACTCCTGTTGAGGAAGAAAATAAACAAATATTTTGTAATAATACAATCTTCGGTTCATTAGATTTAGGTGCATTTCCTTCTGATGATTCTTAAAGCCTAAATATCAAAGAGTTGTATTAAACAAGGCTTTTGGCAGTACAGTGGTACCTCTACTTATGATCGTCTCTTGTTACGAAAAATACAGTTATGAAATGCCCCGGCGTCAAATATTGTCTTTAGTAACGAGAGAAAATTCAAGATACATAATTGGCGTATGGTATGAGACACAAGACACCGGCGCTCACGCCAACCAGACTATAATGTAATACATTATTTCAACCCATGATCTCTACCGAATTTGTTACAGTATGTGATCCATTTCTATAGCTTTCCCACAAATAAGAGACTAGTTTTTTGCGCCATGTTTACTGCGGTCTTCCACTTTTCATCTTGATGAACTGTAGAACTTGTAAAACCTAAAATTGACAGTAGCTACGGCTCCCATTGTTCATATTCGCATAAAAACACATGTGTAACATACCACTGTAGTCTGTGGCGTCTGACGTTGGTGTCGTTAGCACGCTGTCAGCACTTTAGCGATGACATCGCACAAGATGTAACCACTGTGGTGATTTTGTCAATGTCCCGATATTTTTTGGCATACTATAGTTTCAAAAAAGTAACAAGGATTTTTTTTCACCAAGTTATGGGTGAAAATATAAGTATTCACACGAAACAAGCAGAAGTCAAGTCAGGATACTGTACCTGAAAAATGGACATTAGTGCAGTTACAAAGTATTTCCATCAATCCATCCCTTTTCTAGAGCTGCTTATCCTCACAAGGGTCGCAGGCTTGCTGGTGCCTATCCCAGCTGGCTTCGGGCAGTAGGTGGGGGACACCCTCAACTGGTTGTCGGCCAATCGCAGGGCACGCAGAGACGGACAACCATTCACGCACCCAATCACACCTAAGGACAATCTATTATGTCCAATACCCCTGCCATGCATGCTTTTGGAGTGCCCGGAGAGAATCCGCGCAGGCCCGGGGAGAACGTGCAAACTCCACACAGGAAGGCGTGGTGGATTTGAACTCGGGGTCCCTTTAATTGTGAGGCGAACAAGTCATTCACCGAGCCGCCACCGTAATGGACCGCATTTGGCATTTAGCCGTATGAGGCACAGCAACAGTTAACGGCGGCGCTCCCGGAGGAATGCATGCGGTGTCACGCTTTGCCTCTTTGCTTGGGACACCTGGTCCTCTTTCAGTGCCACCGTTGCATTTACATGTCAAAGGAGGTGGAGCAAGAAGGCCCTCTCTGTCCTCTGCTCCTCACTCCAGAGATGATCGGATTTATCTCTTCATCAACGGAAATATATGCTGCGAGCGGGCCGTCCCGCCTCCCGTCCCCCGGCTAGAGGGAGCGGTTGAAGGAGAGTCTTGTGATGCTCTGTGCCATCCCAACGGACACTCGTCACAATGCTTGATTCATGCCATGAGGGAGACTTTCTCACTGCTCCGTGTTTGAAGGCCGCAAAAGGCCCCTGTGTTCCCCAGGTATCCGATTCCCACGTTTGACGGAGCATAACAGGTTGACTCAGGTCGCATTAACAGGCCCGAGTAACAAACGTGAGGGCGGCCATTGCGGTGCAGGTGAGCTGTGGCGAGCAGAGAGAATAAAACATGATTTATTGCTCTTGAGGGAAATCGTTCATCTTCGTGAAAGAAGCTTGAAGACGGATTCCCGGTGCGAGAGCCAAGCGGGATAATTGAATCATCCCGGTTGTGGCGACGCGGACCTCATGTGCTTATATAAAAAGGAAAAGTCATTAATTACATGTTCCTCCTCTGGGTTTTGGAGTTGCTATCCTTTTCATGGTCATACAAATTATGTTATTGTACGCAATTAAAAAGCCCTCTGGAAAACACAATCCTCAATGAACCAATCATTGAATGTGTAATGCACCACAAGTTACGTGACTAATAGAATAATAAATCGAGGACAAGAAGAAAAACATTTTTTATATCTGTCACAGCTCAACTGACGTTTGGATCCAGACCAAAAGGTATAAAATGGAGTTATATTCCCTGCGCTGCCCTGAAAATATAAACATTGGCTCGCTATGCCTAATAAAGTGATGAAAGCTTCTTAATCTGCACTTTTATCTAAATCTGCAAAACGTGAACAGATTCTGCTTTAATCACCAGCTTTCATGGAGAATCTAAACATTTTCATTTCTTTTCAGCATGTTTACATCAAGTTTTATATTCTGTTAATATAGCAGTTTGGAGCACTATTGCACACGTTGTTTCATGGCAATATTGAAGACCTGCTTTTAGCTTTTGTAGACTCCTACTGTGGTTCCAAATTCATACTTCTGCATTTTCACAAATTCATACTTCTGCATTTTTCCATTTATGCAATGTATGTTCTGTTACTCATGAGTACAACCTCCGCCACGTTTGTGTATGCAAACATGACAGCTCTTTTCATATCCACACATGGCTTCATAAATATTCATGTGTGATATCTGGACATCTTAAACAGCAACTGTATTGCAGATTTTTTTTTTTTTTTTTGGAGGGGGGCGGGGTAATGTCTGTTACTGTTTAAGTCTTGAGCAGCACTTTGAAATGGAACCTTTGAAATAGAGTTTTAGCACCTGTGATGTTTCCACTGCGTTGCTTGGCTTCCATTTATGGTCCACAAATGGCCGCACATATGGCTGGTAGATGGTAAATTTAACATAGGATAACAATCCAAGAATCTCATGGGTGCATTTAGCAAAGTGCTTAAAATATCATCATGGCTCACTTTCCACAAATTCCCATGGGCCTACTTGGATTAGGGACCATATGAACGTTGTTGTGTTGTTGGATTTTTATTGTTGCTTTGTATTTGCGGCAATATACTCAACAAATATGTTTTAAAATTTGGTGCTGCATATGGCTCTCTAAAACGGAGCGAACTTACACATTCTGCAAATTTCACTCAGTGTATGTTTTCCAACCGCCAATTTTGAAGAGTAAACTTCCAAGTAGAAAAGGCAATTGTTTTCTAGGTCGTTTCCGACTACCATGCAAGACGACATGCACTCCCTTTATTGTGAATTTGCCGAGGGAGATGTGTGGATGTTAGTGGACTGTATGAAGTTAAGTGAGGCAGAATAAATGTGTCTTCTAATTACCTGCTTGACTCAGTGCCTACAGGACATTTTCACCCTTAACGGTGGGCGTGCAGGGGTTACGTGGGGGTAAGAAGGCTTCTGCACACCTGCGCTGCTCCTTGAGGACTTATAGGCATTTCATTTAATCTCCATCAGTGCACTTCTCCCCCTACACGTCTTTTCCTCCCATCCTCCTGACCTCTTAGCGCTCCACACCTCCCGCCTCAGCAGTGCCAGAGGCATACACAACTCTGACGGGAGGTCTCGTCAACTAAATGAAGCGTAAGAGGAACACCTATTTCCCAACACTTGCAAAGCCTGATTGAAGCTGTGCTCATTTATCTGACATGTTTTTACAAAATATAAAGAAATCACATTTTTATATTACATGCAATAACTCTGATCACGCAGTCTATATGAAGTCATACTTTTTGTGGTTTACTTCTTGCCTTATTGAATCGCAAATGCTTTTTTTTAATCTGATTGTCTTCAAATTTGGGATATACCATCTATCATCTTAACCAATAACATAACAACTAAACTATACAAGCGCCCAGTAAATCCCAAACTTGAACCACCCATTCATTAACTTAACACGTGTTTAAGTTATGACAGTCAATCATGACCTGGACTAGAGACATCTATACGATAGTAATACAGTATATGCATAATATCCTGTTATGATATAGTGCTACCTAGTGGCAGAAAAGAAGGACATGTTTTTATGTATGAAAAAAACGTTGCCTACTATTAAGTAAACACTGTTAGCTCATTTAACATAGCCCGGCACCACTATTTACAAAGAATTGGAATCTATCCAAAGGTGTTTGGGCTCGTTAGAGAATAAATGCAGTTGTTGGTCCACTTTCAATGGCTTTATTGAACAAGTAGTAGCAAAATGCAAAAAACAAGCAGAATCTTAGATGATGATTTAGTCAGATAATGGAAGCCAACGTTCCATTCTCACTTGCCGACTTCCAAGTCCATCGATAGGCGAGGACTGCCTTTTCAAGGCGCACATGCATTCATCATCATAAAAACTACAGTGTAGAATCATTGTGATCCCAGCGAAAACAGGCAAGATACGGCTCTTATGGAATTGGAGTGACCAACAGTAAACAGTAAGATGAAAACTATATTTAGTCAACAGGAATTTCTATTGTATGAACGTAAAACATCCACATTAAACGAGAGATTCAAGATTGCATATGTAAAAAAAGGCTGAACTGTTAAGTAAAAGTCAAAGCTATTCATAGATGGTATAGGTGGTATGTGCATCCATGTACGGTATTTTTAGTTGGCGGGCTTCTTGCTGAGTAGCACTAATAATGACTTCCTAACATGTGGCCAGGTAAAGAATTAGCCTCTAAACGATCTCTTCGGCTGTTTGTTTACTCATTTGCGGGACTGCGGTGGCTTCTGGCCGGCCCGGTAGGTGATGAGTAACAGACCCAGATGGTGGGCATCAGCAGGCAGGCTGGCTGACGGCAGATTAGCAGCCTCCCGTGTCTTTGCCGGAGCCCCCTTCCGCAAGTCCACTCCTCCTGATCCCCAGAGGAGCGGCTGTCTGTAACTCGACTCGCTTTGGCGAGCTTCATGTGTTGATGGAGCACAACCGTGGGCTTATCTCGTCTCATTCCGCCGCCGCTGGCCTAAGCGGGCTCAGGGGTAATGTGTGTATTTGACTGTGTGTTTTTTAGAAGGAACTCCATGTAAGAAGGAATGTAGTTGCTGCACGTTTTGGGGCATCCTGCTCTTGAGGGGATTCATTTCTATAGAATGATGTTGACTTATTTAACATTCTTGTGTGACTTTACAATTCATGATCCAACATCTAGTCTTCAACCTAGTGGTCCACAACCTTTTTTGTGTCACGGACTGGTTGAAGCACGTACATTCTTTACGTAGCCCATGGATGCTGGGGGAGGGGTGTAGTGTGGCATTTAAAGTGTAAATGATAACCAAGCAAACAAAATAAACAAACTTAAACTTATGATTCTACAGATGGCATTAACGTCATTGCTACTTGCAAAAATGTGAACGATCAAATGAAGAGGAAACGCTATATTGCTTCTTTGGTCTGTTTGCTGAATGACTATTTAATAGCAGCTAAACTGCTAGCTCTTGTTTACGTGGGCAAACTGCAAATTCCGCTTGCATTTTCATACTTTCTACATCATCACGTGGGGGCTACCCGTTCAAATGATTCAACGGCCTTGTCTTGTTTTTGACAACATATTTTGCACAACGGCCTCATTTTCTCCACGTCGTTCTTGACATAGCGCCACACAAGCGAAGCGAAAGAACTCTCTTTCCAAAATAGCGTCATTTTAGGATGACGCCAAGTTATGGCTGGCCATCAACTGCGCTTTTTGTTGCAATTTTAGTGATTGTTATCATTACTTTCTGTTCCATTTACTGGCGGACACGCTTTATTTCAACTTGCAAACCAAAGCTATGATGAAAAGCTGGACTGTGATTGGCTGGAGTCACACACCTTTCTGCTACGCCTGATAGTGTAAATATGCTCACAGCTGGTCAGATAATATCACGATTCTCAATCACATAATCACCCATTTCTACTACAAGTAATATTGCTCTTGGAAGGTCACCGGTGGGGTCGGGTGGGGGTGGGGTTGACATATACTGACGGGTGGTTGGGTACCACTGCCTTAACCTCTCATCCCCTATTCCGAGGCATGGAAATTGCCTACAGTGCAGATTTTGCTGCGATGCAATATTGGTGCCGCACTGGACAGGAAACATAGTTCAAACGGTGGAGGGCATAGGTCAGCCAGATGCAATGTGACGGTTCAGGCGGGAGGGGGGACCGGGCAGCCGTTAGGTAAGTGTTCAGGGGCTGTTTATTTTATAAACAGTGGGAGAAGATTAGTAGCGGAGCCAGACTCCCCCAAGCATATGGGGAGGATGTCCTCTGTGTGAGGAGGCTCTTAGCTCACCATTGTGTTCGTTCACGTGGCATCGCCACTAATGATGAGATAATGTACATGTGTACCACGGGATGTGTACAAGTCTCCACTGCTTCCATTGTGGGCAAGATAAGAGTATTGAATGATTGTGTGAGTGACGCTTTTGACTCATTAGTGGTGTTGGCACACACAGGCCCTCGCCACCGCTTAGCCACGGGGTAAACACAGGAAATGGAATGACCCGGCACGTTCTCCCCCAAGCTCAGCGCCAGTCGAATTAATTGTGCTGGAAGATGTTTGCGTGTGGCTCATCTCCTGAAGACTTTCAGCCCCTTCCTGCCTTTGTGTGGGCCTTTTGTCAGATACGTTGGCAGACAACCTTCTTTGATGACTCCCTCTGTCGACGCCCGGCCGGACCGAGCGGTCTCTCGACACACTTTAGGGTTTACGTAAACATGTTTGTGTTTGATCCTTTCCGCGCTTTCATCCAGAGCTTGTTAGTGTAGCAGGAATACATATTTTTGGCAGAGTGGCTGCAAGCCAACAGATAAGCAAAACCAACAAAACAATAATGCATCGGTTTCATTTTTCTGTGACCTGAATAAGGACAAGCAGTAGGTAGGCCTACAGGAAAGGCATGGCTCCATATTTGGTCATATATTTGGCTACAGGAACTTGTTTTGAAAGCCTCCAGATGCATAATCCAAAATCATTGCTCTGGATTTTGGATAGTATTTATGTGTGTGCGCGTGTGTGTGATTTATGGAAGTTTAAATAGCACAATAAATGGACATAGGTACCGTATTTTTTCGAGTTCAAGTTGAGTTTTTTTTTCATGAGTTTCAAGGAGTCAACTTGCAATTGCATGTCTTGAGGCCGGGCCAGACTGATTTTGTCCACGTACTGGTGTTTGAACTACATTCATTCGATTGCAAAGCAAGTTTTATCATGTCATGTCATATCCAAGGCGAAGGAAGATTATATACTTGCTTACCTCAAATTCTATATGCTATCCATCCATTTTATAGTTTTTGCACAGAACATCGCAAACAATCCACTTTTGTCAAGCGCCGCCATTGTCCCTGTTTACAATCGAAAACGAGGCTACTCGGTTCATCTGTTTCATCTGACTTTGCCACATTGCGAACCCCTGACATTCTCTCAACATGTACACATTTCAAAGGACCGGTAATACTTACCGCAATCTATTTTATACACAATGAATGGCATGAAAAGGAAACGAACCCCCTAGAACATGTCCTCGAGTTGTATCCAGACATTTAACTGAGCAAAGAAGAATGGAAGACGCTCATATAGTAAGGGTCGATTCATTCTTGATTTTTTCGTAAATTTGACCCAAATTACAATAAAATCTTGGTGTTGACTTATACTCGAGATTGACTAATACTTGGAAAAATACGGTTCATCCTTTCAGTATTATGGTCACAAAAGGAGAGGTTGGAAAACATCTCTCTCACGTGCGCAAAACGGCGCAGTTCATTAGCACTCCTTAAAGCATTCCCACCGAATATATGAAAGTCTTTGTATTCACTCTAAATGCAAGCAGTGATTCTTTACGTTGGACCATCAGTACTATGGTATATATAAGGATTAGACTGGAGAGCTACAACTACATTTATGCCAGAGCGCAAATCCCCCAAACTGCTCTTTTTATGTGAATGTTATGGATTCATCACACATTGTGATATATTGTGTCAACACCATAAAAACCCTTATTCATACAAGACACCTATGTTGTAGTAAACGGCACATTAAGAACCTTTTTTATTATAAGTGGACATGGAAATTCCAGATGGTGTATCAATCTTAATGGTTGATGTTTTTGACCTTTTTTTTGTACGTGGATTGTGAAAACAAACAGCTCCTTCATAGGGCCTAATAACAAAAATCCCACCAGAGACATATATCCAAAGGATATTATCATGTGTGGAACGCATTTTCCCACATTATAAATCTTTCTGTAGACATGATCGCATGTTTTTCACCTAAATGCAACACTTCTCATACCGCTGCTTTTGGCGGGCTAAGCTTGACAAAGTAAGCCTTCTTGTGCAGATGAGAGTCATATTTAGCATCACACATAGCCATATCCCCCAGTCAGACACATATTGTTTTGCTACGCATTTCAAGATTCAAGATTTTTCTAGTCATATGCACAGTAATACCGCACAATGAAATTCTTATTCGGTTCACTTCCCCGAGCAGACTACATCCCACAATCGAGCAAATAATGAAGTAGGCAATTAAACAAAAAAAAAACAACAACAACAAAAAAACAGCAATAGAGCAATAAGGGCAGGAATAATCAACCACTAATAAATAAACAGACTTATATTCTGAGCATATTATGGACTAGATGGAGTGGAACAAATTGTAGATGATAGTGCATTTACTCTTGTTTGTTCTACACTGGTTGGCTACAATCTGTATGTAATCTATGTAAAAATAATGAAAATGCAAAAGGGAAAACCTTTTTCCATGGTCAATTTTTTTGCTATCATAATGTTGTAACTATGCAGACATTGCTTTAAGAATCCATCCATCCCTTATCTCAACCACTTGTTCTGACAGCGGTTTACTGTTCTGATGGTCCTAAGTATACTTGTAAAATCAAATGTGGTGCCTCAATAAGTTTAATTAATTCTTAGAGTACCCTCATAACTAAAACGCCTTGAATCTCATGTCATCTTTCTTTATGAAATGACATTAATCAGTTCCAGGCTTCCCCTCCAGAAAAAAAACAAAATTGCAATGTGCTTTTGATTAATAAAATAACACCCTACAATATTGTACTAGTAACAGTTCCAATAATTTCATAATTGTTAGATTGTAGAGAATTGGAAATCATCGTGATCGCTTCTTATGGTGATTTGTGGACATTTCTACATGAATATACAGTACTGTACATGGAGGCCGCATCATTGTTGTGCTAATGTAGTTAATCTCATTTAACAAAAAGAAAAAAAGAAAATTGCGTTTGCATGTGACAAATTATCTCCCGATTGCGGTCGAAGCCATCCAGTTTCAATGTCCTTGGGTAATAATCGGGTTATAGTTGTGAGTCCTAACAAGGCCTTAGTGTCACAATGCAGATGTGCCTTACACTTTTCTTTCTCTTTTTATTTTTACCTTCTTAACTGTTAACGGTCCATCCATCTTAACCGCTTGTCTTCACAAAAGTTATGAATGCAAAAACAATATAACACTCTACCTAAATTTTGATAGTCGGAGTTGTGCCGCTTTTTATCTGAGTCTGCCTAGGTAACAATAGTTGCTGTTTTGTTGGGGCTGATCTTGCTTATTGAATAAATCTGGCAAGAAGCCAGGAAAAAGCAACAGTTGGGGTTAATCCTGTGAATCCTTTAAGATAACGTCTTCTGAAAGGCCGGCGTGCTTAAAACTGAAATTTTGTGGCATTTTGGAAGCATATTTTTCTCGTAAACTGTATGTTGGTTAACTTCTAAATTGTGCAACCACCTGAGGATTTCTCGTCCGCTGTACTGGTTTTACAAAGTGAATGTACGGGCTCAGAATTGCTAAAGAACTGACCTTGTCCTGAGTTAGTCAGCCCTTGCCAGAGAAGAGTGATGTTGTGATCGCGTGCTAACAGCACCAGACATACAGATTAGTAAGGAAAGAAGAGAGCAAGGTAGTGCTGCCAGTGATAACACCCGGAACGATAATAGAGGAGAAGGTTTCCGGCGAGTCTTCCTCTCAGGCAAAATCATTTTCTGTTGGGTTTATTGCGGCCTTTGTAAAGACTGAGCGCTAAGTTTCCATCTTTAACTGATTTACTGGAAGATTTCAAGTCAAATATATCAAGCATTTATGATCTTTGCTTATTACAAGAAAGAAGTGTATCATTCCATAAAAGTACACAGACAGCATGTGGGGGCCTATGAAGTACATTGACACAGATCCTATTGTGTTTGATTTCACAACCAGCCAAAAGTGATAATAACGCTATATCCTTGTGATATTCACTATTGTCTTCATGTTCCGCTCCAGAAAGATGAGCTCAGAATAGTTTGGCTTCAGTCCATACAGATGTCGCAGGTGCTCCCTAAAAGGGATGCTCCGAGCCGCCGAGCATACAGGAGAGTTTGTTTGCCTGCTGTGTTGCCAAGCTGTTGGTTCCAGGTGAAAATAAAAGGCCCAGTCTGGAGAACTTTTGATCCCCCTTGCCAAGTCAGTGGCTTGCTCACTTGGTTGCAGGCCTGTAATTAGATGACAATGGGCCCCCAGTCGGTGCACACATTGATGGCTTGAAGTATTAGCGTGGAATTAATGATCAAAGAAGTGGACCAAGGAAGGGGGAGCGTGGTGCAACAGGTCTGGTAGCAATGGTTGCCGTGTGAAAAACAGGTGGCAGACATGCAGGAGCTTCTATGAGTGATTGGACCGTAAAAGTAAAGATACCACCCATGTGAAGTGCCGTATGCAGTTAAAGTTGCTTTACGATGAAATAAACTGCTATTGCTTATAATTTCCCAATAAAAGTGGTGACACGACAAAGATTATACGAAATAAGATGTTGATGAAGGTAATTTAACAAGTAAACCCCTGGGCCTCGGAAAACCACATTTAACGGCCTTTGTAGCCAGATGGTGTTAATATACAGTAAAACACAATCGTATTAACTTTGTGAGTTTCAACTCCCACACAACCTTTCACAACTGTATGCTCACGTGCATGCCATATACAACTGTATTGTTTACAGAAGGGCCAGGCCACATCAAGTGATGATTAAAAGTAAGCAGAGCTTTGCACAAAGCGTGTGAGTAGAATTTTATGAACTTTGAGACACACATAAAAGTCCTGCTTGATTTAAGCAAGCGGTCAGCAAACACATCCACTCTCTTAAATGTGCTACAGCGCCACTCGGACAAAACCTGTGAAACCGCCAAAGTTGAAACAAGATCTTCTCTGGGGCCATGGTCAGAAAAAGATCCAAAGGGAAATACTTAAAATTGAATAGGCTCAAACCACTGGCTTTTTAAAACCTTTTCAATTGTACCAACACATTTTTGGGCAACTTTATCATCTAAGTATACTGTACACATATAAAGGAAACTTCTCTCCAGCAGCAGATGTAAAAGGACTTAGCCCCAACTGGTTTTCCACTATGCACAAGCAGCTTCTTAATTTAGAAGACATGTTTGTAATTGAAACACTTTTTGCTATTGCAGTTACTTATTGAGAGATTGCATTGAGTTACAGAAGCTAATGAAGCTTAGACATAGCCAGAAGCCATGACATGCTCCCTGTGACCAAGAGTGTCATGTTTCCTTCTTGTAAAACATTTCTTCCAGACTGACAAAGGGAAGAGGACAGGGCTTTCTCAAAGGAATACAATCATTCTTTTAAAGCTCGTCGTGTGAATTGGGGATACTTTATCAAAATGTCAGACAACATTCTTGATGCGTAGTGGACTACTCGTTTTTGTAATTATTTACAGTTATTTCTTGTAAAGACATATTTCAAATAGATGTATTTCGGCATATGAAAGCTTTGATGAATTACTTCATCAGTATTGACTTGTTTTAATGGCCGGAAAAATATTTAATCTTCTACCAAGGTTTCATCAGTGCTTAATTACTTTGTGCAGGTTACAGTAGCCCATTCAATAGTGTGACGAATTCAGTGTTAAATGGAAAGAAGTCGGCACATCTGCAGCACATGTGCAAATGCTCTGCAAGGAGGCCTGGATATCTCGCATCATAAGATAGGATGTGCAATCAGGGCCGAGGTGAAAAAAAGGTCATGAAAATGGTCAGATAAATGGGTAATCTTCTGAACAAGCACAAAACAAAATAGGAATGTTCATAATAAAACAATAAATCATGCACTCAAACTATGTCTGAGATAATGGCCATACAGTTCAACGTGAATTATTTACTTTAGATTTGATGAAATGACACACGATATGAAAACTGATGTGTAATTTGCTGGCACGTTTCACTCCACCTCTGGTAGGTCAATATCCTTGGCTAAGTGCACAACATCTAACAGAGAACAGAAGTCATCAAAGTTCACATCGATGTTTCTTGATCCTCTTGCGATGCTGCAATGGAGTCTCTTGGTCTGCACGCCTCATGTCAGTAGATGAAAGCTTGGAGGTGCTGCAGCTCTTCCTCATTTCAAGTGGGTGAAGCATGTATGCTGAACGTCACACATTTGGTTCGAAGCTGTGTCATTTCATGACGTCAATCACTAAGTACTAATGTTTAACAGATTCCTTGCCCTTCCTCAGATGTTTTTTTTTTTTTTTTGCATCAGCCAGAAAAGTATCTCAAATGTTCATTGTGCGTTGTCTAAACTAGCTAGTCACAACCATATTGTGTATTTCATTTTTTGTCATTGAAAATGATTGAATGTGTAAAGGATACAGCAAGCATAATTCTGTGTGGGGTATACTGAGAAAAATTTGAAATAGATCTCGAAAGCTGTGAGAGCAGATGTCCAAAACCAGAGTCTCAGCAGGTAGTAGATATCGCACTTAAAGTGACTAAGTGAGCAGATGCAGCGAGCAGCAGCTGTTTGGCCTATATGCTAACACCCGCTGCTAAATAGTTAGCACATTTAATTGTCCAGTGCCTTTATCGCCCAGGCAACAATCAAGCGCAGCTACAACCACGGCTGTCTTCTTAGCGAGGAGATATACGGCATGGACAGCTGCTAATCATTGGAGTCATTAGCGGAGCAAACACTGGTTTGTTCCTGCCAAAGAAGTGCGGATCGACGCGCGCTCTTTAAGTGGCCCTTTGTGTGACTCTTTAAGTGAGGCTATGTCTGCATACCTAGCTCTGACAAGCATCGGAGGTCTAAGCAAAATTTTAAAGTTGGTGAAAAATCCAGACACTACTTCCCAAGCCGGAGAGTTCATTCAAGCTTACCAAAGCGTGTTCTGTGTCTCCTATTCTCGTTCGTCCAATGTTCATTTCGCTATAAAAGTCAGCGTACTCGTTGGGCCAACAATACATTGCGTTTAGCTGCGATGGCCTCTCCATTACGAAAAGCATCCTTCAGCGAGGCACCATAAATCTCAACCGCTCCCTGAGGCTCTACATAAGTCATCCTGTCACAGTGTCTGATTGCTGTGTTCGGATTAACGCAGAGGCAATATTTTGTGAATAGCATCTGCATTGGGATCATGAAAATGAAGTTACTCGTACTGCTTGGTCTCTTGTCCGAAGGAGACCCAAATGATAGCCTCACACTTCTTGTGACATTTATTAAACACTCAACAAAACTGAAAATGGTTGAAAGTTACTGTACTTAGGTAGATTTTTGATGTACTTTACTGGAGTAGGCGTATCTATTTATTTTTTGCGCTTTTCAGTTTTAATCCCTTATTTGAAAACAGATATTTATGTACTTCTTAAATGGTCAGAAAAGCTTTTTACAGAAGTATCTTTTTATTATTTCAGAGGTCTGCTACCCATGGCTCTAGGGCCACGTGCTGCTCGTTCATCCTCCTGCTGCTGCTCTTAGCTCTCTGCTAACTTTGGAAAATAATGAGTTAATTAAAGTTTAACATACCATTTTTTGTTGGTTTTCTAAATGTCTTTTTAAATATGAAAATTATGGTGCTTTTCTACCATTAAATAAAACAATTTTGTATGTTTGATTTCAGTAGCAGTCAAAGGTTTGAAAATGTTTCAATTTTTTTACATTATGTCAAATTGTCCCTATTTTAACTGGAAAACATGCATCATCCACATTCGGTTAAGTGGTGACAAAACGAACGGCATTGTCTTTCTGATGTGCATTTTTAAGTGGCTTTGGGTGCAACATTTTAGTTTGGCTTTAATTTCATCAATAAGAGGATTGGTTGTTTTTTTTTTGCATTCGGTATTTTAATGATTTTGTTGCTCCTGGGTTGTTGTTTTTTTCCTCCCTGCGGGAGTCAAAATACTTTTTATGTATTCGTATTAAAAGTTGCCAACCGTTGCCTTGCAAACTACATAGTATGAGTATTGGTATAAAATTGGGCAGCTGTCTAGACTAGACTTCGGCAGAAATAGGATAATATGTAGTAGCTAGTCTCCTTCCTGAGAATTGTCCCGGTGCACAACTTCACTAGCCGCTGACATGCATGAAAAGCGTTTTCATGAATTGGTTCTTTGTGAGTAGGGTAATGCATGCAACACAAGGTTATATATTCATCAAGTCAAACTGCTCCCGTCCAGAATTAAAGACTTTGCGAGATAAAATATTTTTCTATTGCCAGAAGGCCAAACCCTCAGTCTGGTAATGAATGATTATATCTAATAGCATTCCTAAGAATGAAGTGGCCAAACACGTCTAATGCACCTTGCAGCGCTGCGACACCGCAGCCTCACCTTCGCCCTTTTCGTCTCCATTGCTGTTCCCATTCTCTCCTTGTGAAAACAGGAAGAGGGCGTGTTTGGAGAAGCAGAGCTTGAGGAGTCAAGTGGTCCACCATTCACTGACTGTGTGTGTGTGTGTGTGTGCATGCCACTGTAATTGCTTTCAGGGCACGCTGCAGCCCCCGAGCTGCATTTCTTGCCATGGGCATTGTGTCCCTCGACAACAGTTTGAGCTTAATGTGTTTGACATGTTACCTGAAGCATGTTCAGGCATGTGGGCCTTGCACATATTAACTCACGTGCAAGGTGTGTACAGACCAAGTGATCGTGAACACGAGGGCTTTGCTTTGGTCTCAATTACCATCTTATCTTGTCTTTCACTAATTAGCTCAATGGGGGGGGGGTTCTTTTAATGTAACAGGCTCCTGAATGTGGAGCGTTGTCGGCTGTTGCCAGCCGGGCGAGGCCCACTCTCCTCCCAGTGGACGCTGTCATGTCGACTTTGGCATCTTGTAGCTCAGCTTGCATCCCATTGGGTGGCAGTCAGGGGCCAGCGTCGGGTCACGCTGCTGGTTTCGCTGCTGCAACTTGCCAGTAGACATGTGAAGTGACAACCCACGCCTGTGCAACAATAGGAGAGCCGACAGATGTAAGCTGGGAACATTCTCTGTGCTCGCCGCTGTTGGGTCGCATTTGCCTCGTACAATATTTGAGATGGAGATAGTCTTTTGTTACTTCACTGTCTTACACACTATCAGAAGCACACACCTACTGTACATTACAGCCTAAATTCGAACATTAGTTCCCTTAATTGGGATTCGCTCACTACAAACAGTCAATTCCATTCATTTTAGAATATAACAAAAATGTTATATTTTTGTGCATGTAAATTCAATGTTCATTCCATTTTCTGCACGGATGAAAGCAGCAGCATCTGTTCTACCTCTGTTCTTCCTCTGCCCTACATCAACATAAACGTGACATGGAAGCATTAAAAAAATGGTTCATATTAGTTCATATGGTTTAAAAAAATTTCTAAAATGATTCATATTTGTTTAGTTATCAGTTTTTTGTTTTTTATATGGTGTAATTGTCAGACGTAAGATTAGAATAAAACGTACCAAATATTACATAAGAAGGTAAATTACAATTCTTACATAACTGTTTGACTTTCCTTGTCCCTTCAGTACGAAATCATTTGAAATGAACCCTGAGCGCTCTTGTATGATAGCAACAAAGACAAGGACATTTTTAATATAAACGTTGTTACCGGTAGTTGTTGCTTGTATAACAAATGTAAGATGTTTAGTGTTTTATTTTTTTTCATTAACAAAAATGTTTCTCCAGGTTTAGTTTGTTATTTTGTTTGTTAGTGTTTACTATAATAACCTTTCTTTGCACATATTACCGTAAAAGATTTAACATTCAGCATTTCTGTTGTGTGATGTTTTTTATACACTGAGATTTTGAACTGCTACATGGCTCAGTGGCCTACTGTTGTATTGCATTTTTGGATAGTAGTGATGATGATGATTTCGTGATTGTAATATGATTAAGAGGTGCATTAGTCTGCTAAATTTCCCTTAAAAGCCGGCAACTACTTTCTAAATGGCGAGCTGAAGATATGGCATCAAAATTATGCAATATTGCCATGAGGATTGGAATGTGCATAAACCATTTTATCACAGTAAATTAACTTTGTACTACTGCATTTTTGGGAGAAAATGGCCAAGCTTGCAAGCTAATTGCTTGCTGCTGGCATTTAGTGTGATAAGATGTTCCTCTGTGAAAACTCAGTGGGCGTACCTCCATTTCTGCCCCATGGTGCTTGTTAGCTGTGGAATTCGGTAAGACCGTCGGTGTAAAATCGAGGTCAAATGGAGGTGGAACTGGAATGACAGATATGTGAGCGCTTTTCAAGAGGCTATGTGTTAATGTGGAGCTTTTTTTTTCACAAACTATACTGTATTCCCTCATATAATCCCTCCAACACTAGATACGACATGTCCAAGTGTAGAATATATGGAGGTGATCTGCCGCAACAGCTGGTTGAAACTGCAGTGGCCCTCATTAATGGCCAACAACAGCTGGATGGAAGAAAGGAAATCTCAACATCTGCTTTAGTGGATGAGATCTAAAGGTACATCTGTCTGCTGGAGCATCCCCTGAACAATACCAGTGGGAGTGGCCAAGTTATTAACAGAAGCATCCCACCGCCTCCTCCACTATATCCACACAAGCAGGGCGTGCAGTAATCCTTCCTGTGAAATTTATTATGAAGACTATAAATCTTTCCAAACACAACTCTTAATCTCCTCCTTCTGCAGTGCAGCTGCGAAGAACAATGTTTCTGGCTCTTTGTTAGTTGCTTTGTTTTGATGCCCATTTTGACCTCTGACAATTTTTGCCACTTGCTAAGCCAGTCAGGTGGCTAGAATTGCTTTCAACACATATCCTGTTTTTAACACAAGCCAATATTACCAATATTACAACCTATTTTATTTGCTGGTTTTGTGCACAGGTCATATGTTGGTATTGTGGCGTTAATAAATAGTGTTTCCACCCATATTATAGTATCAGTTGGTACAAACCTTTTTGAATAGCATCATTTACAGGTATTTTTTTGGTATTAGTTGTGGAGCTCAGTTTCCATCCTCCATATTATTATTATTGTTTTTAAATTGCTACTGGTATCCCAATGTCCTAACTACTGTACAGCCTTTTAATGACTGTGAGAAATGAAGGCAAAAAAAAAAAAAAAAAAAACCTGCTTCTTCTGGCTCCGCCAGTTGTAATTTTACGTACATTTAAGTTTATTCTGTTTAAGGAAAGCAACGTTAAGATCGAAAAGAAAAACTTGGAGATAATTATGATTGAAGCCATCATTTTGTTGTCCTCGTTTGGACTGTCCCCACGCACCTTTATCATTTTCGATACGATATCGATATATCAGCCTAGAGTACCTTCTGATCCTGATATCGGTCCAATGCAATATACATAAGCAGAAAAAATACAACCTTTTAGTTATTTTCTAGTGGATTGAAATGTAAGAAAATATTTGATCAAAAGATTCCCTTCTAGTTAAAAGCAAGTCAGCAACAGTCAGTATGAGAAAATATGACCCATTTAAGTCTGGAATGCACTTCTTGTATATGAGTGCTAATTATACAGATTTTGGATATGGACTGATATAGTCGTCCAATACTTTTTTTTTGAGAGGGCTGATTTTGAACCACTATATGATATCAATGTCAGATTGGCACACACATTGTCCTCAAACTTGGGTGCTGCTGCCTTTCAGCCTACAGAAATGCTTTCTGCTCAGATTATTTTCTGAACGGAGCTGTTTACTTTCCTTGTACTGCCTGCACTGGGCTCCTTTTTTTTTTTTTTTTTTTTTTTTTTAAGGAGCACCTAAAATAACCGAACAGCACATTTATACAACATTCTCAGTTTCCAAACAGTCTCAGTCAAGCAGCATGCTCTTAACGTATTTCTAAATGCACCCATAATGAGGTTCTTGGGATAAGTGTTAATTTTCATGGGGTAAGGTTTTGTAATACAAATTTCCCCTTAAAAAAAGAAACATTTCTTGACTGGTTTATTTAGAGGGAAATAAATATTAAGAAAATCAACAAACTAGCAAGGAATATGGCAACGGATGAATTCATGGGCACGAAAGAAAACCTGAGATAGAGTGAGGCTATATTAAAGGAATTGCGAACTAGCAAGGCGAACACTATACAGTGTTCCATTTAACCTGCGTCCCTGCGTCCACGACGCATAACTTTTGCCAGGAGACGCATACTTTCGCATCAACACGAATCCCTCAGACGCATCTTTTTTAGTTTGTTTTGTTTTTACATCAAAATATTAATAATTGCCCATCTATTTTTATATTCAACAAAACTTGATGATTTACGAACATTATCAAAAACCAATTGTGAGGTACTGATCAAGCAGATGACAATTGATCCTTGTCACAACCATGCTTCCGGGAAAAACGTCAAAAATAAAATCACCCCAATGCTGTTTGTTTCATACGTTACTTGATTTCTCAAGGTTTTATTTTGACTCGTTGTTTGACTTGCTTTATAACCCACGCGTCGATGAGCAGATGTCATCAATGTACAAGTTCTGATCTGCAGTGCTTGGGTAATAACTTCGGTAACTTGTTAATAACACCGATAAAAAATAATTTCTCTTCAGAGTGCAAATGCCATATACTATTTAGTATAGTAATTCATTGCTACTGTATTCGCTTCACATGAGCAATGCGTACATGGCTAATTAATATGGTAATTTATTCATGTATATTACGTGAGCGTGAAAATTACGTGAAAATAAATAAATACATAAATAAATAAAAGGTTTCCTGTCTGGATCAAATGTAGTCATCCTCAGGTCACCCATTTATAGCCATTTCCAACTTCCACAATACCCTTTGTCATGAGAGTCATGTTTTGACACTTTTCACCTTTTCTGATTGCCTTATTCAGACATTCCCTAAAAGGCAAGAGGTCATAACTCAAGAATGAAAACACCGGCCTGAAGTTATTGTGAGGGAGCCCCATTGACTGGAGTATTGTCTAAAGGCAGCCTCGGGTTCAATAGGCTGACAGGTTGGGGTAATTGGTCAGTGGTGCGCCGTAACGTTGTGCTGCTCAGGGAATGTACATCCATAAAAGCAGCATGCCTTGACGGGACGCTTGGACTTTTTTCTGCGCCATATATCCCAAGGGGCTTGTTCAAGTTACAATTCATTACATTCTTCCTATTTACATGCATTACTTACATGTGTCAACACACAAGAGGATTAATGGCACTACATCCTGGTTGAGAAATTGACCCGGTACAACACTGTTGTAAATAATTGTCTCTATTTGTGTTGGTACATTGTTGACATTACTTTTCTGTACACAGTAATCTCAATTCTAACATCCCTTGATACACATTACAGTGAACCCCTGTTTTGCGGAAGCTCGCTGATGAAACAAAAATATTCCAACGTGCATAGTTCTCCACTTCCAGCAATGCCAACATAATTGTATAATGCTAAATGTTCATTTTGTTCAGTTTTAAGATAGAATGCAGAGTGCCCTTTGTCTACGTAGCAGCCCAAAATATCAGCTCTGAGGTTCATTGGAAAGGGAGCTTCTCTTGTCCTCACGCAAGACAAAATGGCATTTATAGTAAGGACGTATTTGGTATTAAATTAGCTCTATCCTCTTTGTGTCATGATGCCCATATCCATTGGTGTCTTTCCCGATTCATTTTAATGGAATATCACCTGTGCCAGCGCGGAAGCAAAGATTATTGCTAATGTTGCTCACACCATTTTCAGCATCTCATACTAAAAACATCCAAGCAGTAAAATAAACCCTGTAAGACACAACATCCTTTCTCAGAGGTCATCGTTGGCAGTTTGGCCTTCCAGTTGACGTTGGTGAGTTCAGACCTGTGTCATTTCTGACGCCTACTCTAGGAGGATATCTCACTACTTCCTGTTTATAATTGAGCCCGGGAAAAGTTTGGAGCTCTGAGCAGAAACTGCTCGAGCACAAATTGGGGTCAGCAGTCATTTCGGTAGGATTTTTATCCCACTGCAGCATATAGACAGGAGTGCTCAATGCGTCACCCGCGGGCTACCGGTCGACTGCTGAGCTATTTTGGTAACCCGCATGCCATCACACTTAAAAAAAGAAAAGAAAAACATTCAGCCAAAAGTCAAGACACCGCGGCTTGACCGGCAATGTAAAAGCAGAACACGTTCCAAAGTTCACGTATCCCATCTTTTGTCATGCGACAGCCAGTTTGGAGTCATCTGAATCGCACATGACTAACAAGCGACAAATGTCAAAATTCTTTGCTCAAAACAGCGAGAGGAAGTTGGAAAAACCAAAGAAACATCAGTAGACAAGGCCGAGAAAACTCAATGGAGCAAAGCTAGGTGTATTTTGTCTCTCTCTCGTTCTCGCTCAGAGCAAGCAAGTGAGGGAGATGTTGCTGGCACTGCACAAGATGCAATGGCCAAAAATATCACCCCACCTCTCCTCAATTTCCTCCTTTAATTTAACAGATTGAAAATATTCTTATTAATCTTATCAAATGTTCCCAGACTGTTCAAATTTTAGAGATTGTACAGACTTGAATTTGAAAATGTTGGGTCTAACTTGTCATTACATTTACTCATAGATGTATTATCAAATCATTTTTCATTGAGAAATATGTGTCAATTTGCAATAATAAATCTTGGTCACACTTCCTTAGTGAGTGCATCAATGTAATGTACTGTATTTAAATCCATTTCTCTCCATAATGTGCCACCCAAGCAAAGGGGTCACTGTGCAGACCTTGTTTTTGTGGAATGGCTTCTGTGGGCAGGGAGCTACAGTTGACCAATGTTCACCTCTTTGCTCCGAGGAGGTCTGCCTGATGGATGCCTTCTAATCAGCAACAGACAGACCTGCTGCAGGAAGCATCTCCCATCACGTTTACGGAAACCAGTCTTTCTCCAGAGACGTGCTGATAGCCGAGGATGGTCAGGGAAAATGGGAACAAAAACAATTGGATTCCCTCTGTGATTTTCTTCAATGAAAATCAACATACTCTCATTTCCCCTTAATCAAATTATGGCTCTAATCCCAAATAGAGCACTTAGCAGTCAGTGGTTGAAGGAAAAACAGATAAAAATGTCCAGATTACATTTTGGCATACGAGGATTGTGTGCTGATTCTTCAATTCAGAAAAAAAAATCTTTAAATTCCAGCTACCAAGTGCCAACATTAACACTAACAAGCGGATGGATGGATAGATAGAGAGAGATAGAGAGAGAGAGAGAGAGAGAGCGATAGAGTGAATTCAATACTAAAATTTACATACTTAATTGGAGATCAATCACATTTTAACAACTGTTTTCTTGACACTCATAATACATATTTACTTGGTATTAACATAAAATCATGAAATAAAAATAGTATTTATTCAAAAACTGTTGTAAAAGCTTTTTTTGATCATTTAATTGGATTATTTTCCTATAAAATACAACTGTTGAACAAGCAGCTCTGTCTCATTTTTACAGCCATATTTACATATATGCTTCTCATAGAACTTGTAACTTGAACAGGTTGTTTTGCTCTGAGGCAGCCAAACAACTGTGCAACTAATAGTGATGGAACTTGTCTTTGCAAAGTATTAAAGTATTTCATTTTTCCAAGGAGCCATCGTGCAACCTTTAAAGTAAAACTACACAATTCCCCAACTGTGTGCCTCAGACTCTCCATTAAGTTTGGTTGAAAAGTTAGCAAAGTTCACCTGCCACAGGAAGTAATTAGAACGGAGATAATTAGTTAGTTGACTTAATTAACCTTTTTTTGAAATAATTTATAAAACAAACTAATCTCCAAAGTCAACGCATTAACTCTGACAGCCTTAAGATGTACAGTGCTGTTTACGTGCGTGCGTGTGTGTGCGCTTCACATCTTGACCCTCTGGCTTTGTTTACCTGACAGGTGAGACTCTTTTTTGACCCCCTTCCTCCACCAAATGTTGGGAGAAGTGAGACAATGAGTCGCCAGCCGCCCGCTTATGAATAGACAGGTCCGCCTGTCTTGTTGGAATGTTGAAAGCTGTTTGCCGTTTTGGGCTCGTGAAAGCATGTCACTTCATTGTGTGGAAGCTGGAGATTACCCCTGAAAAAGAGCCTTTTTTCCCCCCCAACAGCGCCATTCCACCCAAAACCCACCTTGTCAACCTTTGTGGCCTTGATCTTGCTTTTTGTGTTATCTGGACACAAGGTGAGGTCACATAGTGTCCACTCAGTTAAAAAAAAAAAAGTTTGTCAAGAAACCTTTGGTTCCCATTTTCAATACTTTCAGTCGTATTCTGTGTTTATGTCCATGAGTGTGTCTTTGCAGGCTCGTAAACCAGAGGCGAGGGATCAGGTTCAGACTTGCCCCTTAAGCCCGAATGCTGAAAAGCCCTTAGGCTTGTAACTAGCTCAACCTTCTGTTGAGAAAGCTGTCAGCTTTTATGGTACTCAAGAAAATGACTCCTTCCAGGTTCTGGCCAATTTAAAATTGAAATTAGCTGACATTACAATGTAGTGTAAGGGCTAAACTTTCTGGAGGAACCTGCGGAGCAAGGGTCACACGCTCAGGCTCCCCTGGTTGATGAAGATGTACCACTCTAAACAAAGTCCAACAAAGACAGGAAGGGCTGAGCCGCTGAGGCGAATACCCAGGTCAAAGCCTCCCTACCACAGTTTGCCGGCGTCAGTGTGTGATGGGCAAAGGAAGATTGTTTTTCCTGTTTGGGAATATATTCTCAGGGGACTACGGCCATGTGAAAGCACAAGACTCCCTGAGAGTCTGCACTGCAAAGTAAACAACCTAACTCGACAGACGGGTCAAAATGGACGCACGGTGTTTTGGGTGGAGGCCACCGTCAGATGTTTTACTGTGCTTGAGAGACAGCTTCCAAGAAATAGGACAGGCGTGGCTTTTAACATGGAAAAGCTTCACTTTTATTGATGTTTGATTTATTGGCAGCGGCAGGTCAGGGTTTTATGTTGTCGAACACTTTGGTACATCGGTCTCAGCGGACTTTTGCGGTCTGTGCAGGATCATATTTTGGCATTGAGAGTAAAATCAAACCATTTATGGATAATTCTACTTTCTCAACTAATGCATACATGATCCGGGTCATCCTTCCCGACCGAGCAAAGTTTTTGTTCATGAATTGCTGTTTTCGGGACGCCATGTAACAGCTACGGACATTGCGTTTTCAATAGTTTCTGTTGTCATTCAATTATGAACTGATTTCTTCGAAAATACATGCAACCAACGCGACATACAGTATATCGGCAGATCAGGGAAGGTTTCCTATTCCCCCTAATGTGAAAAATGTGTGATTTCACTCAAAGCACTGAAAGAATGGTTGAAGGCAATGTAGCTCAGACAGACTAAATCCAGGTCTTAGTATTAAGTTCAAGCCAAGCACCATTTGTAACAGATAAAAGAAAAAGGTGAAGTAGATGTGCTCAACCGCACTGACTGTGCCTCCACACAGTTGGACTTTGAGATCATCTTTCAAAATAGTTTTTCCAGATTGTTTCGTAGCTAACTGGCCATATGGACAACATATTATGAAAAAGGCATGTGACAATATTTCATATCCAGGGTAGCCATATATATTCCGGTATGCCCTTTGCACTGTATGATTTTCACAGTATATCCAGTATAAACAGGAAGTAGGGTATCATAATTCATAGAAAATACAAATCAATGGAATACGATGATGATGTTTAATCTAAAGGTGAAAATAAAATGCAAGAATAGATTGGTCATGTATAGTCTATATGTATTTGCACTGTATATGTACAGTGTATGTGCATACTGTATATGTCAGTTTCTGGAAAGACTTTCTCCAAAATGTGGGAGTTTTTGGGGGGAAGGTTTTTGACTATGTATATATAAGAACAAGAGGATAAACTTAAAAGTAGACATCCACAGTTTCAGTGAATGGAGACAAAAAATGTGATGAGTTTTTGCAAAACCAGGCTTTTGTCGGCAGAAAGGAAAATTTCAATAATTATATACGATAACGTTATACTAAATTCCTTTTGAAAATATGTCAAATACACGGCAGTAGCTCAAAAATTGATACAGTTGCAGAACTTTGAATGTTACCAAATTGAGAATTTTAGTTTTGAGAAAAAAGTATAAAGTTTTGTCACATCCATGCATTCATCGATTTTTTTATCGCTTCTTATCCTCACTTAGGGTTGTAGGTTTGCTGCTATCCCTCCCGGCTGTCTTCAGGCCGGGGACACCTTCAACTGAACTGGTTGCCAGTCAATTGCAGGAATGAACAACCATTAGGGAAAAAAAAAAAATCCATGGAAGATTCCTCTTCCTGGTGGATGTCCTTGGCATTCTCTTTTTCTCTTATCCTTTCAGATATATCCAAAATTATTTTTAAATAATTCCAAGAATGGAAAAAAAAAAAGAACAATGAAAAAAAATGACGAACAATAGACAACACACACCACAAAAAAATACAGTGAAAACACTTTTTTTTTTATTACAACATCAATACACTGACAACACCGCTTACACTAAAAAAAAAAAAAAAAAACACAAATAATACAATCATACTCCACCAAACTACACATTGCTATCGATGGAAAGCCCACCCTCTCTGCTTTCAGAATCCATTGGAATGATGTTGATAGCACCAATGAATTGGGAGTTATGTCAATTTCAAAAACCTTTTTTTTGATGGAATATATTGAAGCGACAAAAGGCAAAAATGATAGATTTAAGTTGAAAAGTAGTAATGCTGAGTTGAGGTCTTTTTCAGCCAAATCATACGTGGGTGATTTAATATACAGTAGGTATTTGGCTTAATAGGAGAGAGTGAAAGAAGGCCAGCACACGCTGTAGTTCTGCACAGCCAACAAACATCTCTGCGAGAAGTCATTCAACATCCCAGTAGCTGAAGGATTCGACCAAATGCCGAATTAGTGTGTGGTCACGCTTAAATCTTCTCATGAGGTTCAAAATGCTGTCTGAATTTATTATTGATGTAAGACTTCATGCTAAATCCCCCAGCTGCGAGTCGAAGCCCCCCGTCCCAAAAAGAGAAAGTGCGGCAACATGTGCCGAGTGCCGATGATGTGGATCGGCCCCTTTCCAGGGCTGAAATAGCAGCGGGCTTTATCCAAATATTATCCCAGAGTCCCAGCTTCGTTTTGGAGGCATTCGGCGTTCCCCAACGAGACTCGCAAGAGTGACACGTGGCTTTGACATTGACTCGGAGCCTGTTTTGAGATCGTTAAAATCCAATTTGTTGGCGTCCACCACAAGGGAGATGGTGAGGAGTCTTTCAAGGGGCCCCGCATCTGGACCTTTTTGTGTTTTAACAGTGCCCCGCTTCCTCTTTGAGAAACCTGATGTACTCGTCTGATGAGATGGCCACGCTCCTCAGCCACTTGTTCTGATTTCATTAACATGCCGTGAAGGGGACCTTTTTGACAATCCCACCCTGCGTGCAAGCTTTGTCTTCAGTCACCTGCTCACATCTTGATCCCTGATACTCTCTAGTTCTAATATCAATATCAGCTGTCTGTTGATGACCTTTAAGGGGCCCTTTCTGTAAGTTGCTTAACACGAGTTGTATAGTAAGAAGACAAGAGTGACATGAGGCAATTATTGTATGGCAGTTATCACTGCAAAGGCGGAATGATTGGAGCAAATGGACAGCGTGGAAACCTGTCTTGGTGATAGCAACAGCAAAACAACTGCCAAAACAATTAGAGGGAGTCAGAGGATGTTTTCACTTCCACATTGCCCTCCCACCCCCAACCCAAACTATCCCCCCCCACACACACACCTTGTGATTGCACATCAAAGTTGTCAACAGTGTAAAAGTTGATTTTATGGTTGGCTCCCTTAAAGCAGTTAAATGTGGGATCCAGGGGTCTCGGCCTCTGTCTGCAGACTAGCTGACTCCCCTACAGTAGAACCTCTCCATGCAGGGCACAGTGTCAAGGCTCTACTCAGTTCCGCTATTAAGACAGCTAACATTTCATATTTTGGTCTGAGCCAACTGTTTGCAATCTTAAAAGAAATAAATACTTGTACTGTTTATGGTTTTGAAATGTGGCCCCACATGCTGCAGCATCAGCGCCGCATGACATAAGGAAAAGAAGGTGCACAACGCACCGCTGGGGAGAACACACACACACACACACACACACACACACACACACACACACACACACACACACACACACACACAATCACACTCAATTTGTTTGTTTGAGCAGGCAGAGGACCGGTCTGGGGTCAGAGGTGACGGATTTACAGTTTGTTGCTGTCTGTCAAAGAGCTGACAGATGGGAAACAGCGCAAACTTCGACACGGCGTCGTCACTGCGAGATGCTTTGAGGTTTCATCAGGCACAAGAATGTCACGCTGCGCTTTCACTAGGAAAGCAAGATGGAGTGTGTCTTTTTCTTCCTGTGAAGGCCAAATTTGTTTTATTGTTGGGTTCAGGACTCTCAAATTTTCCACACCAATCTTCACCAATCACAACCTTGCTTTGTGCACCAGGGCCTTTCACAAACTGTTCCCACAAAGTTGAAAGGATAGAAATGTCCAAAAGGTCTTGGGATAATTAATTAATATTCTTGAGGGAATAAGAGTTTGAACTCTTATTCTTATTCCAAGGCTATGATTTCTTATTCTCAAGTGACAAAACTTAGTGAGACATGGATCGCCATATTTTATGCATACTTACACTTGAATAGAGGTTCTCAAGTGGTTTCACCCTGGCAACCATATTTTTACCTCCAACGCACACGTTAACAGACGTCCGGCCAAGAAAAGTGCTTTTCTCAAAAATAGTCTTCGCAATGACATCTTTTTACATTTAATTACAAATGAATAAATGTTCAAAGTGCATTTTAGCCCAAGATAAAGGTGCAATGGTTAATGGAATAAACGGCAAATAATTGTCAAATTGGTCGATAATTATTATCATCGCTGAATCACTCGGATACCTTTTGTATTGGATAAATCTTTGGAACTAAATTTGAATAATTAATAAAATTATTGTTCCGTCTGCCTTTGGTTACCGGGAAATTGCCCCCTGGTGGCTCGTTTAAAAAAAAAAAAAAAAAACTGTACATAAGCAGCACAGGCTTCAAAGTGTGCGGAAAAAAAATAGGGGTTTGAAGTCCAAAATTTACAGTACTGTTTTACTTTGTCTAGGGGTTGCACAAAAAAGTTGCATGTAATCAAATACATTAGCTTGATAGTCTTAAAGATAAAAAATAAAATAATAAAGTTACTTAAAGATACATATGTATCTGTTTTCAGATGATTGTCTTTTAACCACAGTGAAATAAAAAAGAATACATTTAACCACCATTTTTTTTTTTTTCAGAATAGGCTTCATGGTGCTTTCAAAAATTCACACTGAAAAAAAAAACCCTAAATATAGAGTAGTTATGCGTTCCCGTTTTGGCTCCAAACTTCACCACAAACACAAAAGTCGACAGGTAATGTCTACATTAAATGCACATATAGTTGTTTCAAACACGTTTGATCCAAGACTAGTTACGAGTACGACCCACAACTGCGAATCACAGTCAAGGAACAAAAACAAGAGTCCGCATCACTCCTTATCAGTGGGTGTATTTTGAGATGATATAAATAGCCTGCAATATTCCTGGCGGGCCCATATTGAGGGACACAATTTATTTCTCGTTTTAGCAGCCGACAAGAATAATCGTTTGTGTTTTCCTTGGTTGATGTCCAAAGCCATCTGTTCTTTACAATTTGCTGCAATATTAAAAGGTCATTTTTGAGTGGAGAGTTTTCAAGTTGACTAAAACGTTCCTATTTGTGACGAGGCACATTATTTGGTTCAGGTGCTGGCTTCTGGTCTTTCTCGCTGCCAGTCAGCTTGGTGACAGCTTCTCCATTCCAAATTATTTCATTTCCAGAGGAAACCTGTGGTCAGATGTTGTGAGAGGACTTTTTTGGGGAGGGGGGTTGGATCATCTGAGCAGCACCTGGTTTTCACATGACCTATGTTTTCACCTTGACTTTTCCTAACAGGGGACAGGTTTGGGGTGTTCGGGTGCATTTTTTTTTTTTTTTACAAAAAACAAAGAATCACACCTGGGGCACTGACTTTTTATTAATCATTAGATCCAGATGCTTTCTTGGCGAGCAGAATAAGCATTCACCTTTAAAGAACATAAAGTACCTCCATTTTTTTTTTTTTTTTTTACTTGAGCGCAATATTAAAGTGTTCAAGTCACATTTTTTTTTCATGTAAAAGGAGACCAAATTCCTCCCAATTGAGCCACAGGGTTTTTGTTTTGTTTGGAGATTTGAGACCAAATGGAGTCAGATTCTCGCAGGTCTCCTGGGGTGGGAGGTCTCGGCCGGAGTGCAGCAGAGCCTTGAGATCCCAGCAGTCCCCGGCCTTTAATCCCTGTCATTAAGTGGGCCGCCTCGGCAGCCACTGCCCTCTCATCAACGTCAACGCTGTCCCTTTGTCCCTGTATTTCTTCCCCAACATCCG